>NC_052047.1:15522099-15850099 GCF_903992535.2 Arvicola amphibius | reverse complement strand
TAAGGATCTGTTCAATTTTAGTTCTTTGAGTTGGTTGTGTGCTTAGTTGAAATTTGTCCTTTCTGCATAGAACGCAGCACACACCTCTAATTATGTCTCTCTAGTTTACTAAAATGTCATTGATATTAGTGTAAATATTAAAGACATAAAAAGACTATCAAGAAAAAAATCAACTCTTAAAATAAATATCTTCAGATCTGTATCCTATATACAACTATTGTACATTCACTCCCGGGAGGGAGCATTTCTGGCATTGTTGAGCATGTTGGTCAGATGCACCGTGGCTGTGAACATTTAGCTATGAACCATGCAGAAAATAAATATCTCAACCATGACAAAGACACTTCCTTGAGCCTGCTTTCAAAGCACTAATGTGCTCAAGTGTCAGTTCTAGCCTGGTGCCACTTTTCTCAGCTGGGAGAAAACACGCACAACACCTTTGTGATTATCAAGTACAACCGTTAGCACAAGAACAGGACATCGCTGAGGTGCGCGCTGTCGCAAGGACGCCCTTTGATACGATGGCAAGAAGGCTGGGGTTTGTCTTATACAAGCTCATCCACTGCACGGTGTGCGCATAGACACATGAAGATGCCAGGCCTGCTCCTTCTGTGGTAAGATTGGAAGGCAGAGATGTAGCGAGGCACCTGTACACCCACAGTGTCAACAGACAACACATGGCCAGCCCTCTTGATATGGTCAGTAGCTGCGATCCCAACTTCTTCGTAATGTGCTGCTTTGAAATCAACTCATGGAATGTCTCATAAGGCAATACTCAATGACAGGCACCCTAGAACTTCCAGAAATGTAAGATAGTAAACAATCGTTGGAGAACATCTTTTTTAAAATAATACTGATTTCTGCAATGTACAGTATTTACACAACAGTTGCAAATTTGCTCATACAGTATTTCTAATATAGATAAATAGGAATGCAAGTCTAAGAATTGTTTCCAAAATTTTTTTTGACGCGTAAACCATTGGCATCTGTATGATTTTTTTACTGTGACTTTTTAAAAACAAACAAAAATCAGCTGATATGCACAATCGGCTGCAGGCTCTTTGCTTCTTTAGAGAACAGCCAACACGTTTAACCATGTTCCATCCCTTTTCTGTGTTTGAGAGAAGCGTTCCAGGCTGGCCCAGAACTGGCAGCTGTCCTTCTGCCTTAGTTTCCCAAATGTGGGGATTCTAGGCAGGTGCCGCTGCAGCTGGGCTCTTCCTTTCTGAAAACAGTCTTTGGTGCTTTTTTCCCCCCCAATGGATTCTGGTAAACAAGTAGATATGGAACAGGAGATGGATGGAAGCAACTAAAAAGTGAGCCAGCACTTCCTGTCCTTCCATTCGCTGAGGACGAGAGTAAACCTTGTGCGGAGGGTCCTGCTTTTATTTAAACAAGCTGTATGCACCATGCAAGGAGGGAGGCTGCTCAGGTTTCCCTTTGATCTCTATCCCCATAGGGTCCGCTTTCTCAGCTCTTTTAGGTGGCTGACCTGACTGGATGTCTCTTGCTAATATTCTTTCCATCTTTCTTTGGGGTTCTTGTCTGGGTAGAAGCACCTATGGAATCACTGATAGCAGGGGAGGGGGCAGCAGCCACGGATGAGGCAGAATGGAAGCCACTAGTTTTCATGGATGAGGAGGGTGGTACTGAGACCAGTGTCTTTCTTCCAGCCTGCTGTGTTTTCTTCTGGGGGAAGTTAGCACTAGGTTGGCTGCTGGCTCTGAATGCAGCATCAGCATTTGGATTTGCCAGGGAAGAGATGCTACTCAAGGATTTCTTCTCAGCACGGGTCCCTGAGTAGTAAGGGAGAAAGGGTGTAGGCATCACTAGAGACCTCGGGAGGTCACTAGGACCAAAGATGGCATCACTGTGGATTTCAGCAGCTTCTTGAAGGTATGGTGGCGGCAGGGTACCACTGCGCTTGCTACATGACTCACAGCATAACTTGTTATACCCTGGTATGGAGCAGTATCGAGCTAGCACCTCCATTTGGCAGAATATGGACTTGTCGCCCAAACATGGCTCATCTGCAGAAGAGTAAGGAAAAATTGCTCATGTTTAAATATACAAGGTTAAAAGAAATGACAGATTATTTGAAAACTACAAATTCCAGTGATATCTGAAATTAACACACGAGCTGAGGACCCTAAGAGACTTACATAGATCTAATCTACATGGGAAGTAGAAAAAGACAAGATCTCCTGAGTAAATTGGGAGCGTGGGGATCATGGGAGAGGATAGAAAGGGGGGAGGAATAAAGAGGAGTGGAGAAAAATATAAACAATATGATTGATTTGCTATAATAAGTAGTTTCATCTTATTTACACTTTTTAAAAGGCAGGACCTCCCTGCATCGCCCGGGTTAGCCCTCCCACTGCATCGCCCGGGTTATCCTCCACAGGGTTGTGATTATAAGCAGGTCCCACTACACCTGGCTGAACAAGGCACCCTGTGTCCACCAAGCATTTGGCATGATTGTTATTGTGCTATCTCCAAAAGAACTTGTCAGAGTGCTAAGGGGAATTTTATCTTCAAGATGAAATTGAGACATGTATGTGATTGTAGGAGAAAATTTGGTTCATGCTGAAGATAACAGGAATATCATTTTTAGTTGTATAGTTGAAGTTTGCCTTCCTAATTTTCTTCTGCAATAATTTTAAATTCACAATTAAATATTAAACACCCCTAGTGTAACTGATTAAGCCTTTAAAAAGTTTTACCAAAGGGGGAAAATGACCACTTTGATTAAAACACAATTCTCTGGCTTGAAGGCAAGTTTCATGCCTACTACTGGACATTCTAAGGCTCTTTTTTTTTTAAATAAAACATTTCTATAAAATATGCCAACTTTATTCTGAGTCATGTGTTTATGTTTAATTTCATAGAGTTGACAGCATTTTATGTTTATAGATTAGAACCAGGATATTTGTAGACACAAATATGTCCCTGTACCCATTTAAAAAGCAAAGAATTATGGCACCATCATCACCCAAAAATCACAGCATATTTTATTATATAATATATATACAATATGTAAGAATATACTTCAAGATAAGGAATCTGCCACGTAACTCCAACACTGAGATGGCCCTTGTGGTAGTTGTTTTTTAGAGGGTCAGTCAATGATGTCAGCTGTTGGCTAAGCTCCCCATTTCATGTGCCATTCCATGCCCATATAACAAATTGTAAAATGAATCATACAGTCAAGACATCTACAAACTTACTGCGTTATTTGGAATTTGAATACTTGACGCTTGCTGAGGTCAGAAGCTAGGCAATGTTATCAGTGACTGTTGGGAGCAGTGAGACCCCCAGATCCTGTATTTCTTGTAATCCCCTGATCCTGAGTGCTTACAGCTGCTCTGAGCACGAGACCTTCAGGAGTTCCTGATGACAGGAGAGTGGTTTCTGGTGGGTTTGGCTGGAGCGTGGCTATCTCTATATAATCTGCCCCTGAACACAATAAAGGGGGCATTCTTGGGGAATTCAAGGATGACCTGTGTTTCTGTCTTTCTGTCTGTCTGTGTTTGTGTATTTTAACCTCCTGCCCCTTGCCCGAAGCTCGGTAACAGGGTAAAAGCGCACCAAATGCAGACACGGGGGCGCAGTAAGCTGCAAGTGACTGAGGATTTGTGTGATTTTTACTATCAACTCTTCACTTGTGAACTGTCTTTTTTGAATGTCTATCTAAAACAAACAAACTGCTTTGGACATTGTGACTAAGGCTGTCGGCATTTATATTCTCTTTCTCCATCATACTAACCCCGTTAGTCTGCTGCTGATTGGGGGGGTGCACTCAGAGCCATCCTCTGCACATTAGAGAAGCCTCAGATGAGAGACTCATCTAGAAGGGAGAGTGACTGATAGCCCAAGTCTCATTAGGGCCAGAATATGCTTCTATATGGATGAGGGAAAGATACTGAGGACTAACAAGTTTTTCTAGGCATAGACAGGAAGGCCTTAAAGGCAAATGAGAATTATAACCAAATATAATCAGACAACAAAATCAATCATTAAAGTAAAGGAAGCTTTCCAGTCTGCTCACACCACTGTCCAAAGAAATTTATATAAGACCCTGAAAGGCATCAGATTTGGGACCGTAGATTGGGCCTGAGGATGTTCCTTATCTGTTTGACTGAAATAACATAAAAACCTCAAAATTGGCTTTAGACCTAGAACTCAGGAAGTAGGCTCTGTAAAGTAAAACAGGGGTATACTACCTACCACAGTTACGCAGTCTCCTCAGCATACTGATTTTACCGTACCTCTACCCACGACCACAAAACAGCAAGTAAATATGTGCTGACTGGCAGCCATTTACAGACACAGGGCCCTTCTAGCTAGTAACATCAATTGAGTTTACCTGGAAAGTGTTCAGTCTCAACAGTAATAATTATATATGGGCAAATTATTATAGCAACTATAAATTTTAAAGTTTCTAATTGGTACTGTTTGTCTCTCAGCCCTCCCCTGCTGTGGGACAATGGCCTGCACCCTGTCACTTATATTTTAAATAAACGCTGATTGGCCAGTAGCCAGGCAAGAAGTATAGGTAGGGCGACCAGGCAGGAAATAGAGGCAGAGCAATGAGAATTCTGGGAAGAGGGAAGTTTCATTCTGCAGTTGTGACCCAGACGCAGAAGAAGCAAGATGTAACTGCCTCACCGAATAAGGTACTGAGCCACGTGGCTAACATAGACAAAAATAATGGGCTAATATAAGTTCTAAGAGTTAATAAGAAGCCTGAGATTATGGGTCCATCAGTTTATAATTAATGTAGACCTCTGTGTATTGCTTTGGGACTGAATGACTGCAGGACCAGGTGGGACAGAAACCTTGGTCAACACTCCCCAGACAGTCTCTAGAATGTAAACACTGTCCAAAAGAAACAGCTAAATAGATAAGTCCCAGGTCTCCTGCTCACCGTGGCCATGTTGATTCTTACCATTTCGAATGGCAATTGTTTTCAGTGTTTAGAGACTAGAAGCCTAAAATGTCCAAAATACAAAATTATTTGAAGAAATAGTGCTTTGCCAATTTTCTTATAAAAAGGAGGCTATCAGATTTTAATATTAATTATGAGTATAGATGCAGAGGGAACATCTTTCCAGTCTTGAGGTTTACCAGAGGGTGTACTAATGGGGGTAGAGAGAAACAGGTATAGTGGCCTCCGATTGAATAGATGTCAGGTGTCTTTCTTATTGCTGTCTACCTGAAATAAGGTCTTTGCTTCCTGGAGCTGCAATTCTAGGCGTGTGCTAGACATGATGCTTGTTCAGCAAGCACGTTATCCACTGAGCCAACTCCCCAGTTTATATTTTAAATATATTTCACTTTCAAAACTCAGACAAATGCTTGATTTTAGCATAGGTACATGATGTCTATTTTGGAATCAGCCTTTATGTAGGGGCAATTATTACATAGGTCACTAAAGGCTGAGTTCTATATATCTAAATAATTTTAGTAGAGTATCTCAAAGTCTGCTATAATAATTCTAATCATATTCCACATCATTATAAAGGGAAGGAATAGATAAAAAATAAAAGTATTCCTCAACAGAAACCCATATTGAAAGGAGATGCATATGTCTGACTCGGCCACACCCAATATCACCAATGCACTGTTCTTGTAATTCATTGATGCTTTCCCCCCTATTTTAAACAATATTCTCAGACTGTTATTTCCAAAGGTGTTTCTGTTGGTTACTTCTTGATAAACAAATGGAAAGTCCAGACCTTACCCTAAAAGGAAATTCTGCTTCCTACGGTTCGGCAGCATCATAAGGGTAAGGCTGATTAGTGACATACTCACCATTACATGGAGGCAGCTGGCACGGTCTGACGGACTCGGGCTTTTCACCATCACAATGGTCTCCAGCCCTACAGAGAACCTGTCTCACCTCTGTTCCTTCTCCGCAGGTCACTGAGCACTGCAGAGACAAAGCTGAGATTACAGACGTCGGTTCTGCATGCTCACAGGGATCTCTCTCTCTCTCTCTCTTTCTCTCTCTCTCTCTCTCTCTCTCTCTCTCTCTCTCTCACACACACACACACACACACACTTGGCAACTCTAGAGTTCCATCTCTATGGACAAGCAGCCTCCTCCAACAGAGGTGCTGCACAAAGGTCCTAAGGCAGGTAGGTAACCCTGGGTTCATACATTGGCTCCCTTGCCAGATCCTGCTATACAGCTTCAACTCCTTTATTTTTCTTAAAGAGAACAGAATTTACTGAAAAGTATTCCCAAATGAAGCTGAGAAACTTCTGTACTGTTGATTTAGGCAGGACTGGGAGAAGCTTAGTACTGGGGTCTCTAAGGGGAATGGGCAGTACTTCTCCATCTTATTATGTATGGATGACTGGTCCTTGCGTATTCCTCACTTGTTGGGCATGATCTCCACTTCTCCTGTGCCTGCTTTTTGATGTTCCATCTTTCTATAAGTCTTATTTTGACTCCTTAAAAATATCAAATACCATTTGACCCCAGGCTACAGCTACGTGCTGGGGAAGCAAGACACACTGTCACTGGATTGTGGGCAGGAACAGACTAAGACAGGACTCACAATGCTCTTTTCTGAGCAGCAGTCTAGAGCTAATCTAGTCCTTTAGAGTCAGAGGAGGACCTGCCAGAAGGGACCACAAACAGGGAGGCGTTTAAATGGCAGTGATGAGGGGGGAGATGCTGCTGGACCAGAGACAGGGAAGAACAAGTCCATGAAAGGAGAAGGCTTGAACAGCATGATTTGGAAAACAAAAAATTTACTTCATCAGATAGAAAGAAGATGGGGGGGGGGGTTACTAATATTGCAGGGCCTTGGGTTCTGTGGTGGATTGGAACTTCTGCAGAAAAAAGAGAAGTCAGCGATGACCTCAGATGATTCAGGGGCCTCTCAGATGCCTCCATGTCACAAAATACCTAAACATGGTTTGTTCCTGCCACCCATTCTTAACCGCAAATGCTGTCTTAAAGTATTAATTTTCCCTAGCCCCTCTTACATGGTTGGTGGTTTCTCTATTCACACACTATATACTAACAAGTGACTCACCTCATTCCAGGGCCCTGTTTTCCACTGGGCTGGGCAGGGGACTCTGTTACACGGCCGGCGGCTCTCAGGACGCTCCCCCAAGCAGTACTTGCTGTGCACAGAGCGGTTGGTACCATCATGGAGTGGCTGCAGGCAGCGCACAGTGCGCAGCTGGTAACCTGAGCTGCCGCAGCTTTTGCTGCAGTGTTCCCATTCCTCTGCTGCCCAGCTGTAGGAGCAAGAGGGAGCAGTGAGGTATACTGAGCATCTCCATGGGGCAATGCCTAGGACCTCCAATATTCTGAACAAATGCACCTTATAGGGAAATGATTTTCTGACCCAGCACCTTGCTTTTGAACAACAAAAGGATTTGTCTGTTACACTCTCATTCAAGAAATAGCATACTTACTCACTGTTCCAAGGTTCTACCTTTCAGTATTATTGAACCTTCATGGGCCTGAGAGAAAGGCCATACATGCAGGCCTTGATAGAAAGTACCTCCTTGAATATACTTCATAAAATTTTCAAAACTGCTTCCTGTGGAACATTCCCAAATTCCAATGTCACTGTCAGTGTCTTAACACTGAGAGTCAGCTGTAATTTCAGCATGGTCATGAGGCATCTCTCTACTTAGACAGAATTGAAGCCTTCAAAGATGAGTACAATTCCTTATTTCTAAATGCCATGTTTCATGTAGACAGACGAGGTCAGTCTTAAACTGTGAACCACAAAGAGTACTAAAATGTTGACAGTGTTATACGCTAGGACTTCAAGGGTATAGAAGGAACAATTAAACTGTGTGCTGTAGCACGAGTTCTAATAGGCCTTAATAATAAAATCCCAGGACCAGATACTGGGGAAAATGCTGAGAGTTTAGAGAGATGAAGGAGCAAAACCATGGCCACTTCCTCTCAAATTCCCAGCTGAAAAGAGACTGAGTTCCTGTTTCCTCCTTCCTTATCACTTCCTCTCCCTGCTCAGCCATATCACTTCCTGTCTATCTGTACAGACCTCCAGACCTCTATGGTTAGCTAGTGGCTAGCTCCACCCTCTGATCTTCAGGCAAGCTTTATTTGTACAAACAAGGTATCACCACAGTGTGTCTCAAGTGTATGCACACTGATTAACCAGATGGAAGAGAGAAAAGACTGAAAGAGAACTCCCAGGATGCACAAGATAAGAAATACTTGTATATATGGCATCTGATGTAGGGAGCAAGGTGGTAGTGGGTACAGAAGAGAAAGTGGAGACGACAAAAGACTCAGCTGCCATTGGAGAAACAGTCTGGGTGATCTAAGAAGCAGATCAGTGCAGTGTGTATTTCAAAGCTGAAGACTTCTGCAAGTGCCGAGTACTTAGTATAAGTGTGTATTAATTACTTGATTTTAACATTATCAAAATATACATAAATGTGGTATTTGCCATGGAATTAAGCCCACAACTACACAGTACAATAAAAAAAGACGCTCACGCTGCTCCCTTTCATCACTAGGAAATTTCCTTCTGTGGAGAATAAGGTTCTAAGAACTTAGAAGGACAAGCAAAAATATGTCCTTTAGCATTGAGCATCAAAATGACCCCGGATTTTTCAACAGCAATGCTAAAGTCCAGCCAACAATGCAAGAGATTTTAGATTCTGGGGGAAAAGAGAATTATATGTTTACACTTGTGTCTCTAAGATGTCAAATGTGAGAGCAGCGGCAATACCTTTTTCTAACTATATACTTCAACCTCTTAGATGCTTTTCCCAAGTTTCTAAATTTAAATCTATATAAAAAGTCCCTAAAAAACTAGTACCTCTTAAAATGGATGGATGAACCAAGAGATAAGATGTCACTAACTCAGGATACCAGGGGACTCCAGGAGAAAGGTAAATGTGAGTCAGGGTGAGGCAGAACTCTGTAACTAAGTAACAGGGTGACTGAATGCTTAATATTTAGATGTGAATGGTTTTCAAGACCAGAAACAGTTTCACAAGAAAGGTAGCTACATTCTGATTTTGCAAAATGATCCACCTGAATAAATACATGTGACAATCAGCCCCAGATATCACTATCAGTAAAATAAGTCCATATTGTTAGAACCAAGAAAGAAAAAGTTAAGTGTGGTCTGTAAAGGCTGTCAAAGAAGGTAGATCTTTGGAAGAAACTCAGTATTTAATATATAACCTGTCATTCCCCCCAAAAGTCAATAGATAGAAGGTAAAACTTAGATGAAAGCAACTAGTTATCAAATATCAAAAGAAATGAAACAGCTGAAGATATATTTGCATTTCATGAGTAGGAACGTAGGGAGAGGCAGGGGCCACAGCTTGGTGCACTCCTTATGCTGTAGCAGCAGGGTCACATGACTGAGCACTTACAGTGGGTGTGTGCACTCCTGAATGTTGCACATCCGTCGGATGGGCTTGGGCTTCTTATTGGCCTCACAGAAGCTGCGATGCACCATTTTACTGTCGCTTTTCCTTCGGCACCCGTACTTTGTATACTGGAAGCCTGGGACAGAAAGTAGGTTTTGTTTAGCCACTTACTAATGCTACGCCTTTGTATATGGATCCATACATCCCTTTAGAAAATACCTGAGTGCACACACTGGGCCAGGGAAGTGGTGTCATTTAAGAGAGAATGAAAATGAATTTGCAATGAAAAAGCCCATTTTCTCAGAACTTAACCTTTAGTAAATACTAAAACATTTGAAGCAGCACCTGTGTAAGATGGAATGTTCAGAGTGTAGCATGAGGGATAATTATGAAAATCACTGTAGGGACCAAAGCTGAGCATAGGCCTTTACACAGCTCAGTGATGACCCTTCTGCAGGGGCAGAAAGCAACACACGGAAGGAGTCATGAGCTTAGCTGATGGGAAGTCTTCCAAAGCAACGCAGAAAACCGCAGCTCAAACTGTGTTGGATAAAGTGGATGACATGCCGTCTGTGTCACATGCAGGGAAGAACGTGGGACAGGTTAGGTGTTTCTGGGAGGGTGGGGAGTGGAGAACATGTTGTGTGTGAAGAGGAAGGAGGTAAGACAGCATCAGATCTGCAAAGCCATGAGCCCAGACAAGCATTTGGGCCTGAAGGTCATAGCGAGTGGTTGGCCAAAGAAGGTCTCCCAACATTCATTATTTTGATATTTATGAAACAAACAAGCCCAGAGACAACAGAAACCTTTTACAAATTGAAAACTTTGAAACCTCTCTAAAAGGTTGTAAGGAAGCCAAATATATATATAAGTACTAAGATTAAGCATCACACTTATTATCCAAATCATAGTTTGCCACATGTGCATTTTTTCCAAGTTGCAGACCTCTAGATTCTTCATTCCTAATCTGTTCACATTACTACAAAAATAATTCTTATAATATATAGATAATATTCAAAACCTGCCATTATCCTTGTCATGCTCCTTTCCAAGGAGGCTTTTCCAGTCAGAGATCACATACTTCATTTAACTTCCAAGTCTCTGCAGCTTCCACCAGCAGAAATAATTGCCCAGACTCCATCTTTATGGCATTTACTATTCTTGAAGCATATATGCCAGCTGTTTTGTACAATGCCATTACAATAGGCTTTGCTAAATGGTCCCTAATGATGAAGCTCAGCTTATTAACTTTCTGCAAGAACACTACTTGAATGGCTTCATGTCTTCAGGGCTACTTGTCAGCCGACTGAAGGATTTTAATTGGAAGAACAATATAACTCTGCCAATTCATTAACTTAAAAACATTATCATGTAAATAGAGGAGAAAATCAGAGTAGGGGAATCCCAATAATCTTCTCTTCTGAAACAGTGAAGGAAGCCTGGTGAGGCAGGACAAATGCCATGCATATTAAAATGCCACTGATAGCCCTGAGGACCTTGTAGATGTGGAGCACACCAAGAAGGCAAACTCCAAATCAAATCAGCATCTATCTTGCAATGATGTAAGAAGTGGCATTCATAAAAGTTCCTTTCCAGAAAAACTGTAGAAATACAGTCTGGAGTTTTAATTAAAAACTGGTTTACCTAGAGTTACATACTATGAATGTTTTTCTCTTTATTATCCAGTATTTATATAGTGATTACTGTAACGATTCCGCCATTGCCTGCTTTAATACCAGAGTATCTGTTGTGCAGAGCTAGACAAATAGATAATGGGAGGAACTGGTGAAAATGTGCTCCATCTCATGGATCTGTTCTGGGGAAAGGAGAGAAGCTCTGCCATACAGCAAGGCAGTATGCTGGTCAGCCAACCCGGTCTTCCTATGTTTTTGGAAAATTGCTTACTGTCCCTGTGTTTCAATTGCTCCATCAGTGTAATAGAGACATGGTGTGTTGCTTTTATTGGTTAATGAATAAAGAATTGCTTTGAGCCTATGGCAGGGAAGAACAGAACTAGGCAGGGAAAGCTAGGCTGTATGACAGGAGGAGGAAGGTGGAGTCAGAGATGTCATGGAGTTGCTGGAGATAGACACTGGAAACTTTAGCCAGTAAGCCACAGCCACGTGGCCATACACAGATTAATGGAGATGGCTTAAATTAATATGTAAAAATTAGCCATTAAGAAGCTAGAACTAATGGGCCAAGCAGTGATTTAATACAGTTTCTGTGTGATTATTTTGGGGCTAAATTGCCAGGAACCAACAAGCGGCCCCTCCTGTAATAGAGATAAATATAATACTAACATCACAGCCATTGTGAAAATTGACACAAGGATATACGAAGCTCTCAGTGTGGCAGCTATCCTCTAAAACACAGCATGGTTAGATGTTTAGTTACATGGGATTCACTGCTCAAGCAGAAAAGGCAATGCATTCACATGGGGAGTGAAATGGAGAAGACAGGCAGCAGCCAGCATAAACTGGACTGGGGGCAGTTTCAGGTTTTGGGAGAAAAAATGATTAAGGTGTTACTGTGTTGAACACAAGACATAAAGGACCCGAGAGCAGGAAAATATTATGGTTTGCATTGTTTTAATCATTTCCTTTGCAAAGTCCGAGAAATAACTAACAACTTTGTATTTAGAGTTTGGTTGTTTTGGAATTTTTTCAACTGCAGCTTTTGACAGCTATTGACATTAAATTTACTGGTTATATGCGAAAAGTAAAAAAGACATGAAGGTAGGGGAATAAGATGGGATGAGGAAAAGTGACACAGGAGAGGCTGTGTGTGTCTGTGTGTGCATGTATGTGTGTGTGCATGTATGTGCGTGTGCGCATGTGCGTGTGCGCATGTGCGTGCGTGCATGTATGCGTGTGTGCATGTATGCGTGTGTGCACGTGTGTGTGTGTGTGATTAAAATGCACGGCATATGTATGTGTATGAAGCACCATGACTAAATACATTATTAACTATACCAATACATGGTGATAAACTTTTCTAGAAGTGTATGCGGTTGTTACCTCCACCGCAGGGTTTGGAGCACTGAGACCAGCTCTTCAGTGCCCACTCAAAGGTATCCAGCTCTTCCTGGATGACGTTGTTGTTGTTGATGGTCGGTACAGAATCTTCATGGATGATGTACTTATACGTCAGGCTAGAGCGCGTGTCATTCTCCTGAGGGATGATCTAATACAGACATGGGAGAGAGATGCAGTTCATATGTAAGCAACTGGAGACTGAACTTAAGCATTTCAGGATACTGATGTTTCAAAAACTGGCAAATGTTTAAGGTAGTTCTTAGAATGTTTTTCTTTCAAGTCAAGTGGTAGTCTGCCATATTAAACAAAAACTTTGAATATAATATAAAGATATGCTGAAGATTAAAAGTTGATACTATAAAAACTGTTATTTTCTATTGGTCACCTTAAACTAAACCATCTCTTTAGTGTATTTTAAAGTTCTTTACAATAAAAATGCTTTATTATAATGACCATGTTCCCTCTAGGGGGAAAACATTTTTGGAAAAATATATAGAAAAGAAAAACCATCTATTACTCTATAGAATAAGAGAAAACCGAAGTAACTTATTATTCTGGGATATAGCATCATGTGCATCTGTGTGAACATAAACAGGACTGATCAAATGTTTGTATGCAGTGGAATTTATTAACCTTTATGGAAACTTCTAATTTTCCTGGGAACACTACAGACTTCTGGGTCTTTTAGTTTTTAACTACTCCATTTATCACGACATATTTCTTCTACTAACTGGCTGAGGAAAAAGACCATTTTAAGTATAGATTTCCCTAATTTAGGATTTGCTTGTTCTTGGCCCATTGTCCATTAATCATATGCTTGTTAGCCATTCTCTCCTCTTTTTAAATCAGTACATTTTTTTCTTTAGGTCATTGTCATAGTTTCAACATGTCCAAGGCTGAGTACTAACAGTTTGTGACTTCTGCCTTGCTTTCAATGACTCAGTTTCCCCGCTCACCCCTGGGGAATTCCATGCCAGGTTCTATGAACATTTAGTCAGCTCGTGGAGAGGCTCAGGTGGGGAGGGAAGAAGGCTTGCCAGCGGCTGCTTTAGTAGCTTGGTATTGTAGGCTGAGGCCTCCAAGTGCCACAGACTGGGCCAGAGAGGAAGAGCAGCCTTACCTCACGACAGTCACTCTATCACACGTGGTCAGGTGTCCAGCTTCAGCTACACCATCCATAGACACAATGGGATATGACTTTGTTACCTACTTACTGTGTTTCAGGGAATTCACGCAGTAACAGATGACTAATATTGACAAGTAGGCTCAAACATATATGAAATTGATTACAAATGATTCATATTACTAAATGAAAATTTTTTGAAAGTAAGAGAAATGTTATACTGAGCAAAACATTCTTCCATAATACCTAGATATTAATCCATTAGAAAAGCACAACCCTTATGAGTACAACTTGAGTAAAGTTGAGCAGAGGAAAACATAAAAGTTGGGTCCTGGGAAATATTTCTAATCATGTGACCTTAACAAGTCCTGTGAAACACAAAGTGAACTCTTAAATTCAAGACTAACAGTGGACGGCGGATCTGAAGGGCATCTTAATAAACAATATCCATAAGGGAGAAAACAAAAACCAAGTGTAGAAATTTGATTTAGTATAATAGAAACTTAGAAATTTGATTTAGATTAGTATAACGTTTTAGTAAGGCATTTCAAAACAAGTAAGATGCTTTCTGCGTTCTGCCATGAGAGCCATCGAGTTCCCTCCCGACACAAAACTCAAGAGAACGTTTCTGTTGGAATGTGCTGGATACCGTGGCAGATGACAGTGTTCCCGGAAAGCAAAGGACATGCCCTGTTCTTATGTCCTGACAGGGACTAGAATCTAGACCTTTGCTCAGAAGTCGAGGATGAGTCAAGACTTCCAGCAATGCTCTGTTGATCATACCGAGGTCAAAGGTTGGAACTTGCAGGGCCCAAAGAGGAGAAAGCTGCATGAAAGGGCAGTCAAACAGCTTTCAGATCCTGACCAGAGGCTGGTCTGTGCATTGTCAGTTGGAGATGCCATGTGCTCTCAAGAAGCTAGGGCTGGGAATCAGGGGGAGTTTTCCAGCAGAGTGAAGAGGGCTCAGTACCACTTAGAGATTCATATTGTGAGTATAAGGTTGAGTAGAAACAAACCAGTCCTAGGAAAGAACAAGAGGCTTCAAATGATCCAAGACTTAACAGCCTCGGGACCAAAGCCAAGGAACCATTCATACAAGTGTCTTATGTAAAGTAAAGAAAACAGAAGCAGGGGACTGTGACCCATCATGGAGAAAATAGAAGCTTCCAGCAGAAGAAGGCAGCTTGGAGGTCTAGAATTTAAAGGGCGTGTTGGATATACTGAGCAAACATATAAGGAGACACAAAACCAAGTGAAATACCACCAAATGGAAATATTAGCAAAGTACACTGGTTGACCAGCTGAAATTAAGAAAATACTGGATAGGATACAGGTTAGATTGTAGGGTCAGACTTTAAACAGCCCAGGGCAAATTATTCATATTTCAAATATTATAAAAGATTAAAGTGGTTTGGGAATGAATCCCATGAACACAGATAGAGAGGTCTTAAAGATACAATGGGAAATTTACTCTAATGTGATATAAAACATTTTACTACTTACAGAGTCAAATTCTTAGTGAACCCCAAGTATAAAGCAATACAAAGCTCACTGAGTACACCATGGCAAAACTGCCAAACAATGAACATAAGGAGAAAATCCTTCATTTCCCAGGTAATAAGACAAGCTCAAAGCTGCCTCTGTGTGTTGGGGTGAATGAGCAGAGTCAGAATAACAAAGGACACAGCACACAGAGGCACACAGCTCTAGTCACAGTTCCCTGGCCAGGAAGGAGAGTTAGGAAAAGATCCAGCATCTAAACTTGAGTGTCCTGGTATAAAGAGGCAAGCCCAGGGTCCTAACCAGGGATCCTGGTGCTAAAGGGACTCCAGCAGTATGAAAGGCCACCTGCAGAAAAAGCACTTCATTTCCCAACTCACGGAATCCTCTTGAGTGGGAACCCACTGTTTAAGACTGCGGTATCCTGGGCATGGTAACCATGGGAAATCACATGCCAGGCAGCCTGGACAATCTGATACAGCCTGGGGATGGGAGAGAGCTGCTGGAATCAGTCAGGAAAAGAGATGGCTACAATGGGAGTCCATCCATCCATATCAGAATGGCTATCATCAAGATAAAAGGGGATATGGAAAAGGAGGAACTTCCTATACCACTGGTTGCCGTGTAAACTAGAGCAGCCACTATGGAGGTTTCTCAAAAACATTGAGCTACTATATGACCCAGCTATACTGCACTTGTGTATCTACTGGAAGGAATCTGAGCATACTACAAGGTTCCTGCATATTCATGTTTAGAGCGGCATTATTCATAATATGAAACCAACTTAGAAGCCCATCAACAGATGACCAGATTTAAAAAAAAAAAACTGTGGTTTATATGAAATTGGGGTTTTATCCAGGCGTTAAGAATGAACTTACGGCATCTGCAGCAAAATGCATACAAGTGGTGAGCATGCTAAGTGAAAAAAGCCAGGCTCAGAAAAATCAAGTCTTGCACGCGTGCTTCTCATTTCTCACACGTAGGAAAGTTGTTATATGTATAAATGAATTGAAAGTGGAGGGGGGGGGGTATGATGGGAGGAAGGACTCCAGAGGGCAGGGGAACAGGCGGTGTGTACTTGCATGGGAAAGTGAGTCAGACACTGCATGCTTAGTCTCTAAACAGGTGTGTGTCTGTAAAGTGAAAACAGGAATCGGGCTAGAGTAGAAAGAAGTAGGGCCAGCTGTAGAGAGAAGTGAAGACCGGAACGAAGGCAACCATGAGAACAGTATGATGACATGGAAAATCGTGACAAAACAGTAAATATGTATGTATGTATATATATATGTATGTATGTATGTATATTAGTATAAATAGTATAAAATCCTTTTTTAAAGTAGCTACATAAAACTGGCACACAATATCCAGAGTTCTCATAGAAACGAGAAAGTAAATAAACAATGGAGTCTAGTAAACAAGGGTTCTGGCCACGAGGAAAACACGCCTGCTCTTTACTAAGCCTTCAGTTGCGGACTTTCCCAGGGGAGCCTCCCTCTGGATCGCTGACACTTTGGACAGTGGTTTATACTCCTAACTGTCTGAAATGTATCTCCTCACAAGTTTTGAGCATTATCATTCATTTGTTTCCATCTTATCTTTCTATAACGCCGTGTACTTTTATTAGGCCCTTCCCATTCTGTTCAGGACCACATAGAAGCTGCCTGCTCCGTATATATTATGTTACAGCACCCCCTATCGGCTGCGTCTGCACATGACCCATGGCTATAAGGAATCTTCCCTTTCCACACGTGTTCTCAGCGCAGATTCCCAAGGGGCTGCTGAGTGAGTCTCCTAGGCAGGCAGGCCCCTCCTCAGGGCTGTGATCGCATGTTCATACACCCACAAAATAAGTTCATGTGTGCGTCCGCTGCAGGTAGCCAGATCTTTCTCACCGATAAGCCCCCGACTCCCTCTAGGTTCCTACAGGCAACAATTCTCCAATAGTTAACATAATCTGTTAGTATAGCATATAACACAATGACTTCTTTACAGTCATCTATTTAGCATTGTACAAACACCGATAGTTAGCTAACTAAATAACAGATTTTCATGCCACTGGATTTTCTGATAGAATTCTGGTAAAATTTTCTGGTTTACATCTTAGACCTCATCACCTGCTTTTATAGTTAGAAAACCTAATATAGAATTCTTGATGTATTAGAGATTCATTGTATATTATAAATATCATGTTTATACAGTGAGTAAGTACAAAGACATCTCTAAATCAAAACTACAGCGCTGGTAATACCCTAATTTTACACTTCTTTCAAGAATGAGGGGGAAATACTGGCATTTTGGGTAATTTGAAAGCTGTTAAGAAAATTCACTGATAACACACTTATACCACAAAAAATGTCAAAGGAACTTCTCCATACAGAAGGTAAACAATCGTGCATTAAAGGAGACATCAAAAATAGTAAGTATGCGACTAAATATAGATTATTTGAGTGAATTAGACTTATTAAACTGTTATGAGAATGTTGCAAACAAAACAAGGAGACATAAATAGAATTACAAAAAAAACTCAATGAAATATTCAGTCATATATCGTAACTAAGCATGTTTTCAGGTAAGTTAAATTATAAAATTAGAAACAAAAGCGATTACATACATGTTGTATGGCACGTACCAGAACAATAACAGGGTCATGTAGGGGCCCATCCGTGTGGAGAGTTTCAATGTCATCTTCAATGTTGTAATCCCACTCTACACCAAGATCTATAAAGGTCCGCGACTTGGCTTCCTCCCCTTTGCCATTTAAAATGTAGTGACCCGTGGCTTGGTTCTTAATAGCTAAACAAAAGAAAATGAGTGAGGGCACACATTTATCCTACGGCAGTGGGGATGAGCCACAGCAAATTTCCTCCTTTTTTACTAATAAAAACCAGTGACTCCTCTGTCTAATTAGTATCAAGCAGTCAACAGTTTCCCCACTCCCCTCATTAGGAAACATTGCTACTGAGTTAAATAGATAAAAATGGTTAAAGGAGTAAAAAATAAAGTTTGCAAATATTCCCATTTAGAAACATTGTCAAAGAGATTAGCCCACTCACCCTATGCATTTCCCTGGAAGCTGGGACTCTGGATATAATAGATATTTTCTCAATACAAACTATCTCTCAAGATTGGTAAACCGCTGATAGCCACCTTCTCAATACAAACTATCTCTCAAGATTGGTAAAACGCTGATAGCCACCCTAAAGAGCTGAATTGATTTCCAGGCCAATAGTTTTTCTGCTGGCAGTAAAATTCCCAGACTACTCTGCAGTTGCTACTGCTAGAAGAGGATGTTTATTATTGATCGAGTTCTTAATTCATTACAGATCTGTTGTTACTATAGTGTACGATACTTCTCTAGTGGGAAAAATAATAGACACCTCCAAACTGTAAATTTATTCTATCAGTAAGCGAGAAAACAGTTCAAAATTCTCACATCACTGAAAAATTTTTAGTTAAAACCATTTATTTTACATTTATTTCTCAAGCTTTTAAGATAACTATTCCAAGAATAATCTGAATTCTAGCATAAACAATGAGGAATTTAAAAACTAGAAGAACTCTGAGCAAATGCTTGTAGGTTATGCCATCTGACAGGGAATGTAATTTAAGTAGCTCTTGAACTACCACAACAACAAAAAAAGACTTTTAAGATATCACATGTCAATAAAAAAAAATTTGCTACAAAATTTCCTGGAGGTGCCCTAACTTTCGGTTCAGGAACAGGCATAGAGCTCGTGCTCTATAGAGCTGTGCTTGGAAACCGCTTCCACGAGCTTTCTGTACTATTTTCCCATAAGAGAAAAATAACAGAAATCAGAATCAACCACACAAGTGCCAATCAAAAACGGACAGCTTCCGGGTATTAGAAAAAATTAACATTGGAACAGCAAAATTCTCCTGTGGCCTATTTACA
Organism: Arvicola amphibius; assembly: GCF_903992535.2. Lineage (NCBI taxonomy): Eukaryota > Metazoa > Chordata > Mammalia > Rodentia > Cricetidae > Arvicola > Arvicola amphibius. The sequence goes on along the minus strand of NC_052047.1, from coordinate 15,831,138 downwards.
AAGAATTTGAAATCTACAAAAACTATCCAAAATCTCTATAAAACTATCCATCAGTCATTTTCAACAAAAAAAAATGATAAATTTGTGGTTGGAGATATGGACCAGTGGTTGAGAGCACTGGCTGCTCTTCCAGAAGTCCTGAGTTCAATTCCTGGCAACCACATGGTGGCTCACAACCATCTATAATAAGATCTGATGCCCTCTTCTGGCCTGCAGAGTACTCATACATAAAATATAAATAAATTAAAATTTTAAAAACGATTAATTTTTCTATTGCCTTCCCTTAATGGTACATGTTATTTTTGTCACCTCCTAATTCAGAGAAAAGAATGATTAATAAATAAAAACTTGTAAAATTTTCTCAGGAGTTATGAACCAATCAATCCCATTTCTACCCCAAACTGAAGTTTTAGTTTTAAATATTTGTTTTAATATAAGGATAGTTAGGAGAAATAATTAAACTTTATATACTATCCAACTAATGAATTTATATATGATCCTCATTCCTGCATGTATAGTATGTAGAGTGTACATACATACATACACGCGCATACCCCCGTGTGGAGTGTCTTTGACATCTCATGTTTATGTGCGTGGAAAAGCAGCGCTGGCAGACAAAAACACTTACCAAGAACATGAGGAGAAGCCTCGTCTTCTTGGACTAACACATGTCTAGCCCCAGGGGGGATATCAAACATCTTAAGGTACCCTTTGCGCGTGCGGTGAAAAGGGGAGGAAGCAGAGGAAACAAAGGCGACACCGCGGTTAGTCCGGCACTGCACCCTCCCGGCTCCCACGCGCAGAAGAGGGCATCCATAAACTACACGGGGCATCTCAGAAACTCCCTCGACAGCTCGGAAGCATCTTGCATGAGGAAAATCCACAGTTAGCGTTGACCTATGAGTTGCATCCACGGTTCAGGCAAACAGTTACGCTTTCCTGAGTCGCCCTGTGTGTGTTGTTCTAGTTTTCGTAGCTACCCTTGTAGATAGTACTTTTAAATAAAAGCTGTTACATGGTGACCTTGAGGTATCCCTTCTGCCTACATATTATAAAAACCTACGGCACTAAAAATAGCCAAGCTTCCATGTATTGAAATGCTGTTAATATTTATAATCCCACTTTAAAGAAATATTTATAAATATTTATAAGAAACTGAATGCAAGTGTGTATTATGTACTGCTCTATCCTCGGTCTTCTAAGTCATGAATTACAAATTAGCCTTAGATAACTAATAATAACTAAAAGGTAAATTAATAGTCTTAAATTGACTATTGGAACTTTACATTCTTATAGGAAAAATCTTAATATTACCATAAGCCCTGAACTTATATCAAATAGCACTTACAATCTTGTTCATGACTATAAATCAACAATAGAACAAACCGAGTGGCAGATATGTTATATCTCATGGCCAGTACCAGTAAATGAGTCAGCTCCAGGTGAGGTGATACCTGTCCAGAACCTAGCATTTGTGAAGCTGAGGCAGGATACTGAGTTTGAAATCAGCTGCATGTGAAGATGCTGTCTCAAATAAAAATAAATATAGGAAATTATGCACGCTAAACTTTTAGTATATTATTGTGCATCTAGTTCATGTAAACTAGAATTTATGCCAAAAGAAATCCAGATAGAAATATATAATTACTGATGGAATCAAGAAAAAATGTTATCTGTATATGTATAACTAACATTTATCTATAGGTAGACTTACCCAACTCTTACATAATATTAGGGTCATAAGTACATGTAAGTAGTCATTTAGGATCAGGGTTTTCAGCACCTTAACCTAAGGTTCAGTTCAACACAGGAGCTGGGCTGTTTGCCTGAGTTAGCAACAGTTAAAAGCAACATGCTTAATAAGATGCCCAGGAGCGCACATCGGTGTGAGGTCATTTATGAATGCCCGTCTTTCTGCAGTGCGCTACAACTTACCCAGTACATTCTTAGTTTCTCTTGTTTCAGCAAGAGAAATATTGCGAGCTCCTTTGGGTAAAACGAACGCGCTTCTCGTCTTCCCTTAAATAGAATGTCGTTAATTAGTGGAGGTTTCACGTTTATCAGTCTTGCTGTTTCATTGACTACCCCGTGAGCCATACAGATTTTATTGGGGAAGTTATAAAACATACTCTGAAACTTTAAATTTTCCAAGTAAAAATGCATTTTACAGTAGTTAGCCAATGCCGATAAACTGTTAAAATAGTCAATGAAAGTAAGACTGAGCATGAATGCAAAAGGATGGAGGTGATTTGAAGTTGAATACTTGCAGATTTCATTTTCCAGAAACTTGAGTTCCTTATGGCATCTCTTGCTTAAATGTTTGCCTGTTGGAAAAGGTTAATTAGTCTAGTGCATGACTACAACGACATTCGCGAGTAGACGGAGGCTGGATTATCTCTGACCACTTTGACTCTTGAGTGACCGAGGGGACCCTTCACCTGTTCTTTTGACTTGGACTCTTGTTTAGTGTAAGTTTTTCAGGTGGTCTAAAAACAGTATCATCTCCTTCTGTTACACAAAATGCAGAAAGAACTATCCCAGTCAAAGAAAAGGTTTTCCTTACATTAATTCATCCTGAAAATAAAACCAATGATTCCACATCCCCCAACAGAAAAATAAATTTAACTTCAGGAATACGAAGCCACATTCAATACTCTCATTGGCAGTGCAGAGAGAATTCTATTTGATTCTAGCCAAAGTGTAACATTTGTACTTCAATTCCATTTGCTTTATTAAAATAATGCAAACAGCCAGCCAGAAGTAGCATTATTTGCTTTTAAATAAATATCATAGTATAAACCCTGATAATTCATCACGAAAGAATAGCAAAGACATTAAGGACTGGGGACCATATTTGAAAAATGGCACATCACAGAGCAAATCTGATTCTAGAATTCACCAGAGTCAGGTAGCCAGGGTGTAATTTGTATAAAAATGGACAATTAGGGTTACTCCATTTGGATGAAGGCTAACAGAACCTTTTTATATGTTCCTCTATTAGTTATAATCACTTAAAGTAAACCAAATTCTTTTTTGAAGATTTAGTTATTTTATGATATTATGTGTATGAGTGTTTTGCCTCCCTGTATGCCTGTTCCTGTTCACCACTTGCAGGCCTACTGCTCACACAGGTGAGAAGCAGGCACTGGATCCCCGGGACTGGAGCTACAGATAGATGGCTGTGAGCCACCATGTGGGTGCTGAGAACAGAACCCAGATCCTTTGGAAAAGCAGTCAGTGCTATTAACCTGTGTAGCAATGCCCAGACCCAAACCAAATTTCTCCGTGCCTTCTCTCATTTCATCAGATATTATTCTGATCATACTGTAAGACTTAAGAGAATCTTCATGCCAACTTCATATTTTCCTTTAGTTGCTAAATTTACTGAATTATTTCCCCAATAAGTCCTCATCAAATATATGAATATTTGTTATACTATATAAATGTTTGTATGCATTATATAGAAATTCTTACATAAGTTCTGAAGCTAAAATATTTTTACATATTACCTATTGCATGAATATAGTTTTCTTTTCCATGTTGTGGCGCTTTGATATATGTTTAACTTAAGGTTAAATGGTATAATGAGCACCAAAGGTTACATATATGAGCAATCATACCTCAGAATTTTTGTTGTATCTCTATTTTTTCTTTGCATTTTTCATACAATATATCTCTATTTTGTTTAAAAAATCTATTATACTATATATGGATGCTATCTCCATAAATGTAACAAGATAAAATTGCTCACTTTTAAAACAAAAATAAATAAAAATGATACAACATTAAAAGTTATAGTTAAGGTTTTATAAGATTTTACATTTCCAGATAATAAGTTATATGCCACATATATTCAAAATTATCCATTAGTCTTATACACACTGATTAAATTCAAATAACATACAGCACATGCTTTTCCCCCTAAGCATGAAAACTTTTATTAAAACATTAAATACAGTTTTCCTTATCTTTTCCTTTCTGTGATGCTCATTAAAAACCTGAAATTCTAAAAGATGTCTCAAAATGTCAAATAGCACAAAAGGGTATTAATTCAGGAGAACACTCCTCTTACCGAGTTTCCTGGGTGTTCTGGTAAATGTTCCCTTCACGGTCCGACAGTGGGAATTGTCCCCTCCACAGACCCCACACTTATCCTCAACCTTGTTGGAACCAATTTCTTTATCGCAGCCCACTTTCTGGGGAGAAAAGATGTTAAACACAGTGAGTTTCACAATGCCACGTAGCAAACAACATCCCACATGGTGATGCACATGGCCAGCAAGCTTGCGCCAGCCTGCCACTGTGGTTATGATTGCCCAGACCCCAGAGTTTTGAAGAACTAGGGTGAAATCAAATAACAAAGTGAATCATAGTCTAGACAATAAGTTGATAAATGCCATTGTTCCTACAAAGCATTTTCCCAGCTCCATTTCCCCAACAGTCATCAAGCAAAATCTATAAGCAAAGAGATGAGTCGATTCTGGGGAGAAAAATCTAAAAATCAATAGCGTGATGGTTTCTCCACGTTGCTCTCATATTCATAAAGGCATACGGTAATGTGGTGGGTTGTAAAACAGTGTTATCGTTTAAACATGAGTTAGAATGCAAAATAAAGCTCTTCAACGTAGCAAACACTCTCACAGGGCCTTGAAGGAACAGAGAAGGCATTTTTGAATTGGAACAAATTCAAGTAGTTATGAAATTTTAGATTCATGGATAGCAGGTTTAGAGATCAATATTTATACACAGGTGAAGGTGGGTGTTCCACGCTGCCAAGAACTGTGAAAGCTCTGTGAGGAACAAGGTGTGCAAGGCCCTGAAGGTCAGGTTGAGTTTACATTTTCATAATCAATAGTTCAACACTGCTGACTGTCAAAGCTGAAGGCTTTCTGTACTGGGCAGGACATTCAGGTAAATGTGGTACCTGCCATACCATTGGGCTTGCAAGTTGGAAGTGAAAATGGGCAGGAAATGGACATACATTTAATACTAAGTACTGTAGGGGTTAAAATAATGACAGTAACATTCCATTATCATTTATATCTATTCTCAAGCCGTTTATGTTGGAAAGTTAATCCCCAATGCAAAAGTGTTGAGATGTAGGGCCTAATAAAAGTCAGGGGTGGGCTTCCATCTTTTTCAGCTCTCAGCAACTGCGAAGGCTGAAGCAGGAGGATCACAGTAAGTTTGGAAGCAGCCTGGGCTATAGAGTGAGATGCTATCTCAAAACAGTAAGACAGAATAGATAAAAAGCTGCCAAGATTAGGTCCTGAGGACTCTGCTTCCATGAAATAATTTTTCAGGTCCTAGAAATGGGATAGCTATCAAGAGAGGGGGTGTCCTAAGAGCCTTGCTTCTGTTCAGTTTCCAGTCTCTCTTTCCCTCCTAACTTCTAGCATGGACTATGAAACAGGAAGATGCCGAACAGATGCCATCATCACACCTTGGACTTTCCAGCTCCAGAACCACAGACCAGAATACCCAATTTCATTTAGCATGGGCTTTGCTTTCTTCTGGTTTTATGAATTACCCAATGTATGGTATTCTGCTATAGCAACACAATAGCATACTTCAGTTTTGCTAAGTGAAAAAGAAATGGATCATGTTAGGAACACTGGTCGAGTTAATATGAATAATTTACAGTAGCAGTTGAATATGAAAAAAAATGAACTGCATTGTAAAAAGACTAATTGAGACAAGAAAACTTTTTTTCTTGCCTACAACTTTGGCATAGAATTCAGTATGTAAGTTTAGAGTCATCTGGAAGATTTCTGTATTAATCATTTAAATAAACTTAGATTTTTTTATTCAAAATGGTATTCTAAACTAAAATGTAACATATATACATCCTAAATAGAATTATTTTATAATGGAGGGATTCTTGCCTCCCTCAGACACCATAGGCTATCAAATAAAAAGCACAGTGTCAGGAACGGGTTACCTCTTTTTGAGTTACTCTCCAAACATTACAGGCTATTGCCATTTCTCTTAGTTACCCTTCAGAATTTGGTGGGAAGACCCTTTTGCTGAAGACACTGCATACGTGAATCACAGAATACTGGGAAATCAAGCTGGTGCTGTCCTGGAACCTCCATCCCTATAAGCTAACTTTCACAGCTCTATGCTGCTGGGAGAGAAAAGCATTCCACAATCTTAGCCAACAGTGCACTCTAACAATGACTTGCCCAGCAAGATAGGCCCTCTGGTGCAATAGCGGCACCAATATATGTGAGTAACCAACCACTCTGACTGTTTGTAAAGTCCACTCTATGAGATGGAGCCCATGTCTGGTATTACCTACTGCACCAAAAATCAATGGCTGGCTAGATCATAAGCCCTAGTGGAGAACCTAGTACTACTACTGTTTGGCTAAATGGACATGGTATTAAACCATCCCCTAAATTCTTGTCTTTATAACCGGAAGATTAATGCAGCTCTCAGCCCTCATCAGATAAGTTTTCTTTTGCATTAGGTGGTGATTAAAACCGAGACCCTACAATTGCTCAACATCCATAGAAAAAGAAGCTGTGGAATGCTCAGCTCAACATGGGACACTTATAGCACAGCCTGCCCGACAACACTCAGCCATCATTGTGGAAGATGGCTGGAGATATTCTAAGATCCAGATGTATAATATTACTTGGTAGACATGGTGTTGCTACACACATGAACTCAAAGAGACAATGACTGCATGTACAAGGCCCGCAGAAGATCAAGCCAACTAAAATTCCACATGGATGGGGAGGGGTTCATTAAGTTCCACCTCCATCCCAGGAGCTATTAGCAATTGACGGCTGTTAGGGGAGGGAATGGGACCCCTGAAAAGCTATCCATGTGGCATTAGAAGCACTGTAGCCATGAACACAGGTAGTATTAAGAGGATGTAGTCGGTTTGATGTGCTTTCTTTCTTTCTTTCTTTCTTTCCATCCTTCCTTCCTTCCTTCTTTCCTTTCTTCTTTCCTTCCCTCTTCATTCATTCCTCCCTTTCTTTTTTCTAAGACAGAGTTTCTCTGTGTAGCCCTGTTTGCCCCTGGAACTCACTCTGTAGACCAGGTTGGCCTCAAACTCACAGAGATCTGCCTGCCTCTAACTCCTGGGATTAAAGATATGCAAACCACCTCCCATGTAGGGGGTTTGAGAAAGAAAGGAAAAAAACTGAACACATGAAGTTGGGAGGGAAATGTGGTGGGGATGATAGAGGAAGAACTGGAAAAGGGGGAAATAGAGGTGGATCTGATAAAAAAATATGCAGGTTGAAATTCTATGAAAACAAAGGTCTTTTACAATGGTAGGCTGGCACTAGTAAAATACTAAAACCAATACAGCTCCTCTAGATTGGAAATCCAATCTAGACGCATTAGTTACTTAGAAAACTGATCTAGCCATGTCAAAAATGTAATTAAAACTGTTCTTGCATCTTGATTCATGCGGTGACCAAACTGATTTTAAGTAAGCAAGGTTTCTCTAATTCTTCTGAATGTTTCAAAGACAGCCACTGCAATGTTACCGCACAAATAAGAATGAATTGAAAGCTGGGTGTGGTGGTACACGCTTTGAATCCCAGCACTGGGGCAGCAGAGACAGGCAAATCTCTGTAAGTCTGAAGCCAGTCTGCACAGTGAGTACCAGGCCAGCCAGTGCTACGCCGGGAGACTCTTTCTCAAACAAGCAAACCAAAGAACAAAGCTGTCGAAAGCAGTTTCAGACACGCCTCTGAGTAATGGTAAAGGTAGAAGTACAGGGCACTGTGGGTGCTGGGGAGGCAGCAGCCTGAACTCACCACACACTCTCCACGCACGCAGATGCTGTACGGATCTTTGTAGGAGCAGCGTGTTCCGTCGTGCACCAGCTGCTTCATGTAAGCAACATCCCCAGTCTCTTTGGACTGGCAGTAAAGGTGGCATCTTTTCTTGGCTGCATAAGAGGTGGGTTTAAATTAGTTATTTTTATAAAATAGGATGTTTGACCAGCATAGTTTATTTTAAGATAAAACATTACAATATGGCTGCCTGAAAAACCAAATAAAATACTGGATGAATAAAATGGGGAATAGATGACACCACTGTGCATATTTGTTCAAATGTGAATGATTAACTATTTTATGTCTTCTAAACTGGGCTATTGTTGGGATAAGAGGTTCTATTAAAAATTAGGGTAGTCACAGTCTATACTTGACTGATATCCCTGACAAGTTATGATGGCAAACCTTGATGTCACCTACATTTGCTTTTTAGTAAACTTTGATTCAAAGCCAGTTTCACTTCAATAACATTCTCAACACTGACTGCTTTAGTCTTTGGTCTCACCCTACCACCCAGCTGATATCTGTGTCCTTCGTAGGATCTACTTAATTTGATAATCCAAGTGACTAACTTTACTAAAGTAAATTAGAAAATAATGCATTTATTCTAAAGTGTTCAATTTTGACCTATCCATTCTTGCATTTCCTTTCTAACAGCACTCAGTAAAATTCAGTGGTATACACTCATTGGTCAACCTAAAAGAAATAGTATGAGAGGTTTCAGTTTGAGCCTACCAAACCCAGAATTTAATGGGAATATGTCAAACATTAGAAGAAAATTTCCAAGAGTATTTTTAATAACTAGTTTAGAAAAGGCGACATAGCCTATTTCTTTTAACAAATGACCATCTTGTTTTTGTTTTGTTTGGGGTTTTTTGTTTGTTTGTTTTCCTCTTGACTTAGCTGTAAATGAACTATTCTCCTCTGCTGTGGTTATTTCTTGAAGAATTCACCTGAGTCATGTGATTCACTGTCATTTCCCATGGTGGCGGTGGTGACAGGGCTGCTGGCCAGATACCACGTCTGCCACAATCCCCACCTCTCAGGAGAAAGGCACTCTTTAGCCTGACTTTTGGGAACCTGAACCACTTGCCTCTGTAAGTACCCCTCTTCCTATGCTACCACAGTGGACTCAAGAGGGCAAGGGCTTGGTGTCAGCAAAGCTGAAACGCATAGTGACCATCTGCACAGCAGGAAAAAAGAAATAGTGTCTACTCACAGTCAGGGTGTTCGTGCGGCAGCCAGTGGTGTTTGGTATTCTGGTATTCAAAGTGGGAGTTACGCTGCTGGCACTGCTGGGCCCTGAAGTCCTCAAAGTGCTTTTGGCATTCTTCTGTATTACAAAGCTGGTACTCAAAATTAACACCAGGGCAATCCTGACCGCCATTGATGGGCCTAGAGAAAAGACAACATTTCAAAGGCTGGCTGGCTGTAGTGCAGCCGCTCGGGCTCACAGACGCAGAGCTTCTGGCAAAGAGCCAGCACGTCTGAGCTGCCAGCACAGGCGGAATGCTTGCTTCCAGTGTCTAGTGTCTCCGAATACATGCTGCTCTCTCCACCGAGGGGTGAAGACCCCCAAACACAACCTAACTCAAGTGGTATGTTTCATTCATGCCAGAAATATACAAAGATGGAAAGCACACACATAACCCGAGCAAATGATATTTTCTATCTCGTATGAACTACGCAGGTGCAGCTCAAAGGCTGAGCCTATAGTCCTGTATCTCTACTTCCTCCTCTGTCAAAAGCAAAATGAAATGGTTTTCCAAGCAAGGAAGTGGTAAGGACGCAATGGGATGGCGTATTTAAAGCTCTTAGGATTGTTCGTGGCTTGTGGTGAACCCGTAACTCTTACTATCATGCTTTGAGTGTGTTGTTACTTCTGATACAGCATTCTTTCCTCTTATGAAGGCAGTGTGCAGCCATCAGTAGTCTTTATAAAAGGCCTGCCCAGAGCTATCCCTCTCCCAGAGCAGAGAAAGGGCTGCTCATGGGTTAAGCCCCAACAGGACAAGTTAGCATATCAAAGTTGAATAATTTGATTACTTTTTCTTGACTCCTATGAATTTTGTCTGATTGAATGAATGTCTTTTCTTCTCATGGTCCCTGCCACCATCTTTCTGTGTTTGTCTACCTTGAAGCAGATGGACCTGCCTTTTGGAATTTAGTTGAGGTTATTAGTAATTCTTCCACTCAAAGCCCTTTGCATCTTTATGTACACGTCAGAGCTGCGAGGGCACACAGTATCTACTCTCTCAGCTCAACCCTCTAATCGTTCCAAACATCAAGTTCTTCAATACATCTGCCCTCTTCATTTGCATGTCTCTTCTATATTACTAAGAACTCTGCACCTTGAGAATATCAATGCAAAAGATGCGGTCTTGTGAACAGTATCTTTTTGTATCCTCGATTTTGTACCCAGGATAAGAGAAGGAAAAACACCAACAGCAGAACATGGAATCACTTCTGGTCTATGGGAAAGCGACAGGAAGTGCAGGGTTATACTCACGTGGGGTTATTGCATTGGCGTGTTCTAAACCGTACACCAGTTCCACATGTCCTGGAGCAGGAGCCAAACTTGGTCCACGACCCCCAGTTGCCATCTTGCTTTTGTTGATTGGCATTCTTCCACATGCAGTGCCCTTTATAGCACCACTTGGGGAAACAAAAACGGGTAATTATGAAGGCCACCGGAAGTGCTATTCAAGAGACCCTCATTTGAAGGTCTTCAATTCTCTATTCTCCCTCCAGTTAAATCTGATTTAAAAGTACCCACAGGCATTTGCTGCACAAAAGTATCTTACCAGAAGGATAACTTAAATTCACAGTTTCTAGAATAAGATTAAAGTGATACATTTGGGGCTGGAGAGAGGGCTCACTGGGTAAGAGCGTTCACTGCTCTCTTGCAGATGATCTGAGGTCTGTTCCCAGAATCCACATCGGGTGGCTCACAACCACCTGTAATTCCAAGTCCAGGAGATCAGATGTCCCTTACTGGCCTCTGTCTGTACCATACAGACACTGGGCATTCACTCACATATACATACATGCTGTATACAGACTCACATACACATACATTAATCTTCTTTTAAAAAGGAAAATAACATTTACTCAGGTGAGTTTGGAGAGGACCCGTGACTGTTCAGCCTGGCCAGCAGACCTCATCCTCTCTCCGCTTCACTTCTCCCTGCTTAGCTGACCCTCAGTTTCTGGATGCTAACATGACCCCTTTCAAAACAATGGCCTGCAACTGTGTCTCAACTTAGTAAAAACTATATTCAGCTTTCAAAGTACATTTAACTTTATAAAAATATTAATTTATGGATCAAAGAAATAGGTAAGTTAAATAATGATGTTTACCTTTTAGGTAAGTAAAATTGAGGTATGTAAATTTCATAAATTATTTAGGGACCAACATGTATCCAAGAACTAAGTGGGGTTAATACAGCCATGATGCCACAGAGATTCTGTGATAACACATGGGTTAATACAGCCATGATGCCACAGAGATTTCGTGATAACAATTCGTAGCATTTAGCATGTAAGTATTCAAAGGGAATAGATTATTTTCTTTCCAAATTTCAATTGCATATTATTGTATACTGTAGACAAAAAAGTTTTTTAAAAAACTTTCTTTATACATTTAAATATAATCCAATTGTATGTCGGGAAGTTGGATATTAAAATCTACTATACCTTAACTTTTTAATAAACCAAAATAATCCTACTCATTATTGCTCTTAATTTTAGTTGAAATTTGTTTGCTACCTCTTCTCAAAGCAAGACTGTATATATAGTGTAGCTGTCACGGTGCCAGATAAAATGTAAGTGCTTGTAATGCCAGGTTTTTACTTGTGTGCATATTTCCTGTAAGATCAGTTTATGTATGTTTGAAATCAACCTTTTAAAAAACGTAAAAGTTGCATTAATCTTTCCTGTCAGCATTTGGTCCTATCTACAATATATTACTTCCAGCCTAGTCGAGGCTCTTCAAGTTGCGTTCTTAGCATGCCTTTGTTTTGGGCTGGCTGCCCTTAAGAGAAGCACACCTTGGCACCCAGCCAGTTTCTAAGCATTCAATCCCAACTACACAAGCTGAGATTTAAAACCTTCGGGCATCCTTCCCCCAGGAGTGATGCCAAATCTTCTGTATAAATTCGCATGCCTTTATTTCTGGGCAACTTTCACAAGGGATGCCATGCCAGCAAGTAAATCAGACACCACTAGCAGGGGCCAGAGATCTGCTGTCCCTACTGTCTGTCCCCTTGGCCACACTTATCCAAAGTGTCTGGTCCTCCCAGTGTTAAAAGTCCCTAATGTCTGGGCCAGTGAAGGTGACCTTATTTAGTAAAAGATTCTTTGCAAGCATGATTAAGTTAAAGATTTCAAATTCAGGAGATGATCCTGAGGTATCCAGGTAGGCTCAAAACATCACAAAAAGACTCAGTCCTTGCAATAACACCACCACTGTGTTAGAGGTCAGAGGAATGTGGCCAGGAGCTGGGAGAGGGAAGGAACCAAGTGACAGTACAGTCTCTGGTGTGAGCACAACCCTGTCCACACTGGACACCACACCTTAGTGTAACTCACTCCTGTCCTCCACAACTATTACAGAACCAACTTCCAGTGTTTCGAACCATCAGCTTTGTGGCCATTTGTGGTAGCAGCCACAGAAGGGAAATAGCCCAACAGTAGGCATCGTTCGCTGGACTTCGGAAGGTCCCCATGCAGCGCACGATGAAGCGTAGTCACAAGCAGACACACTCACCTTCCCAGCAGCACACTCGGTTCCGTCGAGAGGGGGCCCCTTCTTAGTCTTACAGAAGTAGGGGTTATCGGGATGGCTGCACCACAGCTGTTTGCATGGGTCGAAGGTTCGGAACTGGAAGAGAAAGAAGCATGCCAGCAGAGAACTTTCAGAGAGCGGGTCGTTTGCCAACCATATCCTGCACACACTTTCCTCATAAACACTGTAGTCGAGTGCTGGAGCAGCAGTGACAGGTGCGACAGCCTGCACTGTGCTAAGTATATGAGCCACATCAGCACATTTGATCCTCACATAAGCTATAAGAGGTAAATACCATCATTATCCACACTTCAGATACAAGAAAACATAAACCAGAGATGTCACATGTGATACTCAAGTTTATGGTTTTCATGTCAGAACTGACCTGCTCCATCTGACATCCATATCACAGTGCCTAACTACTCCTAGACGGTAAAACCACCCAAAGCAGAGTTTCATTTTATAGCTCAGGCCAGTCCTGACTACACTAAGTAGCTGAACCTGGCTTTAATCTCATGATCCTCCCACCTTAGCCTCTGAGTGCTGGGATTCCAGGCACATACCACCACACTCCTTCACGTTCCACAATCATTTCATATAGCTGCAAACATACAGAATACTGGCCGTAGGAGATCTCAATGCCATCTCTGAAGGAGAGGAAAACCAGAGGAGGAACGGGACACAAGGCTCTGAGCTGGAGAGCCTCTATCAGTTCAGCTAGCTTCCTGTTCACCAGGTATCAATAGATGGCTCCAGCAGGTTTAGAACCTCAACAACCTTGGCTTTTTTTTCCTTCTAAAAATAAAAGCCTTTCAATCTTTCTGCCCCTACTTCTGCAATGTGTGTGTGTATCTGTTCTGTGCACACACACATACATGTATATATCTGTAACAATAGCTTTTGATTTAGAAAGCTATGAACTTGAAAAAGAGCGTGGAGATGTATTTGGGAGGCTTTGGATGGAGAAAAGGGGGAGGAGGCAATGATGCAATTATATTGTAATATCAAAAAGTAAAAAAAAATAAGAATAATAAAAGTCTATGATCTCCCTATCTCTTTTCTTATGAGGATCAATTAAGGCTATATGCCCAAGGCATCTAGTTTAGCTAAATCATCAGAGCAATTACAAGATAACTGTAGCTATTTTCACACTTGCACCAATGAGTTTGCAAAGCCCACCCAAAAGGAGCTACACAAACAGATTTGAAGAGAGGCCATCTAATTTGACAGAGGCCACATACCGCAGTGCACATTTTGTAACCAACACCAAAATCGAAACGGCATTGCTCATCCATGGAATAATTTATTCCAGGAAGTTCTGGGAGTTTGGGCCAGTCATGTTCAAAGGGGTCATCAAGAAGACAGTCGTAGGAGCTGCAGGAACAAAACATTCAGTACATTTAAGTTCTCATTGTTGAAATCAGGCCTTAAAGGGGAAAAAGTCTCTTAGCTCAAAAACTCTGGGGTTCTGTCAGCTTGTGCAGCAGGTTCCCAGAAACATGGTTCTATGGATTTTGGTTTTATTCAACTTGTCTTTCACCTTTACTAATTCCAGGAATGTAAATCAAGTACAACTCTGGGATACAGGGAACCTGTGGCAACTGTATTCATGTCACTAAGTGAAGCTATGTGAATGGTGGCAGGGCAGACCCCAACATCTGCACAGCAGGACTTCAGGGTATGAACAGGGTTAAAACAGGCACCGTACAAGCACCCTGTCTCCATTCTCAGTGCAAGCCTGACCATCAGTCACAAGGAATCTACCCCAGGGAAACCCCATCCCAGACAGGACTACACTTAAGTTCAGGGCTTATACCATTGTATGACATTATAGGAACTTTTGGGTCAACACCTCTGATGTCATGTGTGTAGCCTATGCAGCAGGGCATGACATGCGTGAGGCACATACTGGATGTATCTCTTCAACTCCTGGCCACTGCATCTGGACCAGTGGTAGCGATGGAAGGCAGCTTGCACCAGAGGCGCCATGACGCTGCCCATGGCTGTCTCGTCCCCACACCTGTTGCCTTGCCCGTCATGCTCCATTCCCAACCTAGAACACAAAGGAGACCGCATGGGTAAGAACTGCAGGACCGTGGCTCGGACTTCCTTCCTTCTTGCACAACACATGCTGGGAAAGACATACTTTTTAAAGTCCACATGGCTTCCTTGGAGACACCACGGATACTGAAATTGAGAGCAGACTAATGAAACGCCTTTCTCATTCTATAGCCATAAAAGGCGTGGGATTGTTGACCAGCCAGCCACTCATTGAGTTTCTGCACAGGCCCCGTCAGGGTTTCAGCTCCTCACTCTTGGCAAAGGAGGACAACTCACGCTGGCAGGCATCGTTGCTTAAAGTGTGAACAACAGAGGAAAGGTAAAGAGAAAGCTTTGTTCTCCTATCTAGCTGTCAGCAGTAACTTACACATGGCCGGTTTCGTGGGCTACTACGAAAGCAGATGAAAACCCATCTTCATGATTCAGAGTGCAACTTCTCACTGGGTGGCACATGCCCGTGACTGGAGCGTATCCTGCAGACAATGATAATCACATTTATTTCCATTTTACATATAAAACTCGTTGTAATTAGTACCGGGTCTTTGCTTGGGGTGGGGGGAACGCAGTGTTCCTGCAAACAGTGGCAGCATTATTTCTCTGTTATCAGTAAGCCACATCCTCTTGGGAAAGAGGGAAGGGACCGCCTGGGGCTCCCATTCTGTTCTTCTTTCCATCTCGGCCTTGTCTTTCTGTCTGAGTCAATGGCCCTTCGCATCTTGGTTCTCATGGATGGAGCCAGAAATCCCACCAGTGTGGAACAGAAGAGGATCAGTCCCTCTCCACAGCCTACACCAGTGTTTATTAGATAAATGTAAGCTGACTTTGGAAGAAAGATTGCTTGCTGGCAGGAGCCATTCTCATTCCGAAGTTAGCAGAAATCACACTGAACGTTACAGCATCCCTTCCATACCCCAAACGTGCAATCATTATTTTAAAGGCAAGTATCATTTATTATGGTGTTTAAGTGGCATTTAGCATTGTGGATCCTACAAAAAGCCACTGGCAGAAACAGAGAAAAATGTATGCTTGGCTGGTGGATGGCGGAAAGTGGTGGGGGAATAGGAACATCTACACAACTTGCCTGACTTGGGATTTCTTTTTGAAAACTCAGGCTCTTTATTTTTTTCTTCTAAATAGCAACAGTAATACCTTGCATTCCAGCAGGCCCAAAGTCTTGCCTGGTTAAGAAAATGGCATGATCGTGGTGTTCAGCATGGTTGGGATCAGGTTTTTGTTGTTGGCAAGCCCAGCGGCACACATTCTCCAGGCTCCTGGATGGGTTCCCCCTTTCTATGAGGCTGATAGACTAAAAGGAAAGAATATGGTAAACACACTTTTTGTGACTTGGATTGGGGATAATATTTCAACAAGGACTCAGAAATATTATTTGGGGAAATCAACTTTGATTCGGGAATTCTAAAGCCCACAAGGACCCTGTGGGGAGGTTCTATGCTACCTGTGTGAGAATCCACAGAAACATGCATCGCAATGTCTACCACTGTGAAGTCACGCAGTATTAATCATTTAGAGGAGAATTTTAGACATCTAAAATATTTATTGATTCTGTTCAAATTTGTTCAAATTTTAGATTTCACACATTAAAGACAAAAATACTGGGAAAGATTCTTGCATGAGACTTTTTCCAGAGATAGGAAAGTCAAAGTTCTTAGTTAAGAATTTTGTGTATTCTTTTGGTCCAGAAATAAACGTCAGTATGTGGGAAGAAAATAAGTTATTTCAAGATTTGGCAAAACAAACTTTAGTGTACAGGGTACAGTCAAATTAAATCAGCTTCACCATGGGGAAAATAGGCTTTAGCCTCATGAAACAACAGGGTTTGGCCTCTTATCTGATAGCTTCTGTGGGTATACATATGTTAAGTTCACACTGTGGTCTGGAGTTTAAAAGTTGAGGGGTAAGAGAGCCTATCCTTTGAGAACACAGGATTTCTCCTTTCCAGAGTGTTTTTAACAGAAAGAGAAATTGAATTTGGAATCCCAAATGACTTCCCTAATTGGCTAAGGGGCCCAGCATTTTGTTAAATTTCAGCCAATATTATTATCAGTGTTTACATTCTTAATAAACTTAGCTTGGTCTGTTATATGCTACTCATACAGTACGCCAAACAAATGATTTAATAACCGTGCTAAAGGCTGTTAAGACTTCCAGCTGGGGTTAGCTTGTTGCTCTGCGGCAACACAAAGTATGTTAAGTTTTAGGAGAAGGTAACTATCGGGGGCAGTGTAGCTTTAGATGAGGCTATGAGGGTGATAGACACATGAAAAATGCAAATACAGACGCTTATGGCTCCCAGATGCAAAAGTTCACTAGCATTTCCTGATCAGGGGGATCAACTATGGGAGGCATTCATTGTTATAAACATAAAAATTGCCAAGTTCTTTAGGCTCCCCCCAAAAATTTAATTCTTTCCAAGGACGCGGACACATCTAGTATCAATGTACGTAGGTTTTTAACCACATGGCAAGAATGGCTACTGTATAGATTTCAATCCAACTTTCTGTTTGCAAAACGATTAAAGCTTCTTTAACTGAAAAAAAAATATTCAGAGTGCTCCATTTTTAAATATAACCATTTGAAACATTGTTTGAAATAAATCACTGGTGTATTCCAAGTGCGGAGTGTAACTGTCATATCAATGGACAGTACACACAGACACAGGGAATGGGTAGGCAGTCATGAGCGGGAGGGAAATAGGCTAAGGAGATTTTCTTCCCTCTTAACGGCATCCATTCATGTTCGCTTACTCATTCAGTCACACCTAAAATTGTGATAACTGGAGTCAGGTCTAGCTCAGTTGGTAGAGTGCTGGTCTAGTGTGCAAGCGATTCTTGATTCAACCCCAGCACAATATACACTGAACACATTAGTGCATGCCTCTAGTCCCAACATTTAGGGTGTAGAATTGAGAGGCTCAGGAGTTCAAGGCCATCCTTGACTTCATAGGGAGTTTGAAGCCCACCAGAGCTATATGAGACCTGTCTCTAACAAAAAGTTCCTCTAATATAGAAATCTCTTCCCATTCTAGAAAATTCTCCTCCCTAGCTTGGTATAATCGTGAGTTTATATGAGATTAAGGGTAGTTTTGCAACTCAAATTTTCTCCTGGATAAGCCAGTCTCTAATGTTCAGAGCCCACATATTTTAAGATATCTTACCTTTGCATAACCAAGCATAATCATTCGCACGAGGACGACATTTATATGCACTCCAAGGGACTCATCGTGGTAGATTTCATTTACCTGGAGACAAAGCAGACCGTTGCTACAATAAAGGCAAGGCAGACGATTTCAAGAGACATGTAACATTCAAAAGATCAGCCATGCTGATCGCTACTCTAGTCAGACTGGTCAACTTACATTGTTTTTAAACTTAGTTTAAGCCGATCTCCAAGATGAAGTAATTTATCTTTCATTTTGGAGCAATCCTTAGGTACACGAATTACTGATTTTTGTAAACAACAGATAAAAATGCACATAGACATGTGAAGAAGTTTATTAAATAAATTGTGGGGTGTGTGTGCACACGTGTCTATACAGAACACTTAACTGCAAATACAAGAATATAATTCTAATGATTTTCTGCCTTCCCATCAGTGGCCACACCACACTGAAAGAAGACAGACAGTAGCAGGCATATCCAAGTGACTGGGAAATATACTATCTTGGTTTAGGGATTTCTGTGTAGAAGCTGTGGTGGTCTCTCTGTGGGTCAGCAAGTAGGCAGCGATTGTTTAGAATTATTATAGGATAGCTGTCCTTCAGAATATACATTATTAAGGAGATAGCACAACTGCATATCAGAGACATCAGTCCTGGATTTATCTCCTTATTTCATTTTTAAGTTAGCCTAGAATCTTTCCAAGTGTAAAACACAACTGCTTTATGTAGAGGAGGAGGATGAAGCCTAAGTCCTTAAGCGGCAATCTAAACCACTGTGAGTCACTGGCAGACAGGAATCTAGAGTGCACTGTAATTATAGCTCCTGATTAAGCTACTGCAAAGTGAGTGTAAAGCAAGTCTGTCCAACTTGGCAAATACGAGCAGGAATGACAGAGGCAGGGTTACTCGGCTAGATTCCAGTTACTAGCTCTTCCCCAGAACAAGGGCCCAGGCTTCTAGCAGAAACTCAGAGGGATGAAAGCTAACCACAATTCCACTTGAGGTCCAAGAGGTTTGGACAGCAGGCAGAGAAAAGTACAATGCCGTAGAAGAAATGTCTGAAAATACAAAATATTCAGTCATCATAGGACGAAACTCAGCCACCAGGAAACTCCGACTTGCTACACTAACCAAGAAACAGGCCAAGAAATCTCTATTTAGATGTCTCGGGATTCTAGTGTGACTGCAAATTCAACACTGTAGACCTTAAATGAAGACTGATAGATAGCATGCCACGTAGCCAAACTGTACACAGCATTTACTAAGCTACTAAAGACAAATGTGAAAGGTCAGTCTAAGCCAGAACATGCTAAATAAGGCAATGATTGAATGAGAAAGCTTCATGATCACTTTAAGTGGAAGAATGTGTGTATATATTCATGTATTGATAAACACATACACATATATTTTTATGTACACACATATATGCACATTCATAGATTAGAACGATCCAGCTTGACAGTTGTAGAAGGAAAGCTAAGATGCAGACGGAAACAGTGATGAATTCTTGCATTTCACAGAGTATGGGTAGGTGATTCAAAGCCAGGTTGACTCACTCTAGGCTAATAGACATACAAGAGAGGTGGTCAGCAAACAACAGTATTTAAGGAATAACAGAGAGTAAAGAGCTCAGAAAAATGTGTCATATAAAGAATGACTGGGGAGATGTAGTGATTAAAGACGCTAAGTATTAATTGTCTCAGATCATCATTGCTCAATCCCTGAGGCCTAGCAATTCTTCATTTCTCTGAGCTCCAATCGAGTGAGCAATATAAAAAGAATACTATCTCAAAGTCTTGTGAAAAGAACCCATTCTGCCAAACTGCTCAGACTTCAGACCAAAAATGAGAGAAGGGTCTTTAAAGGGCATCTCATTCACAGAAGGGGAAGAAAATTCCACAAAGGCTGAGAAGCTGGGGTAGAGAAGAAATGCTAAATTTGTGCACCACGTCTACAGAAAATAAAACTGAAACCACCCATCTCTATCAAATGGGTCATTTCCGATCTAACAAAGTTAAATGCTAGACAGAAGCTCTGATATCTATGGCCTATTCTGTCACCAGCAGATTCTTCTGTTACACCACACTACACACTGCCTCCTCATGTAGATTAATTATCCGGTAAAAACATTTCTAATGTTACAGTTCCAATAAAAGTACAAATCCATAACCAGGTTTGTCACTGACACTCACATCCGGAGACTCACAGACATTCCAAAAGATTTCTTGTAAGGCGGCTGTTCCCCCTTGGAGGCATGGCTTCTCGCACAAAGGGAGAACATGCTTAGGTGGCTGGAGATGAGGTGTAAATAAATGTTTTTGGTCTTCATTGCAACAGGGCAAAAGTAATGCTATCAGTGAAGCAAAAGAGGTGAAGCACCAAGTACAGAAGAAAAAGCGGGTTAATTTCTGGGAGAGAGGCAATGGTGTGGGTGGGAGACATAGTCATGACTGCTATAGAGAAGTGCCACACCACCATGGAAAACTTCAGCGCGATGGTTCTCAACGTGGGGGTCGCGACCCCTTTGGGACTGAACGGCTTTACACGGGGGTCACCCAAGACCACTGGAAAACACAGGTATTTACATTACAATTCCTGACAGTAGTAAAATTACAGTTATGAAGTAGCAACGGAAATAACTTTATGGATGGTGGACACCACAACATGAGGAACTGTATTAAAATAACTTTATGGATGGACATGAGGAACTGTATTAAAGGGCCACAGCATTAAAAAGGTTGAGAACCACACTGCCTTAGAGTAGCAAAGTTAAGAAAAGGTCTTAACAATGGCAAGCAGCTTGTGACGTGTGAGGTAGAACATCAAAAGTATGTATGACCACCCTACATTAGTACATTCATTTGTGGTCAAAAAATTTACAATTCAACATAGTGCCAATAAAGTATCATAGTAAGAATTCCTAATGCCAGCATCGACGGTATCAAGTTGAGTAAAAGGGCACTGTCTTAACAGTCAAATTAACAGTCACCAGAAAAAGGGCTCTTGATTTAACAAAAGATAAATTGGGTAGCAGGCTGCTTTACTGAAAAACCATCCATTATGGGATAGGATCATTTAAAATTCCCACTATATTATCACAGGTTAAAATTAATCAAAACAGGAGCAATATTTTCACAATAGCAGAAACTAGTCTTTTGATGAGAAAAACCAACAGTCGCAGCCTCTGCTGTGCAAAGCCCTGGATCCCATCCAGCAAGCTTCTCCAGGATCACGAAAGTTGACTCCTTATTATAATTCAGTTTTAAGACACGCTTAGGAATACAGCAGCTTTTCGGCTTCCCATGCCATGGGAAGAGTGTTTTCACACTGAGACATGGGGATCAGAACAACTGGAGAAAGAGTGAGCACAGCTGTGTTGGGGTCACATGTTCAAAGCCTTGGGTTCTGGTTTCAGCTTTTCCTAATAAGCTAAGGAAGTTTAGAATGCTTAAGTTAACCACTCTGGGCCTCAAGTTTCTTGTCGAATTGTAATCACAGTTGCCTGCCAGCCTCATACATAGGTTGTTCAAATAAAGCAAAATGACATTTAACTATCCTCTGCCAAATGCCAAGTCCTTTTCCCATCCATCCAAGAGTATAGGGTGAAGTTTTGTGAAAATGCATGGTCACAATTCACCTCTCTCAAGAAAATCAAAAGGCCCGTCATACTTGTAAGGGAATTTCAAGATGCTTCAATTTGAATTTGTTACATCTCAACCAAGTGAAATATTCAACTTAAAATCACGGAGAATATTACGGGAAAAGAATCATGACAGTGTGGGTTTTCTCAGAGCTGCCAGCAGATGGCACTGTGCACTCTTGGGATCGGAGAAGGACAAGCTAGCTGCTGCCTTACACCGTGGAGCACCTACATACCAGCAGGGCTGTCCTCAGCCTCCCCTTGTTTACCCACAAATAAAACAGCTCCCACTAAGTAAAACAGAAATTTCAAAATAGCATGAGGAAAATCTTGCTTTTGAATGACTATTTATTTGACTCTTAAAAGCAAAGCAAAATATTGGAAAACTCTTATTTTGAGTTTGTATGTCAACTGATCATAATATAAATAGGCCTAAACACATCTCAACCTACCCACCCCCACCAGGGGCTGTCTCTTTTGACCATGCAATAAAAGCAATGTAGAAAGAACTGAGCGTGCGCCATACTGAATTCCCAACTTTAGCCTATCAGAGAAGACGAAAAAAATAAGTGTTGCAAAGAAAATAGTTGCATAGCTTTTAGTGGCAAAGAAAACTCATTTCACAAAAGCAAAGTATCACTGCCAAACTCCACACACACAATACTTAACATCATGCACACTCTTCTAGAAGCCAGAAATTGTTTTATATACTTTAACCTGCATTAATTCAAGCAATCCTTGAAACACTCACAGAGATATTTATCTTCACTCTATTGCTAAGGAAATCGAGACTGAGAGTTGTTAAGTAATTTGCCCAGTGCCACACAGTTCTGGAGTAAGCCAAGGATGCAAATCTGGGCAGTTTGATCCTCAAGTCAATAGACTTACACATTTTCCCACAGTTCTAAACCCACAAATCAAGGCACTGCTGAACAGATTTCATTTTAGAATAACAGTAACTCACACCTCTGTGTTTACAAATATACCATGGAATTACACCAGGAGAGGTAACTCAACATTCATTTGCTTCGGTTCCTTTCTTTCGGGTGAACTTTTCAGCAGGGACTGTGTTCTAGATTTATTACAGGTAACAATTTTTTTTTTCACCAATACAATGATGTACTAATAGTATTGGGGAAAATAAAGAGCAGAGAGCAGAAATTAGCAGAACACGTGAATAAGAAAAAAGGGCATGGCGTGTAGTCAGTGTATTGGACATAAGAAAAGTATTAAGCATGGACATTGCTGTAAGTCATGCATTTGGCACATGTAGTGCTGATCAAAATGTCATCAATAGTGCCAGCCTACTGGACTCTGGTCAGGGAGGTTCAATGAGAACTTCGGGGTTGAGCCCAGAGTCCTCATTAAATGACCTGAAAAGAGGGGTAAACAGAATATTAATTCGATTTTCAGATGGCCTTGACTTTGATCAGGTTGCCAATGATATAAAGAGGGTGAAAAGGCAAAGATCCAATCAAGTATCCCTTTCCTTGAAAAGAAAATTCCTTCCAGGTTTGTTCCCAGTCAGGACAATTTCTCCAGGGCATTCCCCTGGCAGGACAGCCTGACCCCTCTGTCTGACGAGCTGATGAACAGCTTTGCCCGGTTCAACAAAGAGACACTCACTTGCTTTCAGGTGGATTGGGTCTTCAGGGCCAGTGCGGTGGAGTGGTGAACTGAAGGACATGGGTTCTGTCAGCTATCTGTCTAGCTATGTGACCCCGGGCATATCATTTCGCTGTCTGTGCCTCAGTTTCCTCATCTGTAACAGTGAATTACCACAGTGCTGTGTTCACAGAGTTATTGAGGAATACACAGTTCATATGTGAACAGTGATTAAAATGGTGTTTGGCTTTCATAAATGTAAAAACTGTTAGGCATAATTGTTTCTCTCAGGGAAGCAGAGAAACAGTAGATCTATGTGACTTTTTAAAGAGACCTTTGGGTGGCAAGACATTTAAGGGTAATTCTGGCTACAGTCTGAATTGATCTATAAAAAATGATCACTCTCCACAGTTGTCTCCCATGAAGTGAATATTCCTAACACACACACGCACACACACACATGCACACACACACACATGCACACACACACACGTGCACACACACATGCACACCTACTTTCCTTCTGCATTCCATCTCTGGAATGTTCTTAGTATTTAGGGGTCCTACAATCCAATCAGTTTTCTCTCAGCTGCAACCTAACCTTACTAATAACTGCAGTGTGAGCTAAGACTACAATCGTCTACACTCTTAGTAAACTCAGGAGTGTCCAGATAGCCTAGGGGTGGGGAACTAAATATAAATAGTAAATGAGTTTGAATCTGCTCTGATCAGGCCTGATTTCTACTAGGAGATACACAGGCTAAAAACACAGAGACTATACACGTGAGGAGAAATAAATGGAGTTGGGAATGAGGTTCAGAGGTAGAGGGCTTGTATACATGAAACTCTGGGTTTGAGTCCTGGGATTGAAGAAGGTGGGAGGGGCAAGTTCATAGGAGACAGAAACAGGAGTGAGACCGAAACCATTGGAGCAAGGAGGAAAAGGAGAGGAAGAGCCTCCCAGTCGTCTGACTGTGGCAGAATGTGCTTCTAAAGCCCACACCAAAGAAATCACTCATCTTTTCTACCCTTTACAGTGTAATGCACATGCCTTAGGATGGTGCATGCATTTTTCTGTAGTTAGACTCTGCTCCCTGCCATACCCATTAATTTGTCACATAGACAAACCTACAGTGGTTCCCAAATCATCACGAGCTAGCATTTTGTAGTACCATGTTACAAGGTGGCCTCTTGCCTTCTAATACCCACACAGCCTTTTTTTTTTCTCATGGTTTATTTTTTTTATATTTAAAAATTTCCATCTCCTTCCCTCCTCCTCCCCCCTCCCTCCCCTCCTTCTCCCCCTTCCCTCCCCTCCCCTCCACCCATACCTCCCCTCCCTCCCTCTCAAGGCCAAGGAGCCATCAGGGTTCCCCACTCTATGCTAAGACCAAGGTCCTCCCAACTCCCCCCAGGTCCAGGAAGGTGATCGACCAAGCTGAGAAGGCTCCCACAGAGCCCGTCCATGCAGAAGAATCAGAGCCCAGAGCCATTGTCCTTTGCTTCTCAGTCAGCCCCCGCTGTTGGCCACATTCAGAGAGACGGGTTTGGTCGCATGATCCATCAGTCCCATCCCATGCCACACAGCCTTTTACAGCATAGAAACGCCAATTTAGTCTTTGAAGTCCAGCTCAAAGAATATGTCCTCTATGGACACTTTATTGATCACTGGTGTTATTGGCCAAATCTCATCTCCCTCCTTTTCAGTTCATATTTAAATAATGGCTGTGGGTGGATCTTCTAAATGAACAAATGTCATTTCTATATCATGATTTTATTTTACCTACTGGAGTTAGTAAGACATGAGAAGGAGCTCAGTTGTATTAGCTTCCTAGGGATTTAACATGATTGAGTCTCAAAAAAGACTACAAAGACTGGCTAAATAAATGCCTAGAGTAGTGTTGTGAATTTCAACAGAAGCGGATATTAGATAGTGACCCCAAATGAACTGTCACATGACCCATTAAGGCCTCCTGAACACACATACCCCCAGATAAATCCGCCTTGCATTGATGTGCA
Source organism: Arvicola amphibius (assembly GCF_903992535.2). Taxonomy (NCBI): domain Eukaryota; kingdom Metazoa; phylum Chordata; class Mammalia; order Rodentia; family Cricetidae; genus Arvicola; species Arvicola amphibius. The sequence continues at coordinate 15,806,047 of NC_052047.1, read as the reverse complement.
ATACTTACATAAACATTAGTGAGGACCCAGAAGTTATCATTAAGTAACCAGCAATAATGCTCATGTGCTAACACTTAGTCATTCGTTAGCTTTGGAAGAACCAGAGTCTTGGGGGCTGGCGTAATTTCTTTAAGGACGACGAGTGGGGACGCTGCTTGCATTACATTTTAGCGAATTGCTGCTGAACAGCTAACTTCTACAGAAGAATGAGTGCTTTCTTAGCTAGGATTTCTTGAAGTACAAGGTTGTTTTAGGGGTATTTTGTCTTTCATTTTTGTACTGGGGACAGTGTGTGTGTGTGTGTGTGTGTGTGTGTGTTATTTCCGATAATAAAGTAAAAAGGCATGGGAGAGGATTATAGCCATTGCCATCTCTATCACAGATTGTATTGCAGGAGCCAGTGTATCAATCTTCCCATCTTTACAGCAAAAAAGGTTGCATTCGCGGGCCTGTCAAGATCACTCCAAACCTAAAAGTCTGGGGTTCTTAGTTTTGCTTTTGAATTCTAAGCATCTTGGGGACATGAGATATTGCCTCCATGTTCAATAAATGCCAAAAGCTTATCTTTACCAAGCTACTGTTACCTGTATAAAAGTAGTTTGTGTAGTAGTTTCTGTATACATGGTATGGTGGTTTGAATCAGACTATCCCCCCATAGGCTCAAGTTTGAGGAGCTAGTGTGGACTTGCAGGAGGAAGCACATCACTAGGTGTGTCTCTGAGGACTCCTAGCTTGCCCCACCTCCAGTCTGCTCTTTCTGCCTTGTGTTTATGCTAACACTGTGGTCACTCAACTTCCTGCTCCAGCTGCTTGTTGCATTTCTCCCTGCCATTAGAGACTCTCCCTCTAGAAACCATCAGCCAAATAAACTCTTTCAAAGGTTTCTTTGGACCATAGTGTTTTATTGCAGCCGTGAAAAGTAGCTCAAATCTTCATCCCAGCTGTTAATACTTGTGCACATTAACTATCCTGGATTATTACACTAGAAAGCAAGGAGGATAGGTTCTTTTTTTTTTTTTTTAATCAGTCCCTGAAGCTTATCCGCATTTATTTGCATGGCTTTCCTTTTATTCTCTTGTAAGCGGATACTGAGCAGGAAGGCATAGGAGAGGCAAAGGAAGTGGACCAGGAGAATGTGATACCTAAAAACACTGTCAACAAACATGTAAGACTCAACATGCAAAGAAAGGTGGAGTTGACTCAGAAGAGAGGGTGTGAGTGTAGAGGCTGAGAGAAACTCTAGCTTCCAAATGGATGGGAATCCATACATTTTATATCTGTTTAACTGATTCCCCCTTGATAATTTGAAAAAAAAAATTTCACAGGTTCCAATAAAGTAAAATGATATGATTCTACAATACCAGGTGGCACCCCCTGCAAACCCAACCTCACCCTTAAAGGAATTTGCTTTTATTTCACCATCTTGCTTGCTTTCCTTGCTTCCTCTTCTCAACCTGCTATGAAGAGAAGTACACTCTCCCACCAGACAGGACACCGTGGAAGCTTTATGTGACTCCATGGAGAACTAAAAATTTGGAAAGTAAAGCACAAACTCTAAAATGCTACGTTCTGGACCAAACTTTTAATTTAAAGACTTCCATAACAAATTCATACCGCAGCATATTATTCTAAATTAAAGCTCCCATTTCTGCATTCGCTTAAGATCATTGTTAGTTGATAGTACAATCAATCTTCCTAATCAAAGTACATTACTAGGTGTGTCTTTGCTTTCCTTCCTCCCTTCCTGCATTTTTCTCCCTTCATTAAGATTAGCAGAGTGCAGCAACTACTGTCCTTGTGGAAAGTCTTAGAACGAGAAGCTTTCTATGGGCAACGTCTAACCACTGCTACGTCTCTGCTCTGTGCTACGTGAATGCTACAACAGAAATCCATCTCAGACATGCAGCTCTGACTTTTTCAAGCTATTTTAAAAACAAGTCACAATTTCCCTCAATTTGGAATCCCAGACTCTAGTGCATCAGCCTTTGGGAGATTAGTGAGGATTTCCACACTGGAACAATAGGCATATTTCTATTAAATGTCACAGAATCTCATGCCAACTTTGGGATTCTTTGAAAAAAAAAAAAACCACACTTTAATCATTGTAGGTCATTTGTTTATGATTCCAAATTTAAAGGCATTCACAAAATATTTCCAGCTGAACTGATAATGACAGCTTTGTGTAGTTTACATAACAGAATTAGTTCATCTACAGCCACTATATTTTTAATTCAGCCCTAGCAATATAGGAACAGGGGATATATTTTTTCTAAATTCTCAAGGTTTTCATTTTCTTCCTATTCTCCTGTTTCCACTTCTGTTCATCCCTTCTTCTCTGACCTCTCCTCGTGCATCATGGAATCCAGCAATCTTGCTTATCTGTCTAAGTCCTCCACCACGGAGTCATCAGAATTCTGATGCTAAGATCTGATCTGTGCTCTGTGGTCCATTGTGGAATCTGAACATGCTCCATGGCATAGCATTCAAGGGCCACATATTCCAATCCAACCTACTGAAAATGGCCTTGTTTTCCTCTCTCCTTACTCCTCTTCCAGAAAGTTCTGCAGGTCAGCAGCTGAGGGAAGAGGTGTGATGTCAGATAACAACATCACCTTGTGCCACTGTACGGACCTTGAGCGTGGGTGCAGGGCACACCTTCTGAACCTCACAGAGACGTGGAATACGTGTACCTTTATAAACTAGCATCTCAAGGAATAAACAAACTTAGCAGGCTTAAATGTTGATGTATATAAAATAATTATTAATGAAATTTAGAGTTTTTGTCACTAATATTTATCTTCATAGTCGAATGAAATACACTAGAGATGAACAAAAAAGAATGGTACAGGTGCCCAAAGAAATAAAAGCAAGCATCAGAAAGCAGAAAGAGGGCAGGGAGTCAGGCAACAAGCTCAGCACACCATGTCTTATAGAATGCCATGGGGTAAAACATGAAAGAAGACCACTGCCTCAGTTATCTCCCCGAAGGAGGTGGCTTGGCTGTATTATCATTGGTTATTTCTCAGCAATTGCCCTGGGCCAGATCCAAAGGACATCAATTTGAAAATGATGCCATTTTCTGAATGTGATTAAGCCTCGTAAAAGAAAAATAAAGATTCCTTCAAGGGCCCATTAGCAGCAATTGCCGAGCCAGCAGCTATGTGCTTTGTAAATATGTTACCTTCTGTCTAGAATTTTAAAAACAGCGTATTTGTTCGAAAGTTCTTATCCATCGTTGAAAACCGTCCATCCTCTCAGGGTATAGAGCAAGGCTGGAAAGAGCCATTTAACTACCCAGAGCAAACATGGAGGCAAGCTGACAGTCTTCAAACTATTAATTGTCCCCCAAACAAAACGAGATGCAAAACCATGATATAGTTTCATTCAACATGGGCTTCTAAAATACATGATGTTTCACTTGGTTGTTGTGGGATATTTTGATCGCACTCTGACTGAGACGGCCCACTGAAGTTATATCTTGAGCTACAGGGCTGAGCCAGTGACTGGCTTACTGGAATTGGCCATAGAGTAGCCAGCAGTTTGGATAGATAAGACTCACAGGAAAGAAAGGGCGGACTGGAACTTGAGCTTCCTCTTGGTTCTGGACAAGGGAAGAGATTCTTCTCTTGTCGTGTCTCCAGCCAAAAAGCAAGGTCAGTTAGTTGCTTCTCAATCTCTCTGAGCTAGCAGGTTTTTACTGCAGTTTTTGACTTCTGAATTTTATTGATAAAATGGAATGGTAGAGACTTAATTTAAACTTGCTTATCATGACTGTGGCAGAGCCTGGATTTTGGGTGAGGCTCTTATATCAACGCCCAGAGGACACTAACCAAACAAGAGATGTGACTGAAATGACCAAACGCCTCCAGGAGGAGTCGCTACTCACAATGTTCATCAGGGTGAGGAGGTAGTTTTGGACATGCTCTTTGCCATGGAAACGGACCACAGAGTCATCCACTCCCAGAAGCACCTCGATGTTGTAATCGTTCTCTCCCGAGTGTCTGCGGCGCCTCATTGTCTCATTCAGCTGCTGGCCAAGGTTGCTGTAAACTGTGCCTAGATCCTCGAGGCCTTCCAGATTCGACTCTATTAAGAGACAAAAGGAACCCAGGCATTTCAGTTTCCCCAATGGGCCTTCCAGTACTTTCTTACAACTATATCTTTTCAGGGGCCATCACTATAATCCAAATCATTATCGTATTGCTTTCATTTGGTTTGGGAAATAATAGGCACATATGTATGCTCAGGATGACTCCCAATGTATTCAACGCTCACAGTAACGTACAATAGTACTACCATACTATTGTACCACTGTACCAAACTGAATAGTCACAAGGATGGAAGTGGTTAGTCTTTTCCTTGCTGAGTCCTAGGACAGAGAAAAGGCAACAGGGTACAGCATGGAGGCAAGTTATAGAATTACTCAATAAATCACTCAAATTTAAATGAAATGTTCTGTGTCACCATGGTAACCCTGATTAATCTACAATCCTATGATCATGGGGTATATAATTTATACAATATAAACTTAGATCACCTAATCGGCAGCCTTAACTTAAAGATCAACTTCTGTCATGTCAACATAGCTACAATTTATGATAACTATTACTGGCCATGGCTAATGTCTTGCTTTACTATATTGGAGTATGGCTGTCTGGGAAATACGGCTGGAGAAAAAGTGGGCAGACACATGGGTACAGCTAGTTGACACTATAGTTCTCCAAATTTGGCTGGTCTCTCATCCAATAGCAGGTAATATCTAATGCTGTATATCTGAATTTGTGAGACAGCAAAGTAAGGAGTCAATCAGAAGATGACTGATAGAGAAAAATCATAAGCACAATTTACTTTTATTTATATCAAAGAAGTATTATAGTTCTTTAAATGGGCCTTTCATACATAGATATAAACATTGAGATATGGGAAGGAATGAGGCAGATACTATTTGCATTTAACAACCTAAATTCTCTATATTTGGTGAAGAACTGTTTGGCGAATTAAAACATGAAATATAAGTTGGATACTAATATCATTCAACTGCTGGCATAAAAAAAATCCATGAAGGTATGTTCATTTCCATTTCAAGTCTATAAAACCCAGAAAGGAATTTATTCTATAAAGTGCCTTGATGTCTAAAACAAGCTTGACAGAAGCAAGTCTGACTCACAGTTTATATAGAGGTTTATTGAATACTGTGTTGAGGCCTATGAACCATCTGAATCAGAGTCTTGACATGAATGAATAGTCATTTTCCTCCCCCACCTTTGTGGTTTTAGTGAAGTCGCAGGAAAGGATGTCTCTCGGCCAAGAAGGCTGATGACCAAGCTTTAATCACATGGGATTAGAGGCATGGAAGTACATACCCTGCTCACACCTCTTCAGCCTCTCACAAATACAGAGAAACACCCAGCCCTGCCCAACACGTACTGGCATCAGCTATGCTGATGACTATTTGGTTTAAAAGCTATACTGTACTTCACTTTGACCCAAGCTCAGTTCCTTAATTCATTAGCTGGGGATTTTCTCCTCACCAAGAACTCTTTGGCTCATTGGTGTAAAAATAACTCTCACCACAGTCCACATCACACAGAAAGCTTCCTTCAAAAGCTGCTTTTCAAGATCCGGGAACCTATATACTGAGGCTGGAAACTACGCTCGCACACGGCTTTGCCATTCAACCTCACGTCTCTCGGCGCACTTGAGAACGTGAGAGGTGATCGCGAGTGTACGGACAGGACTGCTGATGGATTAGCTCTCCATTCTAACAATGTCTTGTTTGGCAGGGTTCTCAGAGGCAATGTTCAATGGAAATACGCTAGCAGCATCATTATATTATCAAACCTGATGAATGGATGGAGAAGGGTGAGGGTTTATTGCAGAGACAGTACATTTCACCCTGACACTTCCTGTCTGCCTTTTGCATTTCTCCTTGAATAAATGGAAAGAATGAAGACATTTATGGTACAAAAGGGAACACGGGGTTGGGGAAAAGAAAGGAATCTTTAAATCCCAAGGCACTTTTGTTTGTCTTTTACGCTGTGCTGTACAATCTTATTTTCCTTGATTCTGAATGTGGACAGTGTCATACATTAGGACAACTTCTGGCAGTTTTACTTACACACATCATGATTCTGGTCATCTCTGGGGCCATGAAGTATACTCATTCACAATTAATTTGCCTTAGTATGTTTCTTTTAAATGTAACATCCAAATTATTTCTAGAATATGTTTTTTTCTTTTCCCCCCAAGACAGGTCTCACTGTCTGACTGTATTCTCCAGGCTGGACTTGAACTTAAAATATGCCTCTGATTCCAGGGATACTAAAATTAAGGTGTGGACCAGCACAACCAATTAACCTGGACTTTATAATCAGACAAATTTATGTTCAGATCTTGATAATGAGCCATCCTACTGTAGTTTTATATAAGATGACAAACCTCTGACCCTCAGCTACTTGATTTATGAGATGGAATAATCCTTATGCTTAGGGCTGGGGAGATAGCTTGGCTTGTTGTGCAAGCATGAGGACTTGAACCAAACCTCAGCATCCATGTGTAAAGACTGAGAACAGCGTCCTCTGAGCCTGTGACCTCAGTGCTCTGGGATGTGTGAAACGGGATAGGAGTGCTGAGGCCTACTGGAAGAGCTTCCTGCTCAGAAAGACCCTGTCACGAGAGGATATGGTGGATTGGTACACAGAAGGAAACTGGACTTCCAGCCTAGCTCTAGGCTCACTTAGAGGTTCTGCCTCAAGAAAGGAAGGCTAATCGATATAACAGGACACTTGGCATTCTTCTCTGGCCTCTGTATGTATACAAGCTACCCCCTCCCTGCCCCGAGACACAGACCATTCACATCTACTCCCTCATAGTTTCCCAAATATATTCTTTCTCATAAATGGCTTCTAGATTCAAATCTCTAACTTGTGTACTCAACATAAGAGTTCCTGTAGGGGCCAGAAATCTAGAAATAGGTCACTAGAAAGGGGATGCCATGGGTGTGAGGGTATAATAAAGTACAGGCAATATAAACATAGACTGGAGGATAACTGAGGTGGAAATATACAAGCAAGAAGGGGTGGTAGAATATGGGACACAAGGAGGTAAGGAGGAGGATTAATCAAAATGAACGGATTATAGAAGATCCATATAGAAATCAGTTTTATAAACAGCCTACAAAGTATAATTTATGGAAAAAAGAATTTAGAAAGGAACTACCTTACATGGCTAAATAAAGCTCCTCTAGAAGCCCAGGTTTATTAAACAAAACTCTCAGTGCCAGGTGTGTGATTACTCCCCATGAGCTGTTGGTCAGGAACACCCCGAATAACTCCCAACAATACAGAGTCTTGCCACTGTTTTTTAACTGACCACCAGAATGACAGGATAAGATCCTATTGCTGCAGACACCACAAATATTGGTTGCAAGGTGTGAAGATTAAGTAGAAACTTGTCTGGAAGCCTCCTCCTTGTCAGCTAGATTTCATTGTGCTAGAAATGTGCCATACAGACTTCTGGCTGAGAAAAATCATCAGTGAGTTTACCTAGATATGAACCAGACTAACTATAACAACAATCTCCCTGGTAAGATGTACCTTTTGGTACAATAGTGGCACAGTTGTTACAGCAGTAACCAGTTGCTCTGTCCTTGAATAAAACACCTTCTCCATAAAAGAAAATTAAGCCTTGCGATGTAAACTCAGTCAAAAACCCATTGATCAGGCCCTGGGAGAGAGAATTCAGTAATATTGTCCAGCTAAATTATAATGGCACCAAGCCACCTTCTAAATATTTATTTTATACCCACAGACAAACACTAGGCTCAACAATTACTCTCATAAGCTTCTCTTGCAGTGAACAACAGTGAATTTGGAGACATATGATTGTTTATGTTGCTGAAAAGAAGTAATGGTTGAATGTTTAGCCCTAGATAAAACATTTATACCACACCTTCTAAGGTGTGGAGCATCATGGAAGAGTGGGTACAAAGAATTTAAGAGCTAGAAACCAGAGTGAAAGGCTGTGAAATGCCACTTCTGGACATAAAACCACACCAGTGGTTGCCTGCAATGGACTCACAAAAGACTGGACACACATCTTATGCATCGGTGTTGACAGAACAAATGATCTATTTTTAGTAGGCAGAAGAATAATGACCCCGTTACTCCATGTAAAATAATTAGTGCCACAGTGCATAATGCTCCACTTATTTCATAGAGTTTGATGCTCATCTTCATCATGTGGTAGAGTAGCTTGTCAGGCTAAACACAGCTCATATAAGCAGGGCCCCTACAATTCCGTTTATTTGGGGTTGAGGTGTAGGAAGTGATATTTATATAGTAGATGTGAGTACAGGGGCAGCTGGGGCTATCCTGAGCAGTGAGACGAAGGATGGCGCTAAGGGTCAAAAGTGTTCCACTTTACTACATCAATGACTTGTCCTCAGAATACCAAATGATATATATTCTTAAAATGTTTCCTCTTAGAGAAGAGTAGAATTTTGGAACTATCTTGGAAATTACTGACACATATTAAATAATATATTGGAAACATTTGAATTGCAAACTTTTGCTCACGCACTAGTTTGCTGATGGCAATATATTATTTTCAAACACCTAACTTTACTCTCTATATTTGTTGGAGTAAATTTTTAGGGAATGTATAACTGAACAATTTGGCCATAACGTGTACAGCTATTTTTAGTTTTAAATGAAGGCTTTTCAGTGCTGAAGCACCATTTTGAACTTACTAAATATGGTATAACTTACATTACTTATCACCCTGAACACTCTAGTCTTAAATGATTTTCAAGAAGGAATTGGCATATTTTATGTCTAATCATATTCACAGGCAATCAAAATATAGTTTTTAGTCAACTTGTCTCTTACCTCAGAAGAAGTCCTATCATCTGAAAGGAGACAGAGCTAAAGTTTGAGAGGTGTATGTTGACCGAGTTCTATATCAGATACAAATAACTTCAGGGCTCAGGGAAAACATGACTGTCATCCTGGGTTAGAGATGGTGGGCCAGAGATTCTGTGCTTATTATCCAGTCTCTCCTTCAAAAAAGCAGAATGCCCATTTTTATCTAAAACAGCAATAAGCTCAGCTAAGAGTCATTTCCATATAGTGTGATTAAGGAGTACATGTGACTTAAGATCTGATGAAGAAACCTAAGCAGAAGCATTGCTCATACATTGGTGACTTATACGAAAGACCCATCCAAACTCCTATGGTAGGTGTTCCCAAAGTCTCTGCAAAGGAAAGTGATTTGACTTTGTAGGTGCACTCTTGGCTCCCCACTAAGCATTTCTGTCTGCTCCTGAAGCATGACACCCAGAACTGGAGGAGGAATCTTGGGGTGAAGGCAGGTGCTGAGTAAGGCAGGGTGTTTATACACAGGAATATGGTTATTCTATGAGTGTAGGGTCACACAGGGATCCAGAACAACTCCAGATTGAACTAAAAACATGAGGGATGACCCTTCTATCATGTTAATATCGCCATCTTGATTGGATGTTTTTTGAATATGCCTCAGAGTCTAATCCTAACACATGTAACACTGAACCCACATCATTGTTGCCTAGGTTTCTTCTGCACCCATCCTCTGCAGGAATAAATACAAGTTGCATTTCGTGCAGATAATGTAAATGTGTAAAAATACACTAAGTAACTAAATAAATTACAAATCACACTACACTCAATTTCCTTATGGTGCACTGATGACAAGAAATGAGGAATAGCATATTGTTTCACAGTAATAAGTACAGAGTGAGTCTACATAGAAATTTGGCATTCTCCATGAATGGAATACTGTATTGAAAATGAAGTCACTGGAATACCACAGACTGGTTTTCCAAGAGTAGGTGGAGAGCCTAATATCAGAGCCAAAAATAGATGTAAAATCCAACAAATGTCATCTACTAACACCAGAAGCAGAGGGTGGCCAACTTCCTCACGACACCCTATTAGTATTATCATCTAGTGATCTTTCCACCAACATCTTGTTTTCAGAGTTAACATGTCATTCCCAATAAGGTACAGTGCCCGTCTCCAAATGTATGAGGATGTTATTGTATGAAGATATAATATACTACTGTAAAAAATCTTCACTAGCAAGTAAACAGCATGATAGTCCAAAGAACTATAACTAGGCCAATTTATGATGTGAACTCTGAACTTGCACAAAAGAATTGCTGCTCCAGCCAGGCAGAGGTGATACTTGCCTTTAATCCCAGCACTTGGGAGGTCAAGGCAGGTGGATTTTGAGGTCAGCTTGGTCTACAAGAGCTAATTCCAGGACAGGATTCAAAGCTACAGTGAAAACCTGTCTTGAAAAACCAAAAAGAATTGCTGCTCTAAAAAAATATAACATTTCCATTTAATGAATATGGTTGTCCATGTTAGTCCCCCCTCAAAGTTCTAACAGGAAACAGTATATATTTGCATTTGTTTAACTGTTGCTACCTACTTCAAGGGATAATTTACAACATTTTAAGTAAATAATTCTATCTTGGAAATAATAAAGTAAAATAATGCTTGCATGCTTTGGTTTGTTAATCATTTAGCAAACAAAAATTTAAAAGTCACTTCACTATTTGAAACATGAACTGACTTTTAATAAAAATCTTTGCATTTCAGTTAAAATGTTTTCAGTTATTATTAATTTTAAAAGCCCACTTGAAAAATTATAAGAAATAAGCTATTCTATTAGTTGCATGACAAAGAGGTCCATAAGGATGGGGTTCCCGGGTTACTCCATCAATAGATTATCCATAATATAGCTGATTCTCCTACCTTGGACATCCTGCTACTGGTGATGCATAAATTCTCTTCAGGTTAATTTCCTTCCTTTCAAATAGCTTCACCAGCTCTAGCATCAGAGTCAGGTCCAATAAACTGGACCTCCCTATGCATTTTATAGACTGGACTTCCCTATGCATCCTACAGACTGGACCTCCATATGCATCTTACAGACTGAACCTCTCTATCTGTCCTACAGACTGGACCTCCCTATGCATCTTACAGACTGGACCTTCCTATGCATTCTACAGACTGGACCTCCCTATGCATCTTACAGACTGGACCTCTCTATCTATCCTACAGACTGGACCTCCCTATGCATCTTATAGACTGGACCTTCCTATGCATTCTACAGACTGGACCTCCCTATGCATCTTACAGACTGGACCTCTCTATCTATCCTACAGACTGGACCTCCCTATGTATCTTAAAGACTGGACCTTCCTATCTATCCTACAGACTGGCTCCCTATTTATCTTACAGACTGGACCTTTCTATGTATCTTTCTTAGGAGTAGTTGAGAAAGTTTATCAGAAGCTTTTGGCACATTTAACTATTTCAATGGCCAGAATCCAACCACACAAACTTAAAACCATCCCTAGATGACAAGAATAGATGTTTCAGTCTGTTTCGGGCAGGGAAAAAAAACCCAGTCTTGTGCCTAAGGCCAGGCTCATCCACAGCATATGCTAAGATATGAAGACACAGTAATGGACGGCTAACAGGAAAACCCACTCTGCCAGATTTTCTTTTCAGAGTCTGCTCCTCCTTCATTTTCTACTGGGTCTCTTATTCACAGTCTGCATTTGTACATTTTATGTGTGATTTCATGCTGTGGTCTGTTTACCTAGATTGAATTTTACATTTTTCTCACCTTCTCAGGGTCTACAGAGAGGCACGGTCCTTCACTCGTGTGGTACTAGTAGATTCTTATCACTGTTTCTCGCCCAGCCAGGTTGCTCTCATTTCTATTGACTTTAAATTTTATGCATTAAAGAATGCCCCATCATCACATCCATCCCTAACTCCCTCTCTTGAGCTCCTCAACATTTCCCAACATAAGTTTCCATCTTCGTCTAGAATTTTGCTTCATTTTTAGTAACTGAAATCTCTGTGATTGGGCAAGGCTGTCAGAAAAAATACAACATTCCTGTAAAGCTAAATATAAGATAAATAAAAGTTTTATTTTTTTGCTCTGGTATTATAGGGGAAATAGTTAATGCAAAAAAATATATTCAACGTGAAATAAAACTAGTATATTGTTATTTGCTAATCCAGCAACTCTAGGTGTGAGGAACCTTCCCCCAAGCGATGCATGTGGTCACAGGCTCAGTCACGGGGCAGGCTCGCACTCCTCCTTACTTGACCCCTGCAGGTCTGCTCAGTTTAAAGACATGATAAACTACTGTCCCCTCATTTTCTACTTTGACGTGAGTTCCTAACACTCGAAACTAACAGTACCTCTATGAAGCCCTCAATTAACCTGCCTTATTCAATCACCAACAGTATTCTTTTCCAATATTCTTTATAAAACTATTATTAGCTACACAATCCCTTGCAAGGACTCTGTATTCTCTTTTGCCTTATGAACTGATTGTTTTAGTTCAATTTTGCTTTAAAGGCTTCATTATCCGTAACCATTCCTTTTCTTAATATAGATCAATATATTTAGTTACTAAAATCTGAAGGTTATTTTCAAGGGCAATACCATCTATAATCTTTATATTTTAATAGTTCATACATTTAACAGCACTCTGAAATTCTCTTCATCTTCACCAAATTCCTTTCTTTCATATTTACGGCCTCTGTAGTTGAGTGCCATTAAACCAAGGCGCGGTGACAGATAGGGGAAGAGGTGATCACACCCAATTTACTTTTATAGTCCGATCATCCTACACTGCTAGGAAGGTTTGGAAAAAAAGCCCCACTGAATAGAGGGATGGGGTTGCATTTCACGGCTGTCAGTTTCAAAGCCTACACTATTTCTACCAGTTAACCTTCTCTGTGTTTCCTTCCTGGGAATGTAAAAGCCTCTTTATCTCAAATATCCCCAGAGATTCTGCAGGAATCATGTAGATTACTTTCTACAAAGTCATAAAGAATGAGTAACGCAAGTTTACAAAAGTAATCATAACCAAAATGCTGTGTATTAACATTTCTATTTACTACTTGAAATGAATACGTCATCAAGAATCCGGGAACTTTCCCTGCCACTTTTCTAAGCACCAGTAATCAGTCTAGCAGGAACAGGTCAAACTTGCCTTCTTTCCTAGAGCCAGCACTGCAGTGGTAAGATTAATGACACAGGTAAGAAGAATTAAAAAAGCATGGAAAGACTAAAAGGAGCAAAGCAAAGGAGGGGCAGTTTTCTATACGGTTTTCAAAAGAAGGGAGGGCATAGGCAGAGCCCTCACAAAGTGATGGAATAGACCGTGTGAGCATCTACATTACATTTGCTTGAGATACGCGCCAACCTTGTACATGTACTCAGTACTGTGGCTGAATGTGGTCTGTCTCTAACGGGTTTGTTTGTTGGAATCCTGGGTTCTTAACTGTGGTATTAAAAGAAAAGGTTTGAAATCTTTAGGAGGTGGGGACCAGTGGGAGTTCACCAGAGCAATGCTCCGAGACAGGACTGTAAGAACCGAGCTGCTCTCTGCATCCCTATAAGAAGATGCCATCCCATCTTGCTCCCAGTAATTGTCATCCCCAGTAATATTATGCACAGAAAGAGCCCTTGCCATAACAGATGATGTACAGGCCACACCCTTAAGAAACCAAAAGTGGGAACTAAAACTTCAATTTGAGTAGCTTGCCTTGAGTATTTTGTTGAAGTAACAAAATCTGAGTAATACATAAGTATATTAATATCTATCTTACAGACTTTTCCACAAAAGCAGTTGCAAAATATAAATAAAATAAGAATAGATTCAAGTGTGTGGTAAGTGAATTTCAAGAATTGCTTCATGAAGGCCTTAATACAAGGACAGGAGGGAGTGAGAAGCTTCTGTTCCTATGGCCATCCTCTGTGCTCCCAGTGACCAGAACACCAACATCACAGGAGTCCCGGAGCTGCTTCAACTAAGAGCAGGGAGCTTTCTCTGCCTGGCAGCTGTCAAGGATGTTAGAAATGCTAGCTAACACTAAGAAGGATTTGAAGAATTATTGCTGATTCTAAAGAGAAGCCCATAAGATCAGAGAAAAGGTCATTATAGTTGTCATTATAGACGGACATAATAGTTGTCAATAACTGGTCAGAAAACAGACATTCCAGGCCTACAAGAACAAGGACCAGAATTCTGCCTATATCCATAAAGAGTAACCAGTGTCTCCCTATTAGAGATCAAGTCAGGGTTATAATTCTAGTTATTCGACCAGGGAGACTGAGGCAGGAAGGGCACAACAAAGTCCAAAGTCAGGCCTAGCTACAGAGTGAGTTCAAAGCCTGCCTGAACAATTTAATGAGGCCTCACCCTGTCTCGAAAAAAAACAAAAAGTAATAAAAAAGTCTAGAAATACAGATCATTGGTAGAGGTTCAGTCTTTAGTAATACACACATACACCAATTCTACTTGGCGAGTTTTTTATTTTGATTTTATGGTGTGCTAAGCGTAGAACTTGTCTGGGACCTCAGACTTCTGATCTACAGAACCAAAAATGCTGGGTATCACCTTAAGCCGTGAAGGTCGTGACAGCTGAACAGATGGAAAGGAATCAAAAGGGAACTGAATGGGCTATGAAATGAGCTCCCAGTGTGGCAGTGCCGACATGAGTAGGAACTCATGACCTGGGAGAGCTGCAAAGGCCAAGAGAGACAGAGGGGATGTGGGGGAAGGGGGGAAAGGGGAGACAGATTAAAAAATATAGCTTACAAGCTCCAAGAAACTAATTTTGCTTCATAGGTTTTTTGATGTTTTTGTCTGCGAATTCTAACGTTCCTGTCACTTCTGGGATGGTTTCAAAAAACTGCTTTTTGTCATCATTATGAGCTGCATTTTTCTGCTTCTCTGAATACTTGGTAATTTTTGATTAAGACAGCCAACATTGTAAATTTTATCTTTTTGGCTGCCGGATCTATTTGTCTTCCTATAAATATTCTTGAGCTTCCCCTTGGATGCAGTTAAATGATATGAAAACAGTTTGTTCCTTTTGGGTGTTATGTGTAAGATTTATTAGGCAGAGCCAAAGCAGCATCCATCTAGAGTTAGTGGCTGCTCCCGAGGCAGGCCGATTGTGGGCATCCTCCAGTGCTGTGGGAATCCAGAGCAGCTACAGTCTGACCTGCCATAGCTCCCTGCGGAAGCGGCACTGTTTCCGCTACTCCATTCAGGTAGGGAGTTTTCTAAAGCTTTGCCCATTTTCATAAGTGTATGCACCAATCATGACTCAGCTACAGAAGACCAAGGACTCTGTATAGATCTGTGGAATTATATCTTTGTGTCCATCTCTCTTCACTCACCGTCAGTCACGTGACTCTTAGCTCTGACTTCTCAGTTCTAGAAATCTTTCAGGCTCTACCTGCATTCTCGTTTCCTGAGAGTCAGACTAGAAATGCTTAGGACAGTAAGTCCAGGCATTCCTGAACACCCCGCCTCCTCTTTTTTTCAATCCTCGTCACTTGGGGCCATTCTGATACACTGTTTGCTATTTACTAGCATGCAAATTGTTTCTTCATATATATTATCCATTTATGTTTGTTGCAAGCAGGAACATGAGCTACTTTGTGTGGTTTCATCTTGGCCAGGACTGGAAGGCCACTGGGATTTGGCTTTGTTGCAATTGCTTGGTGGCTGAAGAGTACTGGCCCTCTCTGAATTAGTAACATGACTTAGAACTCACATCCAGCATTTCCCAAGTGACTGCATACACAGTCTATTCCGATCTGTGGAAGTCGGGTAACAATGAAATGCTCAACATAAGCCCTGGCAATATTCTTATAGTAAAAGACATGCTTAGTCAGACATTCTTGGCCATGTGGTGATACTGATAACATTGCTCAGGAAGCAGAGAAGTGAGGGATGAGTGGCACTTACTGAACCTGAAAGATTTATATTCACTTTTCTCATAAATGAATGGGAATTTTGTGGTTGATTCAAAACTATCTGAGCCAAAAGGTATGGCAAACGTGTTTGGAGAAAAACTGTTTCCAAGAGTTGGGGGTGGGACAGCCTGCTTAGTACTTGTTTAGCACAAACATGGAAGCCACTCAAGAAATGTCAACCATAACAAACACCTTAGGTTCAAAGAACGTGATATTTGAAATATCGACTGACTATATTTAGCTCAAAACTCTTTACAGAACCAGACCTGTAAAAATCATATTCAGATGACAGTAAATTGAGGTGAACCTTCAAAGGATGCTATAGAGGTAAAGGCAAAAAAAAATCATATCAACGTTCACAGAAGCTCCTCTTTTGAAGTCAACAAGAGCAATAAGAAACTCGGAATAAAAAAAAATGTGCTACATTTACACAATGGGGTACTAGACAGCAGAAAAAAGTAACGACATCTTGAATTTTGCAGGCAAATGGATGGAGCTAGAAAACTTCATTTTGAGAGAGGTAACCCAGACACAGAGAAACAATTATGTCATGTACTCACCCAGAGGTGGTTTTTAAACATAAAGCAAAGAAAACCAGCCCACAAATCACAATCCCAGAGAACCTAGACAACAATGAGGACCCTAAGAGAGACATACATGGATCTAATCTACATGGGAAGTAGAAAAAGACAAGATCTCCTGAGTAAATTGGGAGCATGGGACCTTGGGAGAGGGTTGAAGGGGAGGGGACAGTCAGGGAGGGGAGCATAGAAATGTGTAGAATTCAATAAAGATCATTTTAAAAAGAAATTCAGAATATAAGCCTTCATATAAGAAGATAGTGAATTACAACAATTCATGGTACAAGTGGGTCCTCTTACATCTAAGTTCATGTGTTTATTATTTAAAAGATTTGTGACAATTTTTACTTGAAAATCCTTATTTTTCAAGAATTTTATATGTGAATACTGCATTTACATCATTTCCATCCCTCTCTCCCTCCTCCAACTCCTTCAGAATCCCCCAACTCTCAAACAGACACAGACACATACACACAGACACACACACACAGAGACACACACACACACACCATCCCTCCTTTCCTACTTAGCCATTTCATTTTGCTTCACGTACGTGTGTTTAGGGCTGCGTACTTGGGACTGGATAACTAACTTATCAGGAAACGAGTCCCCAGAGAAAGCCCAGTCTCTCAGGTTAGTTAGAGTGGAAGCTGAAAGGGAGGAGAGCAGCAGGAGCAGTGCTTCTTTACCCTCGAACAGCATCTAGGGGGAAAGGCAGGGGGCATCATCTCTTCCTCCTGTTCTCTGACTTTTGCAGCACTAACAGCACACGGGTGGGCCAATCTGCTCTCCCTTTCTGGGCATCAGTCCTAGATCCAAAGACTAGAAGCTACTCCTCCAGTCCTTCCAAAAAACTTAATGTGCATTTAATTCTTTACATTAAATCCTTTCATGCTTAAAATAGCTAGTGTGGTCTGAATTTCCTGGAATGGAATCTTGACATATATATGGTAAGTTATTTAACAAAACTGGCCTTCAAATGCAGGATCCATGCAGTAAGAGGTTTGGGTTTCTCGGTAGCAAGATCCTCCCACCTTTGGAATTCTGTTTTTGTAATTCTTCACTTTTACAGAGTTTCTGGGAACCTCTAGTTTCTCCTCCTGCATCCTTCAGGGATGCCTGCAATTTGGATAGCAGTTTCCTAGTCTTTACATGTCTTTTACTAAGATCGCCTATGAACACACATTCAGTAAATACACCAAAAGACATAGGATGTGTGCAAGACAAAGGTCATAGTTCGCTTATCACTTAACATATACTAAACACCTCCCGTGTGGCAGATGCTCTTGAGTAACATTTTCATACCCTCTGAGCTCTTCCAAGCACTTGCTTAGACAAGTCCTAGAAGAACATATGTGTTGTCTCGTCTAAAGTTTAACAAATTCCACTCCCCACCCCACCCCTCTCAGTCTGGGGTCCAGTCAGTGGAGATGCTTCTGTAAAGACCCAAGCTAAATCAAGATCTCAGTTGCCTTCTTTCTAGGAGATTCTCTGCCTTCTTGGGCTAATTGGTTTTCTTCAATGGAGTGGATCTTCACACATTTGCTGTACTTACGCAGTCGTTCAGCTCCACAGTCCAGCCCTCTGCTTTCCAGGGATGCTCTGAGATGGCCCTTTCTTGTGAAATTCTGTTCTCTTCACCCATTGGCTGAGAACCATCCAAGGTCCTCTGCATTTTAGAAAGTCTCTTCTACAAGCCATTCAGTAAGAGAGTTCATGACCTCTGTGTGAGGGTAGTAAAGGAGACACCGATTGCTGCAGTGTCTTCCAGTATCTTCTCAAAAAAATTACTTTACCTCAAGGTATTAGCCCCTCAAACCATCTTGTACTTTTCAAGTACTAAAAAACCTGATATCATTTTATTTTTTTGATCTGTCATATCAATGCCAAAGTCTAGTGATTCTTTAGCTGTATTGTTTTTAGACTCGCTATAATATCAGCAGTTCTATAACCAGTATCATACCCAGGTGCTCATAATGCATCTCTTCCAATTTTCTGTTTTCTATAACCATCCCAGATACGGCTATTTAAATTATCTTCTATATGTGACTCCATAAACTTCTAATAATGAGTTCCTTTTTCACTAGGTACACATAGTTTGAAATTGGTCAAAAAATTTAACCACATACCTATATTCTGAATTATCTCCTTTTTCACAGTAGTTTTATTATTTCTTTAGAATAGTTAATCTGTTTTTATCATTGCCATCACCATCACCATCATCATCACCACAACAACAAACTCCACTATCATATCACCACCACACTCACCACCATCCTCATTACCACTACTTGATTCCCTTAGCCTACACAGTTGTTTGTCTGAACAAATGCTATCTCAAACATCCTTGAAGAACAATTCCAAGCTTTCCCTGTTCTAAGGAATCAGTCTGTTTTACCTCACCTCTTACCAGTCCTAGAGCACTCAACAGGTAAAGTTCATAAAGCAAACACTTCAGTCCTTAAAAAAGGAAGATTCATTTGTTACTTTTTGTATTTAGTTCAACAGACATAAGAATAAGATGTTGGTAGAGCAAAGAATAATCTCAATTAAAGTTATAACAGCACATGACATTACATAACAAGGCAAAACCAGGGGTGTGCTATAGAGTATTACATAATAGCCTCAAATAAGGGGCCTGTGATATGTGTGTGTGTGTGAGAGAGAGAGAGAGAGAGAGAGAGAGAGAGAGAGAGAGAGAGAGAGAGAGAGAGAGAGATTGCGATCACATTTGTATATGTGAATATAGATGTGTACATGCCCTGGTGCACATGGAGAGGTCACTGGATACCTCAGGTGTTGGTTCTTGCCATTGAGACAAAATATCTATACTGTTTTCCCACTTCATTTGTCAGAAGAGTTAGCATGCAGACTTCAGAAGAGTCTACAATCTCTATCTGCCTTCTCTCTGTAGAAATGTTGGGATAACAGGTATTCATGCTATGCATTCAGTGTTTTTGGTGGGTTGTGGGGATCTGAACTCAGGTCCTCATGCTTGCATGGCAAGTACTTTTACACACTCAGCCATTTCACCAGCCCCAAATTCGTACACAATTACCATATCTATGTTTGAATTACTATATTAATTTTATAACATTTTGGCTGAGAGAAAAAAGTTCCTGAAATGCAGAATATATTAGAATTTTTAAAAAATTATTAACTGAGTCCATTTTTAAGTGGTAAATATACTTCGAAAGTAATTCTGTTTATCTTTTGATTATTACTGTTACATATATATGTTTGTATGTATGTATATATGTATGTTTTGGGGGATATAGGGAGGAAAGGGAGGGAAAGTGTAATTTTATTTCCAATAAGATATTAAAAATAAAATAATTATGTTAATATAGGAAGTCATCAATAAATGTCTGTTAAAAATAAGTGAATAATCAATTAATTATATAGGTTTATAGAAAGGGGAAGCCTATTGGTATTGCATTTGTTCAGATCTTGTTTAGGTAGTCATTTCTAGGAGACACTGTCTCACAACAGTGTTCCTGGTCCTCTCAGGCTTACAATCGTCCTCCAGCTCTTCCGTGACGTTCCCTGAGCCCTAGTTGCAGTAGTTGTAGCTCTTATCCATTGTTACTGAGACCCCCATGACCCACTGATATCTGCATTGTGTCTAGTTGAGGTTTCCTGTATGGCCTCCGTTTGTTGTAGGGGAAGCTTCTTCGATGAGAGCTGAGAGCTACACCTATCTGCATAAATAAACACGTTAATGTGGATGTGGAAGGGATCTCACAGAATCCCTCCCCTGGACAAAGAATCACATGCAACCAAGGACCGTTGAGAGAGAATTAGCCTGTCCCAGGGGTGAGTCCCCTTCTTAGTTATTCAATATAAAATAGCTGCTGAAAGAAGGGGAGACATTCTCTTGAGTAGTATAGCCACTGGTAAGTTACCCGTGGTCCCGCAAATAACCCCCATGCACCCATGCTCACGGCAAGTAACTAAGTAAAGTCACTGGGTAACAAAACAAGGAGGCATCAAAAGGGACTGGCTGTAAAGAGAGGGGACATTAGCAGGGGTGGGAAAGAGGACTAGAGAAGAGTAATGAGGTGAACAGGGTCAAAATAAATTATATGCGTGTATGAAAATGAAAACTGATTATTATGTATAACATATGCTAATAAAAAGGAAAACTAAAGCAATTTACATATTCAAGGGTGAGCACACAGCTATGTTAATGTTGTAAGAAACAGAGAGTCATAGAGAATTATACAGGCCTAGTATTGGAGGATTCAAAAAAAAAAAAAAAAAAGAAAAAGAAAAGCCCTGAAGCTTTTTGGAATATTTTGGATATTGGACTTTTGTATTCGGGTTTGAGATATTTGTCCTGGAAAATCTATGCAAATATCTCAAAGTCTTAAAATATACCCAAATTTAAACATTCCTATTCATCAAGCACTTTGTAAAGGGTACTCACCCTGAATCAGATGATATTATTTTATATATTGCATAAAAATTCATCAAATCAGTTACTTATTGCAATCCATTTAGCACTGCCAATTTGCCTACTCATTAAAATTTTAAATACCTTGTAATGGGTAGTTCTGTGTCAATTTGACACAAGCTGGAGTCATTTAGGAAAAAATAACTTCAACAGAGATACTGTCCCCACCAGGTCAGCCTGCTACGCATTTTCTTGATTGAAAACTGATGTTGGTGGGCACAAATCAATGTGGATGGCGCTACCCCTGAGCTGGTTGTCATAGGTGCTGTAAGGAAACAAAATGAGCAAGCCAGGAGGATAAAGTCAGTAACAGCACTATGCTCCTTACACTCTGCATCTACTCCGACCTCCAGGATCCAGGCCTGGTGTTTATGTCCTGACTTCCCCGATAATGGACTACAAGCAATAACATGAAATAAACCCTTTTCTTCTTCGGTTGATTTTGGTCATGGTGTTTTATCACAGCAAAAAAAAAAAACTCTAGGACACCCCCTCTTTTCCAGCCATTTGAAGTTCTATAGAATGTCAAAATGAAAAAGGATTAAAGAAAAAAAGGAACCCACCAAATTGTGATAAAAAAAACAAAAGGGAAAAATGATGTGTAAATAAGAAATAATATCACTTCCTCTAAATGACAGAATTATAAAATAAATCTGAAAAATAGATTAAATTTTATAGATTAATTAATAAGTTAATCAACAAAGCCAATGAAGAAATCATTTGAATTTTATAGGACACTAAAGAATAAGACATTAAATTCATCCATAATGAACAAATACTATTTAAAATAACATTCTTAAGAGAAATTTAATAACTATGAAGTCTTTACATTGAAAATTATATCTGTCAAAGTCTAGTACAGCTGAGTCGCTGAGATCATTCCCAGTCCATATTTGTGAAAACATCTATGTCCAGCATACATGAAGTCCCACTACAAAATCAAAAATTAAAGAGAAATCCTCAAACATTTTAAGAAACCTGTGCATGTGTATGTGTGTGTATGTGTGCACATGTGTGTGTATGTGTGTGTGCGCATATGCAGTGTGTGTGTATGTTTGTGTGGTTTCTCAGTGCATACATCTGGAAAAATAAAATCAAAGCCAGATAAAATATGTATACTATATCTACTATAGCAGGCTGGGTGGTAGTGGTGCACGCCTTTAATTCCAGCACTGAGGAGTCAGGGACAGGTGGATTTCAGTGAGTTAGAGGCCAGCCTGGTTTATAGCACTAGTTCCAGGACAGCAAAGATTACACAAAAAAACCCAGTCTGTCTTAAAAATTAATATGGATGCGTGTGTGTGTGTATGTGTGTGAATGTTAAATCTGGAAAACAAAAATTGACATACTAACACACTAAAATGCATTTGCATATAAGTAACCATGCTTGCTTTGTTTTCAGAGATCAAAGGGATGATCTAGACAGCCCAGACACAGATCAATGAGCAAGAAAGTCACATGATAAATAGGTAAGTAGATACAGCAGAGAAAATGTGCTGTTTAATAGACTTCATGGGAAAACAGATCACCTTAGTGGAATATTTAAATAGGAGCTTTGTATAAAACATGAGAGCAGGGGGCTGGAGAAATGGCTCAGCGGTTAAGAGCACTGACTGCTCTTCCAGAGGACCAGGGTTCAATTCCCAGCACCCACATGGCAGCTCAAAACTGTCTGAGAATCCAGTTCCAGGGGATCTGACACCTTCACACCAATGCACATAAAATAATAAAAAAAAAGGTAAATAAATCATAAAAAAAATTAAAAAAATAAATAAAACATGAGAGCAAAACTCATTGTTTAAACTCTAAAAATAAAAAAAAAAAAAGCTGAAGACAGCATGGACCTAGAAGAGGAGCATATGTAAAATCCGCGGGAGGGACTCACAAAGCATACAAGTAACTGTGGTCCCTGTGGTATCTGGTGAATTAGCAGTTCCATTAAGTAATTAATGAAGAGAAAGTTTGCTAGAGAAGATCACGGAGAGGACCTTGAAAAGGGTAAGGTACGCATGGCAAGAATCTGAAATATGCCCCACTGAAATATCGGTGATTCTTACATAATATTGAAAACGATTATTTCGCATGAGAATTGGCTCTTCACACTACAATATAAGCAAACTTGAAAAGTCAAGAAACGTAGATCTTACCAATTCTCTGTGATCAATGAACAAAGGACTCAAAAATATGAAATACTCCAAATAAAAAGAAAAACAATAGAAGGATATTTGCTAAGAGAATTTGCCCTTCTATACTTCATCTTTCTGAATTTCTTTTATTAAATTGAATGTATTTTAAAATTTCATATATGCACTGTATTGAATGCATGCTTTTGCAAATAAATGAGAAAAAAGGAAGGTATGCAATTCCTCAAGAATGATTGTCTAGTGTATAGAGGAATTGGTGCTACTTCTGGAAGTTTGCTTACAATAATAGCACCAGCCATGTTTGGTGGAACTCGCCTTTAGTCCCAGGTCTCTGCAGGGTTAGGCTGGTGGACTTCTTGAGTTTGAATCATTTCTGGACTACCAAGTGAGTTCCAGGCCAGCAAGGGTTACAGACGTTCCTAGTACTACACTCTCTATATTGCATTTACAGCAAGGCAAGCATGCTATTTTTCAGCCAGAGAGGTGGGTAAACATGCCCAAAATAGATGGAAAACCATTCTTGAGCATTTAGCCTATTTTCTGGGCAAATAGTTTACTTGTATCTTATAACCTCTTGTAAAATACCATCTTCAGACTTCCTCACCAAAATACCATTCAGGTCTCCCATATTTTTTTTTTTTTTTTTTTTTTGGTTTTTCGAGACAGGGTTTCCCTGTAGTTTCATAGTTTCTAGAGCCTGTCCTGGAACTAGCTCTTGTAGACCAGGCTGGCCTCAAACTCAGAGATCTGCCTGCCTCTGCCTCCCGAGTGCTGGGATTAAAGGCGTGCGCCACCACCGCCCGGCCTCCCATATTCTTTAAATATATAATATATGAGTGAGTACACACACACACACACACACACACACACACACACACGTAAACATAAAATACAGATGAATTATAGTATTATTTGTTATTACTTCTTTGGCTACATTGGGAGCTGCCTAAGAGGAAAGGGACAATATTATATTTGAGAATCACTGAAAACATTCTTGAAAGTTGTACACTGCACAAGAGAATCATGCCAAAAGAGCTACTATAGAGACTGGAGACATAGGTCAGTGGGGAAAGTGCTTGCCTTGGAAGTACAAATACCCAAGTCTAACCTATAGAACCCATAAAACAAATCACACACACACACAATAGCTTGCACTTGTAAGGCCCGTACAAATAAGGTCATGATAGATCCCTGTGGCTTACAGCTTAGTCATTTAGACTAGAATGAGGAGGGAAGACAGTTGAGGAATGACACCCAAAGTTGACCTCTAGCCTCTTCTCTTCCTCGTGTCTTGACACACACATCCATTTGCACGCGTGCACGTGCACACACACACCAAGCTATTCTACTATCATAAATGCACATATATAGATATATCTACACATATACATAATGTGTGCATCATATCAATTTTCTGGTGTATGAAAGTAATTATCTGGAAAATGAATTTTTATTTTCTGCTATGCAAAGTTTTTGAAACATTGAGGATATTAAAATACTTATATGAATAAACATACCAGTAACTGAACCAATATCTGATGCAAGAAAAATCAATATAGTTTTGAATGTTGGCTTTATCTCTCATATTGGCACATGGGAAAATATGACTTCAACTTGAAGATAATATAGATGAAACATACAGCCTTGAGGGTTGTCAACAAATGTTGATGGATTTTAGGGTTCAAGGACACACAAAGTGAATTACTTTACAAAGGAAATCATTAGTCCTACAATTAGATGGCAAATTCCATTAAGATGACTCGCTTCCCATGAGAAACAGTCCTGTCTGAAGAAATGAATTTTTTACTTTTAGATTTTCAAGTATTTAATACACTGTAAGTAAGATGGGATATTTTGATTATTTGCTTTGGAATAAAATATCATGCTTAATACCAACATTTTCAGGGGCAATTCACACTGTTTCTTGAGAAAAAAATGGTAGCTTTTTACTATGGCTTCACTCATTATTGGTCTGAAGTAGAAGATACGAACCCAAATGGAAAAAAAGTGTTTAAACATGTTTTCAGATGCACACAGTAACTCCACCCGGGGTTAGTTGCACTATGATTTGAATAAAAGGGTAAACCCAGATTTATAAATGTGAGAAATACAGATGTGATTGTTCTTACAAGTTATGTTTTTTAAGGTTCATCTTGGTAAATTTTGTTTGCATCTAACATGTGCTGTAATTCATCAACAGATGGGGCCTTCTGCAATTCCCCGCATCCACAATGGCATGTCAACTGCTGTTATCATTATAAGGTGTTGTATAGGCAACCATATTGTTGAGATTTTACAGGTATAAGTTCCCTACAATGCCTAGATGACACTATCTAGTTACAGGTATCCTAGTCCTTGGGGTCTTGCAATCTTTCTATGTCCTCTTTTGTAATTTTCCTTCAGCCTTAGGTAGAGGGACTGCACTGATATATATATATATATATTTATATATATATATATATATATTTGAAGCTGCTCACCCTACTTTCTCATGCAACAAATTACAGGACTTTACAATATGTAAAACAAAAACAGATATACTTAAAATGAGGAAATGAACACTGTAATTAGATTTAAACTAATATCTAAGAACAAAATATCTTTAAAAATCAGGGCATAAAAGGGCACAGTCAATAAGACAAAAAGACAGCCTACTGAAAGGAAAAATATCTTCATCAACCCCTCATCAGACAGAGCACTTATCTCCAAAATATATAGAGCTCAAGGAAACAGACATCAAAATACCAAATAATCCAATTAAAAATTGGGTGCAGATCTAAACAGAATTCTCAACAAAAGAATCTCAACTGATCGAAAGACAGGAAAATGTTCAACATCCTTAGTCATCATGGAAATGCAAATCAAAACAACTCTCAGATACCATCCCGTACCAGTCAAATGGGTAAGATCAAAAACACCTGCTTCAGAGCACTTAAATGGCGTTTGTGAGCAATGCTTAATGGCAAATTGCTTAACGGCAACATAGACCTGCTACATCCCTGGGCTGGGACAATGAACATGGCTCACAGAGGCAGTGAACACACCTTTGCCATGTTGGAAGGGGCTGAGCCAAGGGTTAAGTCACAGCGTTATTCCTATCCATGTGTGCTTAACAGCATAAATCAGTGATCAAAAAAGGATTACAAATATGCAAAAAAGACAAATTCAGACAGAAATAAACCTCTAAACGGGGCATAGTGTTTAATATATCTCCATGGGCTTAAGACAAAGAGGATAAAAGATAGGGTCATAGATTAAAAAAATAGTTTAAGGATATTAAACTGAGGTTCTTAAAAGAAAAAATAGAATAAATATCATAATGGACCATGAAAAGATAAATATACAGAGAGTCTGGATTATGTGTATTATTGTGTTTTCTTTGGATATTTTGACTCTTAATGGGTTAACTGCTGAAAAACATTTGATTCTGGGGCTGATAAGCTAAACTAACATATATTTTAAAGGTATCTTGACTTATACATTTGAGTATAAGGATCTATTAGTTTGGAAAAGAAGTTCTGTTTTTTTTTTCCTCACAGAGAATGGGAACCTGTGGATTCCTTACAGGTTAATGTGGTTTGATGGAACAAGATCCCCTTAAACGTCTCAGTGAACCCTAAAAAATACTTTGCCCAATGAACAGCAGGAAGAAGTTTGGAGAAAACCATGCCCAAATTTCCAAAATGATTGCTTATAAATATTTGTTTTCATTTTAAAAGGGTTTGTTGTAAATGGTTAATGGTCACAGTAAATTTCCAAAAAAGGGGGGTGTATATGATACAGAAATACTTTACATTGGTATGGATTTTGGTCTATTGCTATCTATTGATACAAACTTAAGATCAATTTTGTTACACTGTGTATATGCATTTCTACTCTTGTTGAAGGTATTGTGTTTGTGCAGCTCATTTAAAATGTAATTTATAGTTAAAATACATATTAATAGTCACCTGTAATAATCAAATATTGTAGTCATGTTAGTTATATTTTCTATATATAGAGAGATATATTTCAGTTAGATAGATGATCTTCAACACTTCAAAGACCTACAGAATATGGCATTTAAAATGTTATAAAAACTTAGACTTTTCTTGACAGTGAGACATGTCTGTTTCTAACAGCACCAATTACTTCAGAGAGGTTGATGGACATTGAAGATACTAGTTATGAAATTTGCCTTCAATGTGACAAGTCTAGCCATTTAGGCAAGAAGCAGGTCTTGTTTGGACTGCTTTATGATATGCTGTATAAATTGAAAATGCAGGATCCAAAGGAAAAAGACCAATGAACTTTGCTGGACTGAAAAAGATGGCATGGTCCTTCAGGGTTCCTGCTTCACAGAAGAAACTGTCACACATTCTGCAGGACACAGAAGAAAGTGACTGACAAACTGCAAATAAAGGTGAAACAGTCCATTAGATTTGCTGCTTCATGGAAAAAGTCTTCTGGACACTATGGGCCTGTAGGCTGAAGATGGATGCCCCAGTGTTACAGAAGAACTTTGGGTGACTCTCCAGGCCTGAGATGTCTCTGTAAATTCTAGAGTTTGGGAAGTTGCTTACAATGTACTTCCTGTTTACTTAAGTAATATTTTATATCCTTCTGGGGTTTTGATGGCGTTGAAGATAGTTATAGTCATAGTTTTCCTTCGTTATCATAAAAAATAAATTAGATATGAAACTTTAGACTCACAAAAAATATAAAACAATATGTAATTCTTGCTTTATACCCGTTTTGTTAAATGTAATTTCACTTTGTTAAAACATTCCTTTTTATGTAGACAGAAAATGGGAGATGATGTGTGATGTGAATATGTTTTATTACCATTGTTTAATAAAGACAGAAAATGGGAGAAGGTGTGTGATGTCAATGTTTTATTACCATTGGTTAATAAAGAAGCTGCTTTGGCCGATGGCAGGGCAAAATATAGCAAGGTGGAAAATCCAAGCAGAGATAAAGTAGGAAAGAAGATGGAGTCCAAGAAAAACCTCTAAGCTGCAGAAGAAGAAAGATGCCAGAACCTTACCAGCAAGCCATGGTGCTACAGAGATTAATAGAAATAAGTTAATACGTAAGAGCTAGCTAGAAATATGCTGGAGCAATTAGTGAAACAGTATTGTAATTAATATAGTTTTTATATGATTACATTCTGGGCAGCCAGAAAACCAACACTAAGTCTCCTTTACAAACAACAAAGGTAGCTTATGCTGGAGAGGATACAGAGTAAGGGAAACACTCCTCCATTGCTGGTGGGAATGCAAATTTGTACAAACACTTTGGAAATCAGCATAGCAGTTTCTCAGAAAATTGGAAATCAGCCTACCTCAAGATCCAGCAATACCACTCTTGGGCATATACCCAAAGGATACTCAATCATACTGCAAGGACATTTGCTCACCTATGTTCATAGCAGCATTATTCATAATAGCTAGAACCCAGAAACAACATAGATACCCCTCATCTGAGTAATGGATAAAGAAAATGTGATACATTTACATAATGGAGTACTACTCAGTGGCAAAAAAAAATATGACATCTTGAAATCTGCATGCAAATGGATGGAACTAGCAACAAACCACCCTGAGTGAGGTAACCCAGACCCACAAAGACTAGCACAGTATGTACTCACTCACAAGTGGATATTAGACAGAAAGCAAAGGATAACCAGCAAATAGTCCACGACCCCAGGGAAGCTAGGTAATAAGAAGAATCCTAAGAGGAACATACATAGATCTCCTGGGAAGGGGAATTAGACAAGATCTGAGAAAATTGGGAGTGTGGATATGGGTGAAAGGGAGAAGGAGTAGAGAAGGGGATCAGGGGAGACCTTGAGGGAAAGGTATGGTTGAGATGGGAAAAGGACAGAAAGGAATAGCAAGGACAGAGATTTCTACAGGGAGCCATTATGGGGCTAGCATGAGACCTGGAACTAGAGAAATTCCCAGAAATTCACAAGGATGATTCCAGCTAAGACCCTAAGCAATAGAGGAGACAGGGCCCGAACTGGCCTTGCCCTGTAGTCAGACTGATGAATATCTTAAATATCACCATAGACCCTTCATTCAGCAACTGATGGATACAGATGATGAGATCCACAGCAGAACTCCCAAAGTCTGCTTAAAGAGAGGGAGGAGTGAGAACATGGGCAAAGGGGTCAAGACCATGATCGGGATACCCACTGAAACAGCTCACTTGAACTAATGGGAGTCCCAACGACTCTGACCTGACAGAGGGGAACCTGCACAGAAGTAAATTAGGCCCTCTAAATGTGGGTGACAGTTGTATGGCTGGGGCAAACCATGTGGTCACTGACAGTGAGACCAGGATTTATCCCTGCTGCTTATACTGGCTTTTTGGAACCCATTCTCTTTGGAGGGATATTTTACTCAACCTAGATATAGTGGGGAAGGCATTGGTTCTGCCTCAAAGAAATGTGCTAGATTTTTGATTTCCCATGAGAAGCCATAAACTCTCTGAGGAGTGGATGGGGGGCGTGATGGGTGGAGATGGTGAAGGGAGCGGAGGGGTGGGAGTGGGAACTGGGATTAGTTGTAAAATAAGATAATATAGTTTTTTTTAAAAGAAAGATATGCACTGTAAATGCTGTATACAAAATGGCAAATTCTGGAAATAGAGTACAAATCCCACAGCATATTAAACTCAGTGACACTTTAAAACAAAATCAGGGCATGTCAAGATAATACAAACAGTACAATTACATTGTGTCCTGTAACAGACATTCTAAATGCAATGATGACAAAAACACATTCTTTTCAAGTGGCCATGGAATGTTTGTCTGCTATTAGATCATAATACTTTATAGTGAGCCATAATATAAATCTGAACAGGGTCATTCCATGTTCTCCTAGGATGATGGAAGACACCAAATGCAAAAGGACACTTAAAAAATCCTCATGCAAGGAAATTAAGGAACACAGCTGTACTAAAACTTGTAAAGAAAAGAACAAGGCGGGGTGGGAGGGAATGACCGAAAAATAGAAAATGTTTTGGAATGAATGATAGCACTTTAAAATTTTGGGAATGCACATACGGTTTGTCTGGGGAGAAAATTCACAGGTCTGAATTTCCTAAGTTAAGAAAGGAGAAAATGGTGACTACCAAGTTCAATTAAACTCAAGAAGAAAGACATGCAAAAGAGCTATTAACTACAGAAACTACAGTTGTGGAAAGACTAATATCGAAGATGTCCACAACATCTAATTAGAGCAAGTCAGTAAATGGAAGAGAAAGTCCTGCTTCAGATAAACAAAAAGCTGAAAGCAAGTTTCTTAATTCAGAGGCTATGTAAAAATATTTGTCAAAGTTTTAAAATTTGCAACAAGTCAACAAACTTCTCTTAACAGGCTGCTTACTAAACTGGCATCAAATACAGACCATGTAGGAGGTATTTGGAATTCAACTAAAAATCTTTCCAGAAATGTAATATACAGACAACTAATGATAATTAATAAATTCGTTTACTGTAGAAATGGATAGAAAGTCAATATAAATATTGTCATGTGCACTAGAAATAATATTTTAAGATAGAATTCATAACATTAAAATTAGATGGCCGGCCTGGAGGGGTGGCTAAGCCATTAAAGGCTAGGCTCACAACCAAAATGAGATGGCCACCAGTAGACCTTACAAAATATGTGTAATAATTAGGAACAAAACTTTATAAACTCCATTTAGAAGAAAAAAAATAAATAAATAGAAATGAGAAAGGTTCATAGTTTTGAAATTTTATTATCAAGATAAGAAGTTTGATTTGCAAATTTGATCTAATCCCATTAAAAATTCTAGTGTTATTTTTTTTAATTTTCAGAGGTAGAATGCCAATTAAAAAAAGAAGTACACAAAAAGAAAGGCCCAAAATAGCAATAGCAACAAAAAACATATATCTAATTTGATTACATGTACACACATCAAAATCTATTACAAAAGTCAAACAGTTAAAATGATGCCACACTGATACAAACATTGGCAGAGAGCCCTGAAGGGAGACACATGCAGATGGCCCCATCACAGGCAAGGTGACACTACCATGAAATATCAAAAGAATTTGCTTTCAGTAAAAGGTTATGGATCAATTGAATATCTCACATCAAAATCAAAAATCAATAGATCATTTATAAGTCTAAACATGGAAGAAACACAGACACATATTTTAATGAAAACATGGGCTATCTTTATGAGTTAAGATAGGCACATATTTTAAAAGTCCATAAAAAGTATAACTGTAAAAAGAATCAGATAATTCTCTTCCATAATACCTGTTTACCTAGAGGCATTGACAAAACTAAATGGAAGATACCATGTGAAAAATTATATTTGAATACAGATACCTGAAAAAAGTGCTCATTTGTGGATGAATGGTGTGGGAAGTCCTTCTGTCTATGTTTTGCCTTTATTGATTAATGAATAAAGCAGTTTTGGCCAGTGGTTTAACAGAATATAGCCAGGCTGAAATACACACACACACACACACACACACACACACACACACACACACACACACACACACACATATATATATATATATATATCATATATATATATCATATATATATCATATATCATATATATATCATATATATATACATATATATATGAGAGAGAGAGAGAAAGAAAGAGAGAGAGAGAGGGCAGAGTCGAGGAGAAGCCATGTAGCTACCTGCAAGAGACAAAGAGACAGACACACCTGAACCTTGCCGGTAAGCCACAGCCATGTTGCAATACACAGATTAATAGAAATTGGTTAATTTAAGATATGAGTTAGCCACAAATATGTTTAAGCTATTGACCAAACAGCTTAAGTATTGCAATTAATATAAATTTTTGTGTGATTATTTCAAGTCAGAGCAGTCAGGAAACAAACTAACATGGCCTCTGTCAAGAGATGAAGAATTGTTATTCTACAATTCAGCAACAAAAATAGTCATTCCAGTGGGAAACTGAGTGAAAGACTCAAATAGGCAATTCACTGAGATCATTACACAAAAAGCCAATATATAAGATGCTCAACTTCAAGAGCCATTGAAAAAATACTAACTAAACCACAGTATCCACTACACAGTATCCTGAACTGAGTAATAGCATCAGTGGATAAAGTGTCAGTAAGTTTCAGGAGACACGTTAGCAATAGAATATCTGGGGAAAGCTACCCTGGACATTGGAAGCATCCCTTCAAAAGCTCAATTCTGTCACAGATTATTTCTTATATATTTAATTACAATATAATTACATCACTTTGCCACTTCACTTTCTTCCCTCCAGCCCCTCCCAAGTCCCCCTTTTTTCCAACTCTTTCAATGTGCCCCCTTACTTTTACATTAATACTTTTTTTTACTGTGATTATTATTGTTACATATATATGTCTTTATATGTGCATAAATGTACAAAATGCAACCAGCTGAGTCCATTTTTGTTGTTTGTGTGTCTATGGCTTCAGTGATGGCCCTTTTGTATTGGATAATCAATTAGGGGGCTTATGCCCCAGAGAGGCTAACTTACCTTTTCTCTGAAGCCCTTAGCTGCTGGACGCTCTTGTCTGACACTGATTTTCATTCATTGATTCAACAAAAATGCATGTGCACCAACATGAGAACCAAACTGTTCATAGCAACCCCATTAATAGTAGCTAACATGGAAACATCCCAGTTTTTGACAAGAAAGTAGATCTGGAAACGTGGCATATCCACACACTGAGTGAAAGAGTTGAAAATAGGATAAATGAACCCTACACAAGTGTGAATTTCATAAAGATAACTTCAAATGGGCAAAATCTGCATGTTATGACTCAGCTTGTCTAACACCCAGAAGCATCCCAAACTATCTTACTGTGCATAAGGTTACAACAGAGGTAAAGGAAATATGAGGGCCATGAATGAGGCACTCTAGAAAAACATGAGGCCATGGGAGGAATTTGTGTAGACTGCTGACTATCCGCCCAATACAATGAGTAACGTGCTAGGATAAAGATACGGTCCACAGAGTGTGTGGAGGAGAGCATCTAAAAACAAAGTTTTCAAAGTTTTGTCAGGAATGTGGTTACACACATGTTATACCAGCACTTAGGAGGAAGAGGCAGGAGACTGGCTAAAAGCTGAACCCAACTAGATCTATAGTGCAATTTTCAGGCAAGACAGGTCTCACGACCTTGTCTCAAAAAGCCAAAAAAATTTTTGAAGCTTGTGGCTGCTTCAGCAGTATAAAAAAGTATACACTTTCTAAGTTGTTCTATAATGTTTTTCATTTTAACATTCAAAACATATTTTTATTTAATTAAACACCCAAGTGCCAATCTATGTGCTGTACTGCATGTTTGGAAATTGATCCCCATTTCTGCTGGTACAGGGTCCCCTATTATTATCTTCTTGCTATGTTTGGAATCATGCAAGCCAAGAGTCATTTTTAGAACTAAGCGGCTAAATCAGAAGCAAAGAAAACCAGTCACAAGGGATTATCTCATTCAAGACTGCAGCAGAATTATTACACATGTGAATTATTTAAAAATTGAACAGTTTTATATGGCAAAAGGAAGAAGATGGTTATAAATAGAAGAAAGTAAAAGATGTCACTAATTATTAACCAGGCAATATGAAAATAAACCCTTCCATAAATAGATTTTTATATTTTTTCCTTATGCTAAATTTTCTTCCACTTCTGTTCCTTCCATCCTGTCCACACTGGTGGATTATTTATGGCTATTTCAGTTATATATTTCAAGGGAATGAGGTGACTGATTATATTTGTGCATAGTTCCTTGGTCTAAAATGCTGTGAAAGGAATTTATTTTTAACTGTGGGACTTGTTACTATGACATTGAAAAAAATGTCAACAGAAATGGATAGCAAAGGAACAAGCACTCCCAACACCTTGAACTCTAGCAATGAGAATTATCTCAGTCTTCTTGCCTCTGACACAAGCAATTACACCTCAGACGAAGGAAGGCATTTCTACAGCACCACAGCAGCCACGCCCAAGATTTCTGGTTTGGACTTTTCATGATCCCTCTCAGAAATGCCTCTCATATCTCACCAGTGACCACAGGAAAGTAACAATTGGTCTTTCTTGGGGTTAGTGCTGAGCTGTTGGCCTTAAAATGTTTCTTCTCTCTGTTTCTTCTTGATCCCCATCCCCTAGCTACCCATTTTATTACCATTTTCTTTGCACTGTTTCTAGAATTATCTCACCCTTGAGATTTTTTTTGCAAGGCACTGCCTCCCTTCCTCTCAACTATGACTCAGTAAACTGGCCTCTGGCATTCCTAAGTATAGACTCAACTTCATCCCCGGGAGGCAGCAAATTGGCTCGGTACATCTGACTCTACCACAAGGAATGGGCACAGGTGGCTAAAGCATTTCTGGGGTGTACAGTCCATTCAGTTCAACAAATAGTTCCTGAGTGCCTACTACGTGCCTAGCACTCTACCAGAGTCAAGAAAGCACGTGATGAGTAAAACAGAGAGGCCCCTGGCCTTTCAACAGCTTCGGTCTTAATGGAAAAGGCAGAGCCTGAGTAACTACACTGATATATTACAAATTGTGAGGGCTACTGGGCAAGGGAAGCCTGTGCTATCCTGAGAGTACAAGATGGTTGGCCTGACCTAGTTTGCTGGGTCAGGAAAGGTTTCCAAGGAAGGGGCGTTCACCCAGCATCTAAATAATAGACATCAAACAGTGGGCACACTAGACAGGGACATAAAAATCAGGGTAAAGTTTTGTGTCCACAAAGGAGAGTTTCTTCATACTGCAGGGTTATCAGATCATTAGGCAAGGGAAAGGGCTGGAGATTAAAACTTTACTGTAGTGCAAGAATTATTTCCCTTTAGAGAAGAAAAATCATCACCCAAATTTCATGCCTCCAGAAAGGAAAGGGGACCCAGAATTATGATTATAGCACTGTGTGGCTTAAGTTTATATAATAAAATACAGGTGATAGGAAAAACACCACTGTATATGGGGATAAAGGGGTCAAGATACATCCTAAAACAGAGAGACAACACAGAAAAGAAAAAGAGTTAAGACAAACACTAAAGAAGACCACCTGGCAATCTTAACATGAGTTTCTAGTCCCCAGGTCCCAACATATCATCTACGATGTATGTAAGCACATGTGCACATTCCCACAAGTCAACATATCAAACGTGATGTATGTGAGCACATGTGCACTGTCCCAGAAGTCAACATATCAGCTACGATGTGTGTGAGCACATGTTCACAGTCTCAGAAGTCAACCTATCAGCTACGATGTGTGTGAGCACATGTGCACAGTCCCAGAAGTCAGGTGTCAGAAATGGACGGGTTGGGCTGTTATATAAAATGCCAGGTGCTAAGAAACTTATAAAATATGAAATGCCTTGCTCATATTATTGAAGGCCACATAGTACACGACCCAGGTTCCAGCAGGCTTTGACTACTGAGGGCTCACTCCTCACAAATAAAGACTCCTCAGTGTCTTTATGTGAAAAGCATGTATGCTTTGCTCCTTGTGTGTATAGGAGCACTGATTTCAGGATGTAGCTCTCAACTATTTCTTCAGCATCATGCCTGCTGCCGTGTTTTCTGCCATGATGATAATGGACCAAATATCTCAAACAGTTAGCAAGTCCCTATGATTAAATGCTTTCTTCTATAAGAGTTGCCTTGGTTACAGTGTCTCTTCACAGCAATATAACAGTGACTAAGACAGAAGCGTGCTTGCAATTATAGATTTT
The DNA here is from genome assembly GCF_903992535.2 of Arvicola amphibius. Classification (NCBI taxonomy): domain Eukaryota; kingdom Metazoa; phylum Chordata; class Mammalia; order Rodentia; family Cricetidae; genus Arvicola; species Arvicola amphibius. Next base: position 15,770,302 of record NC_052047.1, on the reverse strand, counting down.
ATGACCGGGATTTCTCATTTAAGTTCTTGGGTTAAAGAGAAGGGGATAAACAGTAATGATGGCAGGAAATTATGATTCACTAGCTGAGGGCTTGGCTTGTATACACAAGTTCAAGTTTGAACACATGCACACAATCCCCTATGCCCTACACTTCATTTACATTGATGGAAAGAAGAGGGAAACACTGGAGAGTTGCAAAGTACTGAGAGTTAGACAAAAGGAATAAACACCAGACCTGGCTCTCCAATTGTTCTAGTTGGTTTTATTCTTGCTCTGACAAAACGCTGGCCAAAAAATGACTTGTAGGAAGAAAAAGTTTACTTCAACTTCCGGGTCACAGTGCATCCTCAAGGGGGCTCAGGACAGACACTCAAGACAGGAACTGAAGCAGAAAGAGCCCACGAGGAACACTGCTTACTCTTGCCTTGCTCTCTATGGCTTGTTCAACCTGCTTCTTTATACAACCCATACCACCTACCCAATGTGGCACCATCCACAGTGGGCCCCTCACAATCCATCATTAATAAGGAAAATGCCGTAAAGGCATAACCCAGGCCAATCTGATGGAGGCAATTCCTCAACTGAGGCGACTCTTTCCTCAGGTGATGCTCGCTTGTATTAAATTGACAGAAACTAACCCCAGGCCACCCACTTCCTAAATAATTTAATTTTGCTAAAATTTTATTAGTAAAGTAAGCATATTACTAGTCTATTTTATATCTATCATTCCCTTTATCCAATTATTAGTCTCTATTTGTAAGATCTATAAAAGCTGAAACCAAGTTTTTATGAACTAGCATATCATAGACACGGGGTTACTAGGTAAATAAACTTAAGAAATGAAACTTAAACTTAATGAAATTTAAACTTAAGTTAAAACTTAATGTTACTAGGTAAATAAACTTAAGAAATGATCTAATGTGCTAGGTGTTTGGGGTTACAGAGAATGGATAGGCTTTATTCCCAGGAGGAAATAGAGTTCCACGAGAAAGGGGCTTATCATTGTGTCTAGCACATAGCAAACACAGCTGTTCCTATCTGTCCTTTGAACACCGCCTCTCCAATCTAAGAAAACTGGTGCCCAAAGCCTACTTCATGATTTCAGCCTGGAAGCGGGAGACTTCTCCCTAGCTCTCTTACTCGCTAGTTCTTCTGAATGTCTCCATTATATCTCTGCTGGCTGGGACAGAGTTCACTATATCCTTGGCATTTGAGGAAGATTCTCTTGTAGCAAAAATCGAATGAATTCAGGTACATTCTTGAAGTCTTGCAGGAAAAGGCAACCTACCCTCTGTATTTTGCACATTTTATTTCATCCAACCCTCATTTCCTCCCTCAAACCCTTTTTTGTTTGGATCTTTCAGCAAATTTATCCTCTTTTCTCAAAAAGATAAGCATGTATTGATCATATTTTTATTGTCTACTATGGTCTTAGCTTCTGATTCAAGCAGGCTTAAGAGGAGCTGTTTGCTTGGTTTCTTCACAACAGGCCTTTTCTTTTTCTAAAGTCTTTTCAATCATATAATGAACAAAGATTAGCACGTTATCTACTATTTTATGTTATTCTCAATTCTTATTAGCAGAAACTTCCATTTAAAATCCTTGGTGGTGTCAAGCAGTAACCCTGAGGTTCTACAGAGGCAGCAGGTTTTACTGTGCAGGGAGCAGAAAAATGTAATTGCTTCCATTCATACAACTGAGAAGGATGCTCTCAATCAATCAATGCATCATCCTCCTGACTTGAAAGGCTTTTTTTCCCCGCAACCTAATATTTTTATTAATTATTTGGGAATTTCAAGAAATGCCTCTCCTCACCAAGTCCAATTTGTATTGTCCATATATGTTTCATGGTGAAAACCAAGTTCCTTCCTAATCCCAACCAGAAGCCATGAACTGTGAAGAGCATTGTTCGCACAATGTGTAAGGACTCTCTCCAATTGTTTCCTATTTGGACTGTTTCTTGGGGGAGGGATTCAAAGAAGCCTCCAATGTTTTGATTATGAGTCTGCAATCGTTGATAGCACTGCAAAAGAAGTTTCTTTGCCCACAGGAGCAGGCAGCAGCATGGATCATGGATTTCCACATAGTTTTAGGTTGCAGCACAGTTCACAGACATCAACATGCCCTTGACTTGAAATTCTATTTGCAGAAGACTTAGACCAAGTAGCATGAGGGTGCCTGTCTTAGCCATCTGTTGAGAATCACAAGTTAGGGTTTTATTTGCTCATTCATAGTTCTGAAGGTCAGAATCTGACAGAGGTCAACTATTTGCTATTATTGCTTTTCCCAAGTTCTCAGAGTTGTAATAAGTTCTCAAATGAACTTGTGCTCCTCTTTCAAATCCGCAGTTGCTGATAGAATTCATCCCCTATGGCTGTACGCGATTCAGGCCCCAATGTCCTCGACAGTTGTCAGACAAGGACCCTCAGCTACTGCAGCATACCTGGGTTCCTTGCCACAAAGTCTCCACAAGCAGTTGACAACATGGCTGCTTGCTTTCTTCCATGCTAACAGAAGCACATCTCTTAGTTAGCATTATTCATTGAGGCTCTTACTTAGTTCAAACTCACTCAAGATAATCTCTCCTGTATCCCATAACACTTACTGGTTATGCCCGGCATATAAACAAAGGATGACATATTTGGTAGCACTTTAGACTCCTTATTATGTTAAATTTCATAAAACTGTGCACCATGAATATTCAGTGGTTTTTAATAAAACACTTCCCCAGAGGCCATAAAAGCAAGGTGTAGCCAGTACCTGAGCCTGGAATGACCTGGTTCCATCTCCTATAGACAGTAGATTTTCAAGCACAGACGTTCTCTTTGATTAAAAAAAAAAAAAAAACCCTAGGTAAATGAAAGATGTGTTTTAAATGTCACAGACCAGATCTTTCACTTGGAATCAGTCATCAAAGTCTCACCATTCATGAGTTTAGAAAAAGTGAGGTCAAGTCAATCACAGAGCTCAGGGTTATGATAGTGAAAAGAGCAATTAATTTCTAAACATAAACATTAGATGCAAGTCTTTATATACTATTTCTATATACAGTATTATTTATTCTGCCTATATGCAGAATGATTTATTCTGGAATTTAGGAAAATCTATTATATATCCAGCTCAATTTCCACATATAAAATGATGATAATTATAGCAAAAAATATTGAAAATATCAAAGGAATTAATGATCATAATAAATCAGTTATAAATATACTTATATTACATTATTATTATTATTAGAAGCACCACCATTACCTGCTTGGGTTATTTAATGGATAACCATTAATTTCCCCTGCCTGACACCACTTCCTCTGCTGAATGTCCCGTCTTAGGTTTTCACATGTATTCTGTACCAAGGAGGATGAAAATAAAAACCAGAGAATTTTGAAACAATACGGAAATAATTTGTGAGGACTTTTAATCTTTTTACCAGTCAAGGGTTATGAATATAATTCTAACTCGAATGTATTCAGAATGCCAAAAGTTATCTGACTTGTCCAACTCCTAACCTTTTCCTGATGGTGGCTTAAGAGATATCGTGGGAGAAAAGAATAAATGGAAGCTACTAGAACATCCCCCACTTAATAGGGAACTTGTAAATGCTTACAACCCTGAAAACATAGACATTTAGGTAATAGTATATAAACTGAACAGGAGATCTATCTATCTATCTATCTATCTATCTATCTATCTATCTATCTATCATCTATCATCTATCTATCTTCTATCTATCATCTATCTATCTATCTATCTATCTATCTATCATCTATCTATCTATCTATCTACACACATGCACACACATGTGAGAGACATATACGCGCGCGCGTGTGTGTGTGTGTGTGTGTGTGTGTCTGTCTGTCTGTCTGTCTGTCTGTCTTATTATAGAAACAGTGGCCATAAAAAAGAGTAGGGAGTCCCAGCACTCGGGAGGCAGAGGCAGGTGGATCTCTGTGAGTTTGAGACCAGCCTGGTCTACAAGAGCTAGTTCCAGGACAGGCTCCAAAGCCACAGAGAAACCCTGTCTCAAACCCCCCCCCCCAAAAAAAAGAGTAGGGAGGACGCATGGCAAGGCTTGGGGGAAAGAAAGGGAAGAGAGAAATTATGCAATTAATTTCAGTTTCAAAAATAAAAAAATTCAAAAGCATATTTCTAACTTATGCTAAGGCTTGGCTTTGAATAAAATTACTTGGCTACTTTTACAAACAAATAAAAATAAATAAATAAAACGGATCTAAGAACTTCAGGTCAAACTGCATGCAAAGACACACAGAGGTTTAAGGTAAAAAAATATGGATAGAGACAGCTCAAACAAAAAAGGCACATGACAGAAAAGTGAACATCTCCGTGGCCAGGAAGCATTGGATAAAGTCTTCACAAGAAAACCAATTACATTTGGAAACTTTATAATTATAATATGTTTAATTACAACATTTTAAAATATGAGGCATTTGAAGTTTATCATGAAGACAAACAACCCCAGAAAATCTGTCATTTTACTTTGCCTATACTTAAACCTCATTTAGTAAGGCAATTTTCACGTAATTAAATAGAAACAACTCGTTAAGAATTCTAGCAGATAGAACAACAGATAGAACAAACATGCCTTTGTACTCATTGTCTGTTTCCATGGGATTCATGTTTTTGATGTACCATTTCTGATTTCTAGCCAGCATCAAGATGGCTACACACTGACTAGGAAGGTATACTACCAAGCCAATAAATTTCCATGCTGCTATTGCCTCCTCCTCCCCAAAAGTCTACATTACCAATATATATTACCCTTGGTAATCTCCCAAAGATGCAACATTTATCAACTGAATTATTTCCTAAAGTCGTGTTTCGTTTTTTCCCCAGAATTATTTTTCCATCTAAATTTATTTTTTGTGTATGTGTATAGATACATCTGGGTGGGCATGTGTTTATATATTTACATTCTTATTTTTTAAAGCACGTTCCAGCCATCTGTAGCACTCTAACAATCCTAGAGCTAAAATGCCAATCATAAAAAGCATTAGCATATTGCAAAGACCAAGCAAGCAACAGAAAGCTTGTGAGGACTGCAAGCTTCTTCTATCCTCTTAAAATTATTAATTCTGTGATTAGTGCAAGGGAAGGCAGGACAGCATTCAATTTCCTTCAAATGCCTTCTGTCTGGAAATGGCATAACTAAAATATGACTTGGAAGAAGAAAGAGGAAGAGGAAGAAGACAAGCAAGAAAGGATCAGAAAGGAAGGGGCTCAGAGAGAGAACATGATAGAGAGGAAAGCAATGGAAGAATACCAATGACACCATGACAATGTTTTCATGCAGCAGTCATGGTGCGTGGTGCCTGCAGGCAGTTTGGCATAAGAACTTGCCCTGCCAATGTACTGAGCCACTGAACGCAAAACAAGGTCTCCATAACCCTGATTTTCAAGACCAGCAGAACATAGCTGTTCACTATAGTGGATTAATGAGTCTTTAGGGAGATCTTCCCTGCTGAGCTTTCTATTTAAAAGCAAGTTTAGACTAAAATTCCAGCATGGAGTTAATTCCCAAAAATAAAGGCTTTATAGAAATCAGTTCCTTACTTTTCAAGGGCTTTTGGTTGTATTTTTACATTTTATTTTCATTTATTATTTTTTTAAATAAGGGTTGAAGAGATAACTTAGCGGTGAAAAGCAAGCTGTTCTTGTAAAAGTCCTGGGCTCCATTCCCAGCACCCAAGGGGCAGTTCACAATGATTTCAAACTCCAGTTCCAGGGGATCCCATGCTCTTTTCTGGCCTCCAAGGGTACCAGGCATGCACACAGTACACAGAGAGACACATGTAAAAATAAATAAATTAATAAATAAATAAGCCCATACACATATGTAAACAAATAGATATTTTTAAATTATGAATTTTAATTATGGAATTTAAAAATGACTGGCTTTCTTTACCTCTATTTTATTTGATATTTATATAGATGACATTATATGTCTACCTTAATGCTAATCTTTAACAGTCTTATCTCTAACCTATCATTAGTGTTTAACGTGGTTGGTTGGGTTTTTACATTTTTTTAATTGTTAAAAGAAAAGAAAGAAAAGAATTCTGTTTCCCAGTCTTTATGGAAAAACAAATTATATCCCCAATCCACAAGAGCTACTGATCTGTGGCTGTTAAAAGCTTTGGCAAAGGAAAGCCCTAATATACAAGGGTAGCTGACATTACTAATTACTACTTAGAACTTTGCCTTGCATCCTGGACTTACTTCCTTAATCAGGTGCCACACCACCTACAGGCTGTGGCTTTGATGAACACTGAGATTATCACAAACAAGTCTCTTGTCACTCTGTGTGTACAGAGAAGGCAAATTAACAAGAAAAACACGTGTAATTCGGGGCAAACTTGCTATAAATGCTATAAAATGCTGTATTATCAGAATTCTCCATTCACATCAATCTGAGTCCTTGCCTAGGGAAACATAAATGGTATTGGTCTAAACACAAAGGGTCAGTAACTTCCTAGCTGATTAAAAGACATGGACTTTAAAATGCTACTTCTTTCTGTCTTACAGTATATAATTAACAAAAGATGAAGAGGGTGGGTGTTTTGCAAGCTCCTAAGGAATGCTATTTGGCAACATCAGACATAAGAGAAGCCATTTTCAAACATCAAAGTACAAAAACATAAATCTGGGTAATTGCCATGTGATTAATAGTAGCCAATCTCTGTCTTCCTTGTCAGGGAGAGAGAAAATAACTGAAGACAGAGTTCACCACTGAATAAGTAGGCAGTTCTTCTAACTGAAAAAAGTATACTATCATGCACTCTCTGGGAAGTATTTGGTATTTCAGCAGTAGGAGTTAAAGTTCTAATCCATCCAAACCTATTCCTTGTGCTCCTGTGCCAGAAACAAACAGAGCTGATGCACAAGGCATGCAGGCAAGTCACTGTTCCAGTAGCACTTACGGACAAGACTCTAAGTAACTCTTTCATGCAATCAGATGATCTCACGGGAAGCTGGTGAACGGGCAACCCCAAACTGTGTTTTAAATGAAAGCAAATAAAGGAGGAAACGGAAGAGTAAGAAAGGGGTGGGTAGACAGAAAGATAGAGGAGGTTCATTCACAATGAAAACACTTAGGAAATTTTGTCCAATCCTATGTGCTAGAACATGTAAGATGTTTGGTTTTCTTCTAGACGCATTGTATGTTACGGGGCCTAACAACATGCTCCTACATGTAATGCTCTTCCGTGTGACTTTATAAATGTTTCTGGAGAAACGTGACGCGCTAAAGCTGGGCGGTGGTGGCGCACGCCTTTAATCCCAGCACTCGGGAGGCAGAGGCAGGTGGATCTCTGTGAGTTCGAGACCAGCCTGGTCTACAAGAGCTAGTTCCAGGACAGGCTCCAAAGCTGCAGAGAAACCCTGTCTCGAAAAACCAAAAAAAAAAAAAAAAAAAAAAAAAAAAAAAAAAAAAAAAAAAAAAAAAAAAAAAAAAGTGACGCGCTAAGCGGGAAAAACTGTATTGTTTCTATCATTTTGTTTTTCAAGCTCTTCTAAATCTGTTTCATGGCTCATCGATGACTAATTCAGCTTTAGTCTCTTGAACAACACCACCAGAGAGAGTGCTGGGTCTGGTCAGTAAAGATCAGTAAAATGAGGGAGGGAAAAAACAGAGAGGAATGGAGGAAGGGAGGGAAAGGGATACAGATAAGCATAAAGGACCAACAACCAGCATCCTCTTATCTACAATAAATTAGAATCAGTCAGTACCAGAAATAAAGGAAGACCTGGAAATGGGCTTTGCACTGTGAGCTGTCTGCTTCCAGGTCAGACAGCAGGTCTAGGGAGGGAACCTGTGAAGATGTAGAAGGGAGGAAGCTTTCTCTGTTACCAAGGCCTGAGAAGTGAGGTGACTTGACCACAGAAACTCTGGATGAAAATCAGAATTATTGGAGCTAGGTGTGGTGGCACGGTCTGTAATACCACCACTTGTAAGGTGGAAGAAGGGAGGTCAGGAATTCAAAGGAGGCAAGTTTGAAGCCAGCCTGGGTCACAGACAATATTGTCTCAAAAATAAAAATAAGATCTGGGTCCTTGAAAGGCTGACCTCCCTGTAATGAGAATAAAAAACCCTGTTTGTTAGCATAGGGGAAAAAAAACAGGAGTTTTTTTTTTTTTTTTTTTTTTTTTTTTCCCACCAGATGCTGAAATGGCAAACACTGGCTTGTTTGCCATGTCAGAACTACCCATACCCACAGTGGCCCTCAACCTACTGATCATGCCAGGTGACAGCTGGTACCCCCACCGTCAAGCCTTCCTCTGTCATACAGGGCCAGAGCCAAGGCTCCATCAGGTTATCCCACTTGTGTGTTTGGGGCTGTGTCACATCAGGTAAACAAGGAGGACTTGCCCAATTGTGAAACCCATAGGCACCATAGCCCTAATCTTGAGGTCCCCTCACCCAAGGTCTGTCATCCAATCCTGAAAGAGGGGCTGGAAAGATGGTTCTGTAGCTAAGAGCCAATGCTCCACAATCATAATCACTGGAGTTCAGATCCTAGCATATACCATCCAGCATCCCCCACATGCTTGCAACCCTAGCTCGAGTAGCAGCAACAGGGTGAGCATTGAGGCTCACTGGTTTCTAGTGGAGCCAAGTCACGAGCCCAAAGTTTAAGAAGAGACTGCCTCCAAGAAACGGGTATAGGAGAAAGAGAAGAGAAGAGAAAGGCTTTTTAACTGCACCTGGGGATTTATGTATATCATGGAAACTGAGAAGCAGAAAGGGCAGAAGTGGAGGGGAGATGGGAAGGGAAGGAATGAAGATGAACAGAAAGAGTGTGCATGCAAATCTCTTTAATGTTCATACTTTTCTGGGTGTTCCACAAAACAGAGCCTACAAAAAATTGGTCTAGAGTAATCCTGCCTTCACAAGAACAATTAAGATGATGTCTAAATAAGTAGAATTACCGTAACTACATAGTATTTGAGGTTTAAGTAAGAATCTTATGAGGCAGAGGTTAGCTCTCTAAGAGAGTATGTGTATGGACTGGGGTGGGGGCTCTTGATAAAACCACAAGCCCGTAATCAATAAAAGAACAAAAAGAGCACAGCTCAACAGCCGGAAAGACACCTGCCAAGATCAGAGCCAGCACCACCTGCAAGGTGGGTGACTAACAATGCCAGTCAGGTGAGTGGCAAACACACAAGCCAAGTTCAGCAGCTAAAAGAAGTTAGGGATGGATAGAGAAGGCTTCAATGCATGGCCCTCCATTTAAATGAGAACATATGAGAAGCGCGTGACCACCTCTTTAGGTAAGCCTAAAAGGCAGAGTGTGCTCCCCTGCACTGGCCTGGGTCATGATACGGCCAGAGAACTAACCACTATCAATAGAAACTGACTCAGTTTTGGTCCAGTTTCCATCATAAATCCTATAGAAAGCCCGTAGATAACCAGCTTCAAGGTTTTTCCCTCTGTTGGGAGAACGTGGCAAAGCTTTCCACTGAGGTGAGGCTCAGAAAGATGGCAAGAAGCTTTCCTATAGTCTGAGTGTGACGGCTAACAGTGTATACATGTACAATTATTTACAGATGATTATATAGTGTGTGCAAAAACTGGCAACTACAACTTCCTCCTTCCGGATGTTACACCAGAAGACTGCTCAGATAGCGAGACCTCCTGGAGTGACTAGCCAAACCCTCCCCCTGTGCTGCACAAAATAAACACACACAAGTTCCCGATTGTGTGGCAGTTGGTGTCACTGTATCATAGAGTATGCATGGCCCAACAGACTTTAGCTTTTCTACACATGTATATGTATGTTTATCCTCTCATGTTTCATTCCCAGCCCTAGTCAAGTCAAGTCCCGGCTGCAAAAGATTCAGCAGAGGTCTTCACAAATATCCTAATTAATTAATTATACTAACCAACTTTTAAAGTTCTCTGGGATCTAAATAGCTCCTGCTATTTAAAATGCTGGTAAGTATATTTATTTGCACCAGTGGTGGTAGTAACATGAATGCTAGTCTAAATATTTCATCACATTTGATTCTAAGACCCCAGTGAGAAAGACTGTTCTCTCCCTCGCTTAATTTGGAGGGCCAAGGGTGTATCTCAGTGCTACAGGGCCTTGTGGTGCACCTGTGAGTCCCTGGGTTCACTCATCAGTACTACCAAAAAAGAAAGAAAAGCAAAGCAGAAGAAAAAAAAAAACCAGATGGAAGCAGAGACACCGAAAGTTTATATAAGCTGACCCGGGTGAAACACAGATTCACACAGGCAGACTATATCCAAACATTGCATTTTGAACTTTACTTATTTTGTGGGTTACATGTCCAATTAGCTCATACTTCAGGAGAACATAATGTTGCCTATAAATTACATTTTCTCTTCTGATGATGTGCTGGCAAGGCAGATGCTGTCATGCAGAGTGAGGGGGATGCAGGCTTCAAGGGAGCTTCTCCCACACCAGCTGCCCAGTCTGTCTCAAAAGCACCTGCCTAGGAGATACTGGAAATCTATTAAAATAGTTGGGTTTTTTAATCTTCTTAAACTTGCCACTACTATCTCCTTAACTTCACAATGATGACCCCTTTTCCTCAGCTATCAGAAAGAAAAAAGAGCCTGGGACATGGCTTAGTGGGTAATGACAATGTAAAACCAACATTGACAAAACAAAAAGTATATCCATCACCTCAAAGTGGGTCATAGGTAGCTCATGAGGGGGTCAAATGTGAGTGTTCATGACTTAGGAACACCGATTTGGGTCACTCCAAATTCTATATTCTGATATTGTTGCATTTTCACAATGCTTATATGTACATATATTTATACATATATATGCATATATACATAATGCTTATATATGTTTATATATGTGTGTGTTTAGATTTTGTTGGCTTGCTTATTTACTTTATTTTGGTATGTGTGTGTGCACGTGCCTGTGTCTGCAGGTGCACACACGCCATGGTATGTCTGTGGACATCAGAGGGCATCTCTTGGCTACTGGTTCTTTCCTGCCACTTTCTGGTATTCGGAAATTGAACTCAGGCTATGAGGCCTGTGCACAGCATCTCAACACACTGAAAAAGAGAAGGCATAAATCAACAGGCTTTCCAGATGTATTGTTTCAGCTATCACAAGTGTGGCAATCTCTGCTATCCGACAACATTCTTACTTCTGTGATGGTGGAAAGTATCCATTCCAAAAAGACTTACCTAATAGCTGCAAAGAGGTTAGGCCACACATGGAGGGGAACACCTAGTGACTACTCAAGGGGAAGGGAAGAAGACAGCCCAAGATACCTGGTCATTAGGCTTTGGACTTTGAACATTTCAATCTTTTCCACAATTGCTGAAATTACAATTGGCTACTCAACTTTTGCAGAAATTTCAGTGCACCATGTGGCTTCTTTTCCATAACTTTAGTTCATAATTTTTTTTAAAAAATCAGTATATGTGTGAAGATGTTAAGTTTAAATCCTCAGAAGTGTAAAGATCAGTACGTTAGTGGCCATCTGTAATCCCAGTGTATCCATGGTGAAGTGGAAGGTGGAGACAGGAGAAGTCCCAGCTCACAGGCCGGCTTGCCTGGATTTGAACAAGGGATCCTGCCTCAAGCAAGATGGGACATAAGGTTCAATATCCAAGGCAGACGGACTCTGACTTTCACACACAGGCTATGACACATGTGCTCATACAATAGGTATGCAAGCAAGCATAACATGGCCACAGTCATGGTCAGTTACTCCCTCTCCCTATTCCTCCCCTCCCCCTCACTGCCCCCCCCCCACACACACAGAGGAAGGGGTTGATAAAGAAATTCTGGCTAAATGTTTAAAGTTCCTATTATGTCCTGGGCAATGAGGTGTCACTATGAGCTCCCCAGGAGCCACCGGACTTAGAAAACTGTGCTACCAGAGACTATAGTCCAAGCCAGGAGATTCTTTCCATGGTGGCTTCTCTTTATCTGTTCTTCAGACATCTAGGGTACTGCATTCAGTCATGGGACCATCACTGAATGAAAACCTTTCCCATGGCACTGTTCCCTTCTAAGATGTCAAGTGGCTTATTTTCAGGTGTTTGTACTGTCTTTCCTGCTGCAGGATCGCCAGAGTGAAGCCCTGCATCAGGGAAGGGAAGGTCGGAGGGAGGAAAAAGCGTTTCATTCCATGAAGCATGCACTAAAGGAAAGCTGAACTGCCAGAGAATGAAATGCCGACAGTGAACAAGAAGAATTGCCAGTGAAGGGATGATTGCCAGCTGGGATGGCTCTGGATCACACTTGGGACCAGGACAAGGAGAGGCTGGGCAGGGAGGTCGGAGGGTGACGGATGTTTAAAGCAGGGACCTGAGCTTTGCAGATGCGATTTGAAGGGGGGACTTATGCTGCACCATTGGAAATAGTGTTGGCACCTACAAAGAAGACTGACGTAGAAGGTCCTTCTGTCTATGTGTTGTTTTTATTGGTTAATGAATCAAGGAACTGACTTGGCCTGATAGAGCAGAGTAGAGCTAGGTGGGGAAAACTAAACTCAATGCTGGGAAAAAGAAGGCAGAGTCAGAGAGAAGTCATGAAGTCGCCAGAGGAGAAAGATGCGAGCCACCAGCTGGAACCTTGCCAGTAGGCCATGAGCCTCATGGTAAAATATAAAATAATAGAAATGGGTCAATTTAATACATAAGAGCTTGCTAAAAATATACTAGTGTAATTGGTCAAGCAGTGTTTCAAATAACATAGTTTCTGTGTGATTATTTCTACAGTCTGGGTGGTCAGGAAATGAACAAGTGGTCTCATACATCAGAAGACCAGCAAAGCAACAAACTGTGCACAGCTGAGGGGAAACTGAAGCTCATGATGCCCTTACTGAAACAGAGAAAGCGAGTAACAGTTTCAGATAAAGTGCTGTTACAAAACAAGATGATTTCAGTTCTAGCTTTCATGACCTGAAAGTTCCCTTTAAAACATGACAGCCAACCCTTCACACCTTATCTTTACACACATACAAAAAAAGAAAGTACCTTCATGCCTCCACTTTGAAAATACACTATCTAGAATGTAATGAGTACAAAGAGGCTTCAAAAAGTTTGCAAGCTGGGCAGGGAGTGTAGCTCAGCTGGTAGAGCACAGGAAACCCTGGGTGAGCTTCCCAGCATAGTATTTACCAGCAGTGGTAGGACATGCCTGTCATCCCAGCACTTGGGACCTAGAATCTGTAATATCAGAGCTTCAAGGTCATCCTTAGCTACATACGAAGGTCACATCTCTAAAAGAAACTAAATATCCCCAGACCTAACATATCCATCTGCATAGTGGCTACAAGCACAAAAGAGAAAGGTGCTCTGGGTTCTCACAGCTATGGGTTGAGTGTAAATGAACCCAAACTGCCAGTCCTGAACTCCTGGAGACCAGCACCCAGTCCTCTGTACTGCCAGGCTCCGATTTCCTAAGTCCCTCAGGAGACAGACAGCTTCAGCTGAGTCTGCAGGCTTCTGCAGTCCGTGCTCCTTTTCCCAGCACCCTGACAGGTGACAGCAAGTCTCCTTGCCCCTTTCTCCCTGGGGTGGCCCAGGTGATTTAATGAGGGGACACAGACTGCTTCCTATGCTTTACATATTAAAAGAAAAACACATCCTTAATCCAAAGTAAGGAGACTGCACTGCACTGTATGTGGCATTGTTTTGTCTAAAGATTCACGGTTTCACAGTGTGTTGATCGTTTTCCTTTCTACCTGCCCCTAAATCAGGTGGTAAGGCATGGGGGAGGATGCAAGCATACTATTTATTTTTCTCCTAGTTTAGTTCTAAACAGGGAAAAGAACAGAAAGAAGGTCATGATGATAAAGGAATCAGATTCTTTCACTGGCCTCTTTTCCTAAGAGTTCCATATTTCTTCCTTCAATTCTCTCTCTGTCTCTGTCTCTGTCTCTGTCTCTGTCTCTCTGTCTGTCTGTCTGTCTGTCTTCCTATCTTATACCCTATATTGTTTCAAAGACAATCAGAGGCAGCTAATTTTCAGTTCCAATAACTAGGAGCTATAAAGAACTTCGTACTCATACCTTCCGAAAATTGTGTGTAAAATATACCTGTCAATCATATATTTTAAAGCAAAATATTACTTGCTGTGTCCTCCCTTTTCCCCTTTGTGAATGCAAGAGCTTGTTGTTTTTGGGTTTTTTGTCTGTTTGTTTGGTTGTTTTTTTTTTGTTTTGTTTTTCGAGACAGTTTCTCAGTGTAACAGCCCTGGCTGTCCTGGAATTATTTGCTTTGTAGACCAGGCTGGTCTCAGAGATCTACCTGCCTCTGCCTCCTGAGTACTGGGATTAAAGGTGTGAACTGCCACTGCCTGGCTGTGACCTCAAGTTTTTAAACTGCTCCTGGAACCTGCTATGAGAGGGGATCTTTACAGATGCCAGTCCCAAACTGACAACACATAGGAACCTCAAGTGAGATGTTAGCTACTTTTCTTAGACTCATACACTTCAAAGTCTTTTTAAATAAATGTGACGTGTGGCTGCAAGTGTGGGTTTTGAAAATCATACATTAAAGAGTAAATAAAAGTCTTCTCAGGCAGGGAAGGTAGCGTACACCTGTAATAGAACAGAACAGAGGCAAGGGGATGGAAGAGAGGTCAAGGCTGCCTCGGCTGCAATGGGAGACCCTGTGTGAAAAATAATGTCAACAGATAAACAAGCTTTGTCTGACCATCTCATCTCCTAATTACTAGAGCAACTCCAAAGCAAGCTATCAGGTGTCTTCGCGGTATTGATTTTGTCGGTAAATAAATCTTGCTGCCCTCCAACATAGAATCTTGATCTCTCTATAAAAACACATAATCATTGCACATACAGAATATCTAAATAAAATATAGAAATGGCATAGGAGATACCAAACTGCAATAATAAACTGATAAGTACTATTTTCTTTGATAAGTAACATTTGCAGGATTGATGACACACTAGAAAAGTTATCAGAAACTAGATAAACGTATCAGCACAAAATTTTAAGTGTTTTTCAGAGTTTCTTCTTTATTAAAAAACCAAATTAGAAAGTATACCACAATTATGTAGAGAACAGCAAAAAAAGAAAATGGAAAATAAATGGTCAAACAGACTGTAAATATGAGCTCACCCCCCCATCTTTTTTGGTTTTTTATCTGTGCTGATTTTCCCACAGGAAGGAAGAGATTAAAGGATGGATTACTTCACGCACTATAAAGGTCTCTAGGCTGACCCCACTCTTAGAGGGGTCTCTTTCAGAGGAATAATGCTATAAAGAACGGTGAAAACCCACAACCAAGCCCTTCAGAGGGCCCTCATTCACAGCTCCCATTGACTGCCATGGCCTCTCTGAGGGAATTGAAAATAATTCACTGCCCACCAGAATACTGAGCTCACAGAGAGGAAGAAAGTGGCAGAGCTGCTTTGCATCTATTTAATGTTTTTGCAGAAACGTGAAGGGGGTTAATCTTCTACAAGTCCAGTCATGGGCTTTCACAAAGAACCAAGAAGGAGTCGCGAAGCCTCCCCCAACTCTGCGGGAAGCTCTTTCTTTGTGCCTTCTTTTCTACACATGTCTGACAAAGACGCTAAGTGTCTCCTTGCCTGGATTCTGAGGTGAGAGAAGCCACAATGATGTCATCGCCTCCCAAGAGCTCTGTGAGCTGAGATAATGAAGACCTCTCAGCTCAAGGCATTACCATAGCTTCAGTGCAAACTTCCGAAACTTCCAAACACCTCAGGCTCCTATTCATTGCAAGGGCAGTGTGTTTTTCTTTATCTTCTAAATTACTAAGAGGAAATCCTTGCAGAACATGTTCCACTCTCACTAAACATTGCCTCTGAGTTCAGAGAGAGTCAGTAATGCTGTGCCAGACTGGAATGGTTTATTCATAAACTTAAAGTGGGAACAAAGGATCATATGGGTATTTTGTTTGTTTTTTAATGAGGAGCAGGTATGCTATTCAATTAATATTCTTGTTATTTTCATTCCAACAATTTGGTAAGAAAAATGTCATTATATAAATAGCAGCAACTTACCACTCCATAATCCTGAATATATGTATAAACATGGCTTTTAGAAGCAAATTGAATTATTCATAAACATCAATAATTTGAAGACAGTCTCCAACAGTTTTTATACCATTTGTTGATGGACTCAATTATGTACATATTAGGAAACTACGCACACAAAACAGAGGCCTTCTGACACTAGGAAAGCTTGCTTCAAAAAATTCAATTCAGTG
Source organism: Arvicola amphibius (assembly GCF_903992535.2). Classification (NCBI taxonomy): domain Eukaryota; kingdom Metazoa; phylum Chordata; class Mammalia; order Rodentia; family Cricetidae; genus Arvicola; species Arvicola amphibius. Next base: position 15,754,083 of record NC_052047.1, on the reverse strand, counting down.
CAAAATCAAACATCTATTCAAGCCCTGTTGGAAAGTGTTTATGTAGAGCAATGATTTCCCTTAAGAGATTTAACTGTCTGAAAACACTATAATTTTCTCTCATAACCTGATTTATAGTCTATTCTTCTTCAGTTATATACAATGTTGCATATGAAAAAGTGACTTCCTTCAAACTATTCTAAATAAGAAACTTCAGGGAAAATATTTTTGTGAAAGAATATTATACAGTTAGGGAAAATAAAAGGTCAGAGCCTGAAGAGGCAGCTTGTTGTTCTTGCAGAGGACCCAGGTTCTAGTCCCAGTACCCACAGGGCACCTATAAATTTTCTATCACTCTACTTTCAGAATATCTGATGCCCTCTCTTGGCTTCCTCAGGCAGAACATACACATAGTGCATACACACACACACACACACACACACACACACACACACACACAGGCAGTATCACACATTCACATAAAATAAAAATAATGAAATCTTAAAAGAAAAATAAAATTAAAATAGACAAACCATATCATAACTGGGGATTCGGGTAAATTATCTTCCTCTTTCAGATTCTACAAAATCTAAGGCAGATAATTGTTCCTTTTTCACAGAAAGTGTCTAGCGTTTTCCAGGGAAAGTAAGGATGCGTTCTATTTCATAAAAATAAGAGGTACAATGGCTACAATGAGAAAACTTAGTCTGAATGAAAGAATTTTAGGAGACAGTTTAGAGCCAAAATAAAGACTAGCAAGTAGGAAATGAGAGTCACTAAAGAATACAAAGATAGGAAACACTGGGAAGGTTTGGGACATGAATTAAAAGAACTCATATTTTATCCAACAAGGAATTTCATTCTAGATGATGGCATACAATATATCACAGTTCACATTGATCACTACAGAGCAGTCTCCAAAACATACTATTTACACTATAAGCATGCCTAAAACATTCACCAGAACTGAGAGAAATTATGTGACTTTATATACTTCCCTTTATTGTATTCATTACAATTCCTATGCTTGGGTATGTTCTGTAATGTGTAGTCTGCATGTTCTACAATGTAGAAATGATAGCAGTTCATCAGTATGTGTTCATATATACATGGTAGGAATAAACAATCCATGATATATATATGTATATATATATATACATATATATATGTATATATATATACATATATATATATATATATATATATATATATATATATATATATATATATAAAACCTCCCACCCTAAACAGGGCCAAGACAAACAGGTTCAGGGGTAGGAGAATAACTAGAAGCCCACTGCAGTACAAAGGACAGGAAATGAACCATCCCACAGTGATGGAGGAGAGTCATCTGTCTATGTGTTACTTTCATTGGTTAATAAAGAAACTGCCTTGGCCCTTTAATAGGACAGAAAATTAGGTAGGCGGAGTAGACAGAACAGAATTCTGGGAGAAAGAAGGCAGATGCTTTAGGGCAGTCGCCATAGACAGTCGCCATGCTTCTCCTCTCCAAAATAGACGCAGGTTAAGATCTCTCCTGGTAAGCAACCACCTCGTGGTGCTACACAGATTACTAAATATGAGTTAAAGCAAGATTTGAAAATTAACCAATAAGACGTGGAAACTAATGGGCCACGCAGTGTTTAAAAGAATACAGTTCTGTGTAATTATTTTGGGTGTAAAGCTAGCCAGGTGGTGGGATGCAGCCCCGCCGCTCCATCTACACCACAGGTTTGTGTGCTTGAGCACTTGGTCGCAAGCTAGTGGCCCTGTTTTATTAGGTTGTGTAACCATTGGGAGGTAGCACTTTGATAGAAAAGGTGGCTGTTTGGGGGATTGGCTTTGAGTTCTACATAGCCCAATCCCCTTTTTTATTCTGTGCCTTGCTTCCACGTCAGTTGAGATACGAGAAACCAGTAACCACATAATCCTTCAGCCACAGTCTCCTGCACCATGGAGTCAGTCACCTGCCACAATAGATAGCATCCTCTTATATATGAGCCATAATAATCTGTCCCTCCTTTAAGTGGCTTCCTGTTGTGTGTGTGTGATCACAGCAATGATAAAAGTGACTGATACAGACAGTTGACAACTCTTTACAAGAGTACTGGACCACCACAAATAGAAGATACAGTCATACTAAAAATAGTAAGAGTTAACTTATAATTGAACACTTAGTATCATCCTTAAACATTCATGTCTAGTCCCTCAAACACTGTAGCTTGTATTTTGATCAAAATACATTGCTATCTTGAAAGTTCATTGTTTATTTTCTAGATGTCTCACTGAAGTGTTAATTGCACAATTAATGGCTTAATTTTAATTGGTTATGGTTTTAACCAGTTTTTATAGCAGTATAGTGCTAGATGATAAATCATATGGTTTAGTAGCTCATTAACAAATATAATTATCATGCCTCATAATTCCTTAGTGCTTTAAATATCTCAGTATTGTATCTTTGCATACTTTGAAGACATAAATTATGACTACTCAATCCATCTCAAAAACTGATAGGAATTAGCTGACACTGCCTCTCTTACTTTTGGAAAATAATCATATTCCAAGACATTTAACACAGTCAAACTGCATCTATGAAACAGCCTTCATAAAAATGTCTAGTAATGCCCAGAGGGTAGTATGAAAAGAGACTAATTACAAGATGTGTGTGTTCCTGCTTTTATACAACATTGTCTTATGTTCAGTAAGTTCTTAAATAACCCTATATCTAGGTCATATCTTAGGGACTTATGACTAGAAATATGAGGGTAGTCCCAAGACACTAAACACTGAGCATGATCCAAAGGTATCCAAAGATATCCCAAGGTATCCAGACCCAGTGAATAGCACTCATAGGGCATTTGAAATGTGAGAAAAATGAATACACTAATGGGAACTTCCCTCACTTTAAATACTTGTTAGTCTATGTCAGGACAGAAAGAAAATCTTCTGGAGTGGATGACCTCATACTGACAGTATTACTATATACTCTGTGATTTGCATGAAAATCACTCAGTCATTTGTTTATCATTGATAAAATCACACTTCTAGAGTTATAAGGAAAATAAATTAAATAACTCTTACTTGTAAATTTCTGTGGATCTTACTATTGTTCTGCTAAATAGACCTAGCATCAAACAGCCTTCTCACTCTGTCAGTCAAGTTCTCAAACCTCATCAGAGAACTTCCTTTGTGCAGTGAATGTTTATTAACGCTGAAACTCAGAAATGATCAAACTATAGACAATAAATATCAGTGGCATGCACAGCCACAAATGAGTCCCAGTGGATCTAAGAAAAGTTGGGGAGGATAAATATAATCAAAACACATGGTATGAAATCCTCAGGTGATAAAATTCTATGGAACTTGGAATAAAATGGGGTTTCCATATGTTAATTACTAAAGAAAATAATAGTTATGCAGGATTAAATTATGAAGCTCACCTAAAGACATTGGGAAACAGAACAGTCTAAGGTCTTCTTAATGACTGAGGACATCAGGTAGGATCTGTGATCCCTGTAAGTGTTTACTCACTCAGAAGAGTAAATATGAGAATATTCACACACAGAAGACTACTGATCCCATACAATCCCTATCAAAGGTCAAATAGCATTTTAAAAAAAAGAAATAATAAAAGAAATCCTAAAGTTTCTATGAACCACAGAGGACCTAAATGGCTGACAGAACGGACAAAAGACTTGACCATCAGACATGAACCTGTAAACTAGTAGAAGAAAGTATAGGGTAAAGGCTCATGGTCTTGCAATGATTTCTTAGATGGGCACCAGGGAAGAAAAATGGCAAAAGCAAATACTGGAATGTGGGACAGTCTTAGTTTCTTCTCCTGACATGGTGATGAAAAAATATCCTGACAAAAGCAACTGAGAGGAGAAGGGTTTATTTCAGCTAACAGTTTAGAGGTATCATGGCAGGAGTCAAAGCAGCAGAGATCTTAAGTACTTGGCTACACTGCATCCACTGTAATCACTCTATCAATTAAAACTTATGTTCACTTTATTATTGATATTGCTTAATGATGTGGGAGTCCCCTCTGTATTCTGTGAATATGTTTTATTACCATTGATTAATAAAGAAGCTACCTTGGCCTATGGCAGGGCAGAATATTAGCGAGGTGGGAAAACTAAACTTAATGTACAGAGAAAGAAGGCAGAGTCAGAGAGAAGCCGTGTGCTGCCGAAGGAGAAAGGCACTGGAACCTTACTGATAGGCCACAGTCTCATGGTAATACAGAGATTAATAGAATGGGTTACTTAAGATGTAAGAGATAGCTAGAAATATGCCTAAGCTTTTGGAAAAACAGTGTAGTAATTTATATAGTTTCTGTGTGATTATTCGGGTCTGGGTGGCCAGGAAACTATAGTACAATCTTTGTTTAGAGCTTAACCTCTTCACTTCCCATTTACTGAATTCCCCAGATGCAAAACATGAAGCTAATTTTGGTTACCTGTGTTGTTTCAGCATAACTGTCACAAGATTATAACAGGAAGAAATTGAGTTGAGTGATACTCTTGTGCACATCATTATGAGCTGAAAATAACTAGGAAAGATTTTTAAAACTCATGAAAGATGGAAATTTTAATAAAAAAGAATCAAAATAGTCACTGTTATATTTTGTATAATATCCATGACTCAAATTACAAGAGTATAAATATAATCTTCATATATACCAGGCATGCCTATTGGTCTAAGTGTGAACTGACAAACAGTCTTATAGAATGCTTCTCCATTAATTTAAGGAAAGATGCTGGTAAGGGACGGAACGTGGTCCAGGAAATAAAGATCATGACGACACTACCTGAACGAAACTCGTGCTTCTCTCAAATGCTGAGTAGTTACAGAAGACAAAGGAACATTGACAAGAGCCCAGAGCAACATATTTTTTCCCAACCTGCTTAACTGAACTCTACTTCTTAGAAGCCAATCAATTATACTGACAGTGACTTCTATGAAGGTTGCCCATTAGATGAGAAGTTGCAGCCAAACTCATACAGTGAGGTAGGACAACAGACAACACCATCAAAACCCCATGCTTGCTTTGCCTACATGTCGTCCAAAATTGGGAATTAACGGCTTAAGGGTTTAAGAGATTAATGTAATGTTAAGTCCAATATTCCAAGTTCTTGTCACTAGAAACCTGTTTGATGGCATTATTTAAGTACAGATATCAAACAGTATGAGACACTGAGGAAACAGTAATTTTCAAAAATAAATAAATATAATTTTTAAGAACCACTTATCTCATAAGGGGATCATTCAGCACAAAAATGCATGACACATGGAAAAATCACACAGGAGTTCTAAAAGTGGGAAAGCATAGCAAGAACTGCATAGATTTCATTCCTGAACAGCAGACATCAGAGTAAGTCCCTATGCAAGTCTGTAGATGCTATATATTGTTAACACTCACAACTGAGCAGTTAAATATTTAAAACCAATTATTATTGTTCATGTTTTGCATGTTTAAATCCCTTCACTATTGCTTCACTCTACTTTCTGATTACTTCATGGGATATGATAATCTCCATACTGAATTCATTCTTTCTGTAATTATTATAAACAGACTGAAATATACTAAAGAAATCCCACATATATAATTAGCATTTCCATATGAATTCAATAGAAGTAGCTAAATAAATAATATCAGTTTATATTATAAACTAGCTGTGAAAATTTATAATCTAACACTATTGAAAGGAATGTTTGGTCAATGGCATATCCTCATATTACAGTGATATCTTCCATGCATCATTTACTAATAAAATTATCTGCTAAAATAAATTTCTATCGTTTCATATTTTTCAAGCCCATCAAGGATTGTCTTTGATCCATGAACAGGTCATGAGACTCTCCCAAAGCAAAAGGTTAGGGCACCTATTCATACATGCCTAAATTCAAAGAAGACTCGGCATCTACCCAGCCCCTAGCATCACCAAGGCTAAGTCTTTCCATTACTCTGTAGTTTCACTCCCCAGTAACCAGGAGCAACTCCTAAATCATTTCTGACTACTCCATGTTTCCCACCTGCGACAAAGACACTCCTTCAGGGCACCATGACAACCACACCAGCGACGCAAGCACTTCGGTTCCTGTAGAAAAATGAAAAACTCTGAAAGGAAGCTAGGAGATAAAGGCTTACGAGTCCTTGCTTCCCACTGGTAGGAAGTAATTACAAAAATTACTTTAACACAGAGCGACCGGTGAATGAATAGCTTGTAATGTGAGGAGAGAAGCCTCAGGGCCTAGAGACTCAATACAAAATATGAAAAGCTGAATGATGCCATGCAAGCACACCCCAGCCCCCATAGACTGCTTAAAGCAAATCTCTGACGATGATAGTGTGAGCAGTCTTTAGTGATGGTCAGTGTGTGTGTGTGTGTGTGTGTGTGTGTGTGTGTGTGTGTGTGTTAAATCTGAGTTTAGAAAAATGACTGAATAGTGGGTGGTTAATTTTGAACTCATATATAATTATCAACTGCAATGTCATAAACAGAGGCAGATAGAAAATCCTTTTGTACAGAGTAGAGATGTCAAAAAAGGGTGGTTTTCCAGTCCTGTAGCAATGATCAGAGAGAAGCAAACCAAACTTCCCCACGTGATGACGCAGAGGGTCATGATGACATAGAGCAGCGTCTCTATCACAAGTGTGCCAAGTTCTTATTTATTGCTAACCAGAAGGACAGTACACCCCCTGACAGGGACAGGAAGAGCTATACCCAAACTGCCAACTCTTCACTGACCATAACTCACAATGACAAAGTTATAATCTTGAAGGTTTCAAACTGTGCTTGTATCGGGGTGGGGGGGGGGGAAGTGATGCTTGCCTGTGCATGAGGGGCCAGGGCTCAGTTTTGGATATCTTCCTCTATTACTCTCTACCTTCGTTTTTGACACAGGTTTTTTCACTGAACCTGAAGCTGACCATTTTGGCTGGGCAGGCTAGCTGGTGAGTGTTCAAGATCCACCTGTCTCCATTTTACCAGCAAAGGGTTATAAGCACATACCACCATGCTCGGCTTTTATTTGGGCAGTGGACATTTGAACTTAGGTCTTCATGTGCCAGTTCCACAGACTTGGAGATCTCATTTGTAATCTGTAATTAAAAAGCTAAGCTCCTAGCCAGGGCAATGCTAGATTAGCTAGGGCAATGCTGGAGAATTTGCCCTGGTGGTAAGGTTAGGGGAGAACTGGCAGGCAGACTAACCCTGCAGCTACCCAGGCCCAGAGCCAGGGTTATGACTTGGCCTGCCCCAACATCTACCCCATCTATGATCTTATGATCTGTTAGCATGTGAAGGGACCTAACCACAGACCCTAAGTGCAGGACCTGCACAACACAGGACAACAACAGGATACTCAAGAGGAGTTCCAGAGAGGGCCCAGCATCTATAGTGTAGTAGAAACCAGAGGCCTTGAGCCAGATGAATGACTCTTTGCAATCAACACTTGCAAGTAAAGATACGTGGGCAAAACGGTTTACTGCGTGAGTCACACTTCACCTTCCTCAGTGAGATTTTTAATTTTTTCTACTTTTTTCTCTTAAATCTGACTTTATTAAGGGTGAGGGTGCAGGGATGGAGGACAGATGTGATGAGATGGGAAAATGAATGGGACCAAGACACGTGATGTAAAAAAACACACAGAATAAATAAAAATGAAGCTCAAAAAAGAGCTAAGATCCATGACTGTGATTTGTACACCAAATTCAAGATACTTCTGAAAAAGTCTTCCAGTTTTTTTTTTTTTTTCACATTTCAAAAACAGTACAACTTCCCCAACTTAAGAGTCAAGATGAAAGGCTGGCTGATTTAACTGAGGGTCTCGCTGGTGAGTTATACCATAAACCAACAGGTTCAAAGCGATGACTTTTTCTGATGACTCAGACGAATGTTCTTGGAAACAGGAAATGAACATACACACTTGCATCTTCTCAGACAGAAAACTTTGGGGCTTTGAGAGAAACAGAAACCTTTCCATTTCGTTTCATTTCTAGCTTTCATCTTGTCTGTGGTTTTGAGGACCAAAGCCTGCCTCCTCTAAAGTTGTAGATAGACAATATCTTTTAATGGCTTCTACTTCGGAACAATGTGTCCTTCAGATGCTCAGTGGTAAAGTTAGGGTTGAGAGAGGGCAAGTAGAGACAGCCTAAGCATTACAAGCACCCCATCCCCTTTCCTAGCTTGGTCACCTCTACTCGTCCTTCCCACACTGTCCCATCAAGTAATTATGAGAACAATATTGCATATTTGGAACAAAGTTGGAGTTTTAATAGAAACTGTTTCGATACAGATTTAGGCACGGGCAATAAGGGCGTGAGAGTGAGGTGTTTAGGAAAAGGACGGCACACAGGACTGCACAGCTGCTGGCTTCTCCAGTGATGGTCACCCACAAAGGCAATTTTAAAATGGCCTCACTGTTTCCAACGGATCTCCAAAGTTATATTCAAATCATCTCCATGTGCCATCCTCACCAAGCCTCTTTTTGTTCACACTTTATAGGTTCTAATTCTACAAAGAGATTTCTCTGGTCTCAAATTAAAATTCTGAGGTATGTTAGATTCTTGCCTCTCTTCCCTCTCCCAGCTTCAAGATCAACTCTATCAAAAAAAAAAAAAACCTATCAATTTTTCTTCAATCTGTTTGCATCTGGCACCAGCGCTCGTTCTCTTGTTATGCATCACTCCCATTCAGGCTCTAATCTGTTTTTATTTAGAATAGTTACAACAAAGTCTAAGCCAGACACATGACACACTTGAGAAGCTGAACTACAACAGGCCTCAAAAAGGGGCCAGGCAATTTCAAGTAGAAAATCTGTGACCTGGTTCTACAGCCCCACTGATAAGCTTTGCCGGATGACAAGCAAGCACCTGTAGACCAATACATCCCCCTGATAACTCTGTATCAGAAGAATTATGAAGAAATTGTCTTCAAATATGTTTCTTCCCAGCTACACCCTAGTGTATGTGTGTTACTTCTCTTATTGCAACTCACTGAAGAATGATGCTTCACTTAAGATGGAATCTCAACCTGATCCAGAAAAGTCCTGCTTCGTATGGCTCTTTAGTGTTTATTTATAAATCAGTATACCTTTCTAACCCAGTACATTTTAAATGATGAAATATGTCATAAAAATACATTCCTAATTTATACTCAGACTACATTTCACCTATAAGAAATACTGACCCCTCTAGTCATTTGACAAGAAGAGAATTGAAAAGCTATAATCTGGTGTTTAAATTTGTGAATCTGAACTCTTCTTGTCCTAGGGAAGAAAGTTAAATTTCTGATAGAAATAGTTAGATATACTGAAGAATAGATCAGCTGGTATCACCAGTAGCTACATCAGAGAACCATATGAAAATAAAATGCATTGATTTCATGTTAAGCTTTATCTTGGGACATCCTGGTACAGGTACTGAGTTAACTGAGAGAGAAGAAACAAACTGTTTTACCTCCTCCCATGGTCCCTGCAACCCTCTCCTGAGTGGGTCACCTTAGCCCATGGTCTACTTTCACTATAGGGCAAGCTTCTAGTCATGATTAAGAAGTCAGCCTCCAATTTGTGCATTGTTATAAACATTAACATAATCTAGGTGTGATGCTGCTGCTGCCAAAACTAATTTTTCCAATAACTGCCAAAAATAACTTATCCCCCCTCCCGTGTGTGTGTGTGTGTGTGTGTGTGTGTGTGTGTGTGTCTGGAAAATAAACCCAGGGCCTTGTGAATACTTAGATAAGTGTTACATACAGGAGCCACCCTCAGTCCATTTCTATTCTACTAAACACACAGATCCTGAAATTTTCTTATTAAAATATTAGTAAGATTTCCCTCCTGTAAATATTATACCAATGAAAGGCACTAGGACTAGCATTTACAGAAATTGGTGCCATGGAGAACTAGAAGGGAGTGGTGAGCTTGGAAAGCAGTGATAGGGTTCATCTTGGAAGGCAGTGGTGGGGTCCAGCTTGAAGGAAGTAATCAGTCCAGCTCGGAGGGTCTGCTCTCATTTGCAGATACTGGCTAAAGTCTTCTGTTGTTATAACCTATGTTCAGGTTTCATTATACCAACAAAATCAGAAAAACTTCAGGGGCCATAAGGTTTAGACTTCCAATCTATTTAAAAATAAAATTCTGCAGAAGAATTTAATTTATTTCTCTACCAAACCAGAAAAAGATTATTTATTCATTTGTTTGTTTATTTATGTTGTGCCAAATAGACTTCAAAGTCAAGCAGCTATCAGTTTGGTCTTAAAACATAACTTCACTGTATTAATGCATTTTACTTATGAACTTCAGCAATGACACAAACAGTGCAAATTTAAATATTTCTGTAAAGAATAAATAATTGCAAACTTTACATGGGCTAAAAGACCATAGTTTTAGTGGACAGCTTTTAAAAGAAATCATAAAAAGTATACCTGCATGTAATGACTCACTGGCACAGAATACACCCAACATGGGAAATGGAAAGCTGACCTTGATTATATTAGAAATTCCTATTCAGCTTTGACATTTCACAAGAACATATGTCAATCAAGTTCTCTTGACTGATGTAAGTTTTCTAATTATCTCTTAAATCTGTATTTAATTATTAAGCCTTGTTAAGATGCCTACCCCTGTAGTAGAAGTCTTCAGACACATCTCTAGAAGCCTGCTCCACTGCAGATCTCTTGTAGACCACGTGAATTCTTCCTTTTTCTTCCTCCATCTGCTTGCCCCTTTCCAAGGGTTCAATGAAATACTCTTCATTATCACTTTTTATCATTCCAGCCTAAAAGAAAGCATAAAATATGCTCATTTAAAAAAGAAAGATAATTTTCAACTCACAAGTACATCCTTTTAAATGGTGAGAATGCAAATCATGAAAACATTTTTTCTCCCTTCATTTGATTATAAATTTAAACCAGTTACATCATTCGTGTATATCAGTAATCCATATATAACATAAGAAATTCATATGAGGGCTGGAGAGATGGCTCAGCAATTCAGATCAGTTACTGACCCTAGCAGGGTGCCAGCTTTGGACTCAGCTCCTCCATGGTGGTTCACAACCCCTTGTAATTCCAGTTCCAGGGGGTCAAAAGCCCTTTCCTCATCTTCAGGAGCATGTGTGCGCACGCGCACATGCACACACACACACACACACACACACACACACAAAACCTAAAACTTTTCTAAAAACCATACGGTAGGAATGAAAAGTTCATATGTGGAAGAAAATACCAAGCTTATGCAGTGTAAGATTAAATTACACGACACACTTGTTTCATTGGAGTACAAAAAAAATATATTCTACATGGTGTCTTCTTAGCAAAAGAATCTTATTAGACACAGGAACTCAACATTTCTCATAACAACTATTATGAATCTATTATGGAGTATGCTAAATGACTTGGGCAACCCATTTTTCATCTTCCCATGGATATTACAGTATGAGAGATGTGGACTCCATCATAGAGGACAACTTTATCTTTAACTGGCTTTGGTAAAACTCCCATACTTCCAGTATTTGTGAATCTGGAGAATGAATTCTCATCCTTGGCTAAAATGTCCAATTTTTGTCATTAACATCATCTGCAGTTAGCAGCCTGGTCTACATAGTGAGTTCTAGGACAGTCAGGGCTACATAGAGAGACCCTGTCTCCAAACAACAACAAAACATCACCTTCTCTAGTCTCCCTTCTACCTGTATTGCGCCCCCGTAAGTCCCACATTCTTGTGTTGCTTTTTCTTTCTTTTTTTTTTTGAGACCCAGTGAGTTTAACCAGGATCATCTAACTATCCATTGAAGACTGTTGGGCACCTCAGTGAGTACACAACCGAAAACAGCGATTGCACTTCCTCCAGAACCCATCAGTGACCAATAATTCAGAAGGGAAACAGATGAGGGAGCCATTCCCAGTTGATGATTGAAGGTTGATAGGCGTTCTTGCACAGGCCCACTGCCAGTAACCATAGCTCCTATGAAGGAAAGACAGCCTTAATTTTGCAACCCATCTTCTGGTTTTCTGGCACACATATTCCTTCTGGTGCCCTCTTTCATGATGATCCCTATAGGAGTCTGAGAACGGGCAGTGCCAATGTCCTGTTTGGTGTTGAGCACACAAGTGTCATTTATTCTCAGCACCTTCAACCATCAAGTATCTCAGTGTTCACTGCAGTTCACTGGGGAGAGAAACACTCTCCCTCACTGGCACTTCCATGGTTCGTCTGAATGACAGAAATCATTTCCCTTGAGACTTTTCACAGATCCTCATGGTTCTTCCATGATGGAAGCCAGGAAGCAAGTAAGAACTGGGAGCACTGAGCAGTGACTCTTGAGTCACTTGAACAAGGAAGGAGATGATGAGAATGAGGTCACGTGATTCTTGAAAACATTTTTCTACATATTGAAGGCAACTGTCCAAATAGCAGGTGCCACAATGCTACTTTCCCCCAGTAAGAAGGTAGATAAAACCAGACTTCAAACTGAACATGTCCCTTAGAAAGCAAAGTGCACTGAAGTGAGGTTGAGACAGTCTCAGGAGCAGGGCAAGGGGCAGGATTGGAGATTTAGGTATGGTCTGAATGTGTTTTCTTTATGGCAGTTCATACCTTCTAGAAGGGATGTGTATACTATAGAGTTACAGAGAGTCATATAGAGTACCATAGAGCCTAGATTGATGGTGCCTCTGACCCAGTGTAAGTCGGCCCAATCAGCAATGGAAAACTCTGAGGAACTCTACATGGGGGACCATGAGGAGTCTGACTAGTCACACAAGTCATGGGTTATGCACAGGCAGGATAGAGTTACCTGGATCAGCGCCAACTGTGATGAGGTCCAGAAAACATAACCTGGCATTCAGCCCAGGGAGCAGAGACAGCTTTTGATGAGCAGACAGAAGCGGCCACCTCAAATGAACTAATGTTGCTCCTTTGCTTACATTTCCAATGCTTCCCCTGCCACTTAAGATAACACTCACTGCCACAGCCCCAGGGTCCTGCTTCACGTGGTTCTGTAGACTTCCCTCAAGAAACCACTCTTATCTTCAGGCTCCAGTCACAGAAGAAGTGCTGCTCTGCTTAGAAAGCCTACTCTAGAGATTTTATATTCTCTATGCCTCATCAGAAAAAAAAATGCTACCTTCTTTAAAGTGACTTTCTTGTACCTTCATCCCACAGAAATTTGGTGTTCCATTCAAGCCAAGCATTCAGACTCAGAGCAATGTGTTGCTTCTTTTGTGCTTCTCTCTTACAGCTCTGATGACAAACTATCAGGGTTGCGCTTACCTACATGGGAGTGTTTATTCTTTCTCCACTGAAAGTTTGTCAGCCCCCAGGGCAGACACGTCCATCTTAATTAACCTATTTTTTTGACTGGCTTTCTTTTTTTATTAATTTTTTTCATTTGTTTTACATACCAACCACAATTTCCCCTCCCTCCTCTCATCCTGTTCCGTCCCTCCTCTCCCCTCCAATGTACTCCCTCCCCATCTACTCTTCCTCTGTCTCTCCTTCAGAAAGGGGCAGGCCTCCCAGGGGTGTCAACAAAGCAAGGCACATCAGGTTGAGTCAGGACAAAGCTCCTCCCCCTGCATCAAGGCTGGACAAAGCAATCCAACATGGGGAATAGGTTTCTCAAAGCCAGCTCCAGTACCAGGGACAAGTCCTGATCCCACTGCTAGGAGCCCCATAAACAGACCAAGCTACACAATTGCCACACACATGCAGAGGGCCTAGGTGGGCCCCATGCAGCCTCCCTGGCTTTTCGTCCAGAGTCCAAGAGTTCATGAGCTCAGGTCAGATGTCTCTCATTATGACCTTGATGCCCCTAGCTTTTAAAATCCCTCTTCACTCTCTTCAATGGGACTCCCAGAGCTTGGCCCAGTGCTTGGCACTGGATCTTTGCATTTGCTTCTATCAGTTACTGGATGAAGGCTCTCTGATGACAATTAGGGTGGTCAATCTGATCACATTGTTTCCTTCAGGCACCCTCTCCAAGATTAGTCGGAATCTTAGCTGGGGTCATCCTTGTGGATTTCTGGGGGTTTCCCTGGCACCAGTTTTCTCCCTAACTCTGAAATTCTGACCCCCAACAAGACACCTCTCTCACTAATCTCCCCTTGTGTCCCATCCCCAACCTGCCCAACCTGATCCCTCCCACCCACCCTACCTCAACTCACCCCATCCCACTCCTAGTTTACCCAGGACATCTCTTCTATTTCCCAGGGCAATGCATGCATTCCTCTGAGGGCCCTCCTTGTTACTTAGTTGTCCTGGGGCTGTGGATTCCTGCCTACTTATCCTTTACTTTATACCTAATATCCACTTATGAGTGAGTATATACCATGTTTATCTTCCTGGGTCTGAGCTACCTCATTCAGAATGATTTTGTCTAGTTCCATTCATTTGCTTAATGTCATTGTTTTTTATAGCTGAGTAATACTCCGATATGTAAATGTACCCGCTTTCTTCATCCATTCTTCAGTTGAGGGGCATCTAGGTTGTTTCCAGGTTCTGGCTATCATGAATAATGCTAAACCTGAAGTAGTGGCACAAATTTTGTGTTCAGTTTTGCGATGAACAACTTTGGGAGTGAACTACAGAAATGAAGGCATCTGTCATTGATGTCATAGTTATACTTGTATGTTGCAATCAAATGTCTACAAGAATAACTTAAAGGGGAGATATTGGTCTTGACTGATAGTTTTAGAGGATTCATAATTGCTGTCCATTTGTGCTTTGGTGAACCATCATGGTGGTGGGAGGATGTGGTGAAATAAACTCTTTGCTCACAGAAGAGAAGAAGCAACAGGAATGGGGTGAATCAAGATACAGCTCCAAGGACATGCCCTGCTACCTTCTTCCTCCCAGGACACCCCACCTGCTACAGTTATGCCATCTGCCAATGGTCTAGTCAGACGTCCAAATTACCAATGGATTAAAGTATTCATTAAGTTAAAACCCTCATGATCCAACTGCTATTTAAACTGTCCACACAGATTACCCAGAGGTGTTCTTTACTAATCTCCTGGGCAATTGTCATTCAATCAAGTGGACATGCAAACTTAGCCAACACATATCTAGAAGTTTTAGAAAACTGTGGCAATTTTCAGAAGATGGAAGAACTGGTACCTAGAGGCACAGAAAAATGTATTAGAGGTGACATATCTCTTTTCAGATAAATAACCACAGTTACTCCAATTCCTTCTTTGATCTTGGCCCTTCTACTCTCCTGACTCTGTCTTGTCACGGGCCCTATTTTCTTACTCTTCCCTAGGGACACCACTCCAACTTCAAAGACTCCCTGTCAATCCCAGAACACTACAGGTGGGCACGACCTCTCTTTAAGGTCATACTATTAGTTTTTTACATGGAAGCTTTCCTCTCTAGAATTCCCCATGTGCTCCACCTTGAAGTTCTTGAGTGTGCCCTCTCAAGTCAGCACGGTCTAGCTGCCCACCTGCTCTTGCACTCAGCAGCCAGAGTCTCTATCCCCGCGCCACTGTTGGCGTTGAGCGTTCCACATAGTCTAAGTGTTCATCACGTTCACTGTTTGTGGGTTGTCTTGTCCCTCTCTATTCCCATCTCTCACTAACCAAAAGTTGCTTTCAGTCTGTTTTGCTCACTGTGTATTTCACAAGCCCACACAGTGCTTGGCTCAAACTAGATCATCCATACGTACTTTCCGAATGAAAAAGAAGAAGAAACAAATAAGAATAAAAGTATAGCCTATGATTACTCCCAAATCTTGAAGTTGAGCGACTAAGAAATTCATGTCTTCATTCAGAGAAATAGAAAATCAAGTTGGGAAGAGCGATACGTACCTGAAACCCCAGCATAAGGATGGATTTGGTGGGGCTAACTGAAAGGTAGGGAAAGTTGTTTCCACAGTATTCCCCTGAGGTTCTGGTGGTACTTAATAACATTTCGTGGAGGAATAATTCCAGACTGTTTATCAGAAATATAACCGAAACCACATATATGCTCCATTTCAGATTTATCTTCTCACACACAGAAATTAAATCTGATGAAAAATGAACAAGGAAAGTTTGGAAATGCATTTAAGGCCAAAAGAAAAAGAAAGGAAGGAAGGGAGGGAGGGAAATGGCCCTTATGCCCTGTAAGGATTGGCTTTCTGGGTTTCTTCCCACTGTTCTGCCTGGCCCAGCTAAGAGGGCTCTTGACTTACTGGCAGTACCCACAGCAGACCTAAATTAGCCCCCATTGGCTCTCCAGCCCTTTTCCCCAGCAGAGATGACTGTCAGACTTTGGAACACCAAGTCCCAAGTGGACACAGACTTTGCCACATTTACTGTTTATCATAACCGAGGGTACAGAACAAAGCATGGCTTAAAGTAGGTGACTAATATTTGGGGATGGAGGGAGAAAACATTAACACAAATAGAACCAAACATCTTGGAAGAAAAGTAAAAAAGTATTAACAAGAAAGAGAAGAGGAGAAGCTGAAAATAGGGCTCTGGCCCCTAAAGAGGCTGCAGTGTGCAAAGAATGGAGCCTGTGAGAACCAAACTAGACGAGCTGTTCTGTTTAACTAGAGGGGCGGGGGCTGGATAGACGCTACAAAGAGCTACAGAGACAGGGGCCCACAAAACAGCATGCATTTTCAGGTCTAGAATATTCTTAGCTATTGTAGGTGGGTGCTGATACACATCTTCCCACCACGCTATATTGATTTTCCTCCTTCAGTGGTGACCCAAACTAGAGGGACTATTTAAAACTGCCTGTATTTTCAGAAAGAAAAAAAGAAACTTGCCCATGCGTACTTAACAGTGGAAAAAATCATCAGCACTGATAATTGAGCACTGAGGCCCTTTTTATGCAGTAACATATTTATTTACACAACCATGCACCCAAAAACATTTTTGGAAGCCCAGAGGCCATGAGTTGTCCAACCTTAACATTATTTAACTCATACTCTTGTCCTTGTTCCCTGGTTTCATTTGCACAAGATATACTTAAGACATCCAAGAGGAAAACCCAATGTGTACAACATTTTGAAGCTCTAGACTGTAGGTAACATTCTAATTACTAATGATTCTCATGATCCTGACAGAAACTTGCAAATAATAACCTAGATATTTTTGAGATGCCATACATAAGATTATATATGCTCCTGAGGGATTCCACTTAAATAATCATTTTAATTCACTACTTTAATGCTACTTATATACTAAAATATTTTAGAAATTACTCCTTTTCCAAAGAAGTCCGTATTTGCCATCTCAGTCCATACAACAAAACAGAAAATGTTTGCTATATTTCTCAAGCTAGTTTTAAACATTAACATTGTTTATTTTTTAAAAAATAGTGTTTGTTATACTTAATCTAGTACTAAACAAAGATTTCATTTTGTTTTAATTCTCACATAGGTACCTTAACAGCACTTTGAAGGGAATATTCATAACATGATCATTGATACTAAAAAGCCTGCTATCCCTTCACATCTGGTCAACTCTTCCAACTACATCACTCAGTTCACATGCTGCCCCAAATCCAGGACTGAGTCAGAGGACCTCCTATGATAGATACAATCATCACCAGGGCCACATGCATCCCTCGCGAGGTGGAGTGCTCACAGCCATACCTGACAGCCAGCTCTAATGTACTAGATTAGATAGTTACCTCACCCAGTTATAGTGTGCATGGTGGGTGTGGAGGACAGGGAGTTTCAGATGAGAGAACGTCTATGAATGCATTTGATGAACTATAAAGTTATAAAAATAGCATTTTACACTTCTTGTATAGGTCACAATAATAAAAGCTAGTCACCAAACAAATATTAATTCGTACTTAGCTTGATTTATGGTGAAAGGCAGTCTAAAAGATAGTTTGCAAAGTTCTATCAAAAATTACTAATCTCTCCTCAGAAATTCCTTGTCGGATATTTTACAAAACCTCTTGTCATGGGGAAATTCCTGTTTTAATTGGATATATGAGTGTCACTTTTTTGTTCTGTTAAAGCAGGAAAGTGGAGCCATGAAGGTTATCAGGGCATTCCATGGAGCATTTTCTGAACACAATATGACTGCAGTTGAAACAAAATAACATGTGTGCCAAATTGCAGACAGCAATAAACTACTAGAGTACTGAAGGCAGAGGCAGGATCTGAATGCCTAGACTAGACCATGGAAGGGTATGTTAACAATGTATATAGAGAGAGGTAAGGCAAATGTTATTGGAACTAGGGTACAACAGCAGCATCTTAGCTCAATAAAGCTACACGAAGACATAGCACAGGATTAACTATGTCCCTGTGTTCTATCTTCAGTTACCGCAATGTGCAAGCAAACACCTTATCTGGTTCCCGTTTTAGCAGTACAATGGACAGAAATTATTTTATGATGAAAACTTCTAAAGATCTCCTGAATTCCAAGAGACATTTCAATGGCATCCCCTAATCCATACAGAAGATGGCAATGTGGCTGGATAGAAAGTACATAGCATTGCTTTGAAGGCTGTCTGTGACCCCAAAGCAGATGTCCACTTAAGTTTGGCTTGTGGACACTCTCAGATTGGGAAGCAGATACTAGAGGGCGTGACATATCTCCTGGGTCGTAGAAGTAAAAAAAAAAAAAAAAAAAAAAAAAAAGTTTCCTTCATGCCAGAGAGACAGGTACATAGGACTTGTTTTGATTTCTCAGCCTTTCTTGTATATTTCTGTGCAACTCATTAACTTGTATTGCAGTTACTTGAGCCTAAACACTAAGAAATAAAGGATAATGTCACCTGAGCACAGATATAAATCTGATGCAGTGACCGGTTTCTATCTGGTCAACTGGTGTTTCATCCAAAAGTAATGTTTCCAAATGCTGCCCTTGGGCCTGGAGAGACTGAAAAGATGGCTCCACATTTAGGAGTTCTTGCTTGTCTTCTAGAGGACCAGCACCCATGATGGGTAGCTCACAATGCCTATAACAAGGGACCTGACATTTTCCTGGGCTCCACTGGCACACGTGTGTGCACTGGCACCCACCCATCCACTTAGACACACACACTCACACACACACACACACACACACACACAGAGAGAGAGAGAGAGAGAGAGAGAGAGAGAGAGAGAGAGAGAGTTAAAAAGTAAACATTGGGATGCTGTCTTTTACTTTTTCAGCATATAAAAATTTTGAAATTCCTTTTCAAATTTATGAAACTGAAAGTATATTTGCAAAATTCCTTTTACAAAGGGAGGGAACAGGACTTAAAAAAATAAAAAAGATACCATCTCAACCCATGATGAAATTAATTGCTAAAACAAAAGAGTCTAGTGATCGGTGACACAAGAGATCACCATTTCAGTTTCTTAATTAGAGAGCACAACCTCCAGCTGATTCTCATCAAAATATAAGCCACTGGAAATGAAAGTCCGTGGGGAGTTACTGAAGGATGAAGGGCTTTCTGTCAGCCGGCTTCACTGCTCAGCTTCCCTTATCTCCACCACCAGGCCTTTCCCACCACAGTTACACAGAACCCGGCTTGGCCTGCTTTCACTCAACCACATTATTCACACACTAACAATGAGAAAGGATATTGTATTTTAAAAGTCCTGAGAAGTCAGTCACAATAATAACAGTGTGTTGAGTACTAAGATCTCTGCCTTGTCATATTGTTTGCTATGTGAGAACAGTAAGTGGGAGGCTCAGCCAGATGGTGGTAACACAAAATTTTCTTCTCTTCACAAACTGACTTGCTTTCACCTTATAAACACTGTATTTTATGTAACTAACATCACCTGCAAGAAAATTCAGAAGCAACTCTGTATCCTCTTTAAAGTACCAGTGTAGACAGAAGTTTCTGTCCCACCCAGTCCCACAGTTATTCAGTCCCAAATAAACACACAGAGGCTTATATTGATTACAAACTGTTTGGCCTATTAGCTCAGGCTTATTATTAACTAGCTCTTACAACTTAAATTGACCCATAATTCCTATCTATGTTTAGCCATGTAGCTTGGTACCTTTTCTCAATGAGGCATTCTCATCTTGCTTTCTCTGCATCTGGCTGGTAACTGACTCTTTCCTCTTCCCAGAGTTCTCTTAGTCTGGTCACCTCACCTATACTTCCTGCCTGGCCACTGGCCAATCAGCATTTTATTAAACTAGTAAGAGTGCCAAATCTTTACAGTGTACAAAAGCATTATCACTCAGCAGTCCCAGCTTGAAACATGAATCCCATGGGATGGACTTGTTCTTAGATATCAATTATCTTCTCTTCCTTTTTTTCTTTTTCTCTTTTTTTCCTTAATTATTCAAGTTAACATGGGTTTCATTATGGCACTTTGTACAAACATGTTCATTTTCCTTTATTCTAATTCATCCTCCTCTTCTGTTTCCCTCTTCTGTGGTCCCTTGGCCTTTTCTGGTTGGTTCTATATTCCTTATACCATTCCTTATTCCAGATACCAGATATTTCTTATACCAGATAGCTTCCCATTTTATTTTCATTGTCTTATGTGACTGCATGTAAACTTCATGTTCTTTTTCTTGGTAGGATGGTTATTTGCTGAGGGATAATTCTCTTGTACTCTGTAAAGATTTGTCATTTGTACTGGTTTAATGCCAAATGGCCAATAGCCAGGCAGGAAGTATAGGCAGGGTGACCAGACTAGGAGAATTCTGGGAAAAGGAAAGGCAGAGACATAATCACAAGCCAGATGAAGAAGCAAGATAAGAATGCCTTACTAAGAATGGTATCAAGCCACATAGCTAAATGTAGATAAGAATTATGGATGGTTAACTTAAGTTGTAAGAGCTAGTTACTAATAAGCCTGAACAATAGGCCGAACAGTTTACAACCAATACAAGCCTCTGTGTGTTTATTTGGGACTGAATGGCTGTGGGACAGGGTAGGACAGAAACTTTCATCTATAGTTATTTATTAATTGAATATATACAGCTGGTATTTCAAGCTGAAAACCAGACATAACTAGTTCACCTGAAAGGAGAATGCTAATTTTCTAAAAATGTATAAAGTATAAGATTAAAAATCTTAACAATATTTAACATTATCTGATATTTCAAAGATATATAAGTGTTTCTGAAAAGTTGATGATACAAATTATCAGTTTATAATTGGTAGTAAAATATGAATCTATAATGACAAATACTGAATTTTTTGCTTCTAATGAACATATGTCAATAACTGTAAACTACATACAATGAGTACTTGATTCTATGACAAAGAAGGATTCACCTATGTTAAGAAAGCATATACCCAACTACAAACCACAACCTCACTAGTCATGGGAAGGAGCCAGTGTTCCTCAAGCAGCCCTCTTCCTTCTTTGTAAAGCACAAAGAGAGGCATGTGAACCAGAGCATCAGATCAGTTGTCCACTGTACTTCTCATTTTATTCTTCCTAACCATTGATTTAGGTGGCTGAGAACAGACTGCTGCTGTCACAAAGCACCACCGTGCAAAGGCTGAAAACAATCCAATTGTGTCCTGTGTGAGACCTGTGGGTCGGAATCCTGACTGGTGACGAGGTGTTAACAGAGGCAACTCCAAGAGCTCTTGAGAGGTCGGTTGTATTTTCCCACTCTACTCTCACACCCACCTCTCCCTGTTTGTTACCCCCATCTCCCATTCTAACAGAACTGAAAACAGATGAAGAACTTATTTGGTGACATCGGAGAGTGAGAAGCACTGCTGTAGTCTCACGCTCTTTGTCAGATGCTCTTGCCAAGTCTCTGCTGCTCTCAAACGCAGAGAGCCACAACAGGGCTTCTAGCTATGGCAGGAACTAAGAAGCCCTTCTCTAGCCCATGCCAAATGAGGTCCTAAGGAACATCAGCCAGGACTCTACCACAGTAGCTCACACATAGAGATGTGCCAAGGGAACCAACCTGCAGCTTACAGCTAGAAAACACCATAAGACAGGAAAGAGAGGAAGAAGGGGAAGAGGAGGAAGTGCTGGGGTGGAGGGAGAGAGAGGAGGTGGTGGTGGTAGATGTAGGGGTAGCAACCAACCAGACTCTACATTCAGAATTCAGGTCAGCAGAATGACGCATAAGCATAGGAGGGGGAGAGTTGACCCATAAAGAGAACCTCCGGCTTCTGTTGCACAGACAAACCCCTTGTCTGCTCTCACCTAAGATTATATAGGAAATAAACATAATAAAAAGTAAAACCCAACATGTTAAAGCATAGAAAATAGCTTTTAATATGGTGGAAGGAAATAAAGTTAAAAAACAAGTCGTGCGGTATCTTTAGTGAATTATGACCTCTAAAAGTCAGTCTTGTAACTAAATGTTCAAATGCATTACACTCGCTGGGGTCTGCTGGCACCTGCCATGACTGCACAGTTCCAGAGTGCCATGAGACGCGAAGGCATGGATGAGGGTGTGAAGGGATCTGACTTATGAGAGGGCTCTAGCAGGCTTTGCTTATATTCATTTCAGAAAATCCAAAAAAATTTTAGTAAAATGTTTTTCACAAGTATTTAGTATTGACAACATTTAGGATATAAGACACTTAAAGAAAAGTATGACCCCTTCCATATGGAGAATGAATATGTTTTTTTACTAAAAGCTATTTTCCTGAACTCTTAGTTTTTAAGGACATTAAAAAATCATTTAGATTATTAAAGTCCCATATATATAAATTTTATTAATATAGCCAGTTCAACAAGCTACCAAGGCCCATTGTGATTGAATGATCAACATTTCCTGGTATCTTGAAATAAGCGTATCTAATTGCCCATTTTAGAAGCCAGGTGTGGTAGTATATAGATTAGTCCCAGGACTCAGGAGGCAGAGGCAGGAGGATCCCTCTTAGTTTCACATCAGCTTGCTCTACATAGAGGGTTCCAGACAAGCCAGGGCTACACAATGAGACTGTGTCTCAATGGGTGTATTTAGAGGGGGTGCAAGAGCCTTAGGGTAGTCGACCGACAAACTGGGTTCTGGACACAGCTTTTCTACAAAAATATGACTTTCAAAGTCATTTAAACCCCTTTTGGCTGTTTCATGATCTGAAAAAAAAATCACGAGGATTTGACTAGGTAATCGCAAAAATAGCTTCCAATTCAATTACTCTGTTATTTAAATTATATTCCAGCATGAAAGATCCTAGGAAAGACATGCATTTGAAAAACTGCCCCCTGCCAATATCCCAAGATCCACTTACTCCCATAATAAATAACTGAAATATGACTATAAGACTAATAAAATTAACTCCTAAAGTAGGTCACAAATGCTAGCATGCCAAAGAATTTAGGTTCCAACCTCAGAGACATTTCCATGTTCCAAACTCCAGAGTCTGATTCAGAAGGGCTGGGCTGGGCATCAGACATCTGCAATTTTAACCAGCGCTCCGCATGCTGCAAGCACCAGTGGTCTGAAAATTACAGCTTGAGAAAAGCTGCTCAAAACTCAGATGCCAGTCAAAATGAACCTTAGATGTACACTCTCCTAAATCTGGGGCCAGGGTACCCCTTAGTGGTAGAGGGACTGCCTCTCATGTTCCATTCCTGCCACCCCCAAAAATACAAAAACAAATTTGAAGGTGACTTCTTAAAGGAAATGTGAAGAAATGGAACCTATGAATTAAAGTCAAGGTAGTACTTAGATATGTAATAGCGATCTGCTAAATAGATAATAAATACTACATGTATTTCTGAGGGGCTTAAGTTTATAGAATGACTCACAGTGTCTTAAATTAATAGTTTCAAAAAATTAATAATCATTTCTTTTTAAGACAAGGTTCTTCTGTGCTGCTCTGGCTGTCCTGGAACTTGCTCTGTAGACCAAGCTGGCCTCTAACTCATAGAGATCCGCCTGCTTCTGCTTCCTGAGTGCTGGCATTAAAGACGTGCACCACCACTGCTGGGCTAATAATCCTATTTTTATGCAGCAAGAAAATGTCTATCAGCAATTGTCATAGGAAACACAAGGCTTTACACATTCTACTAAAATAATATAAAAAAATCTTAAAATGTAAAATAACCTACGCATTTATTTCAGAAACTATTTTAAATAACATTAATACATATATGGCCATTGTAAGACTTTATTAGCATATATTAAATATATCAAGTGAGCTTTATTAGGAGAATTTATTGCATGTAGACACTGTACTATGTCCACACTCTTGTTACCCATTCCAAACCTTCATGAATCATGGATACTCATGATGAGTCATTATGAAGCCTAGGGTTGAACTCTATAGTCCCTGTGGAGACATATCAGGGCCACAGTCACTGCTCCTTGAAAGAGAAGCTAGTTGACAGTCAACAACAGAAGTAAAGTGGTGGCAGGCATATTTGGCAGTATGGAGGTTCCATCTGTAAACAAGAGATCACCCTAGATCAGATGAATGTCTCACGAAGCTTGCTATTTTCCTTCCGTGTTGCACAGATCGGGGAAATCCCACACCATGGGGTCAACATTGGCTCGGCGAGTGTTCTTCAAATGTAAATTAATCACTCAGTGCTCTTGTCTGGGTACAAATTCTCATTTCTGGGCCTAAGTTTCCACACTTATTCTTAATGAAGAAACTGGGTAGGTGGTGTGTGGGCTACTCTGACTAGGCAGTGAGCACCTAGGGCCCATCTGTCTCTGCTCCCCTACACTCTACCCAAAGGCACACTAGGCCAGACCTGGCTTTCCCAAGGGAACTGGGGGGCTTGAACTCAGGCTCTCCTGCTTTCACAGCAAGTGCTCTTACTTACTGAGCCATGTCCCAGCTCTGAGATTAAACAGTTCTGACAAATTCCAAAGGAATGCAGCGGCTTCTCATCCTAGGGCCGCACACCCAGTTAAGTACAGCCTCTGCATCTCCACCTGAGACCACGGAGACAGCTCCTGCCATGTAAACCTACCAGGTTCTTCGCTTCTCCCATGTGAGACAGCCATTGCTGGAATACTTAAATTATACCCGGGCAAGCCAGGTTAACGACTTCTCTTTTCATTTGTGTTCAAATCAGTTCTGGTCCTCAAGAGAACATTACCCACATATGTCACTATCTGTGTCGGAATTCCTAGGTGTGGTACCTGCCTCTGTAATCCCAGTGCTCTTATAAGGAGATGCGTAGTCGAACAAGAGAAAACCAGAAGCTCTCAAGACAGCTAGCTTAATGTACACCACTGCAAAGAATAGAGACACCTTGTCTTGGCATGTGAAGTGGGCATCTGGCCTCCACATGTGCACTTGGGGTAAACACACACACACACACATGCACGCACGCACACTCATGCACACATGCAATCAAAAAGATACAAAGGAAATGAACTAATGGATTTTAGAAACAAACGATAACACTTAAGTACTAAAAGCAACTAATTAAGATGACAGTATGTTAGGACTAGCAGTGAACTGGGACATCTTGTTAGCTCACTTTTCTCATTTTCTATTAATGGTACTAGTGATCAACAATGGAATGACTGAGTTTCTTTTCTTTTGTATTTTATATGTATATAACCAGAATATTGAGTTTATACCAAAAGAAAGTGGCGCACTGCATGAAGAACTCCTCGTGTGCTTCAGGAAATCATTTTGTAATAATTAGAATATTTTCAGAAAGGGGAATAATAATTTGTAAGATTAATCCTCAGACATCAGTTCTACTTTGGATGAGCATGCACCTAAGTTGGAAGGCTATCAATACTTGTTCTTTCAATGAAATCCATATTTGTTTATAAGACTGCCAAATGGCTAGTCTGGGCCTAGTTTACAGTACTCAGATATGCTGCCTCTGATCATGAAAGAAACAGTTTTAATCAAAGCTGACCTGACCATTACTGTCAACTCCTGAACAAGAGCCACACCCTGCATGCAAGTCCCCTAGAGAGAACAAGTCTCCCTCAGGGCAGGCTTAGCAGTGGAGCCAATCTTCCATTATCAACCACTCGGGATAAATGTTTTATATTTTTTATTTTTATTTTTTGGGGGAATTGCAGCTCAAGACACGGTTTCTCTATGTAGCCATTGCTGTCCTGCAACTCACTCTGTAGACCAGGCTGCCTTTGAACTTTTGACCCTCTGCCTCCTGAATGCTGGGACTATACTTTAAATACTCTTCCCTTTGGCTCCTTAATTTGGCTCCTTCCCTTTGGCTCTGTAGCACCCATCTCACATACTGAGTCTTGTTTTGAGATACAATATTTTATGATTACTGTAATGATCAATTGTGATCTCTAACTTGTTTGGGTCTGAAGTCAACTAAGAGGACTGGGTCCCAGGGAAAATCTGTGCTGTTTGCTTGCCCAGCTTTGTTCCTTGCTGGATCTATTTGATTAGAATACATCTCTAGAATGCATCTTTTCCATTTTTGTGTCACCATCCCCTGCTGCCATCAGAAACCAGTTTATTCAGCCTTGAATATGGACTGAAGACTCTCCAGGAAACCTCCCAGCTTTCTCTAACTGGCTAGGACTGAGCAGCGACCAGCTTCTCAGTCAGGTGTACATTTAGTCATTGCTGGACTATCCAGTCCATATCACATAGGCCAATTTAAGACAGCTCCTGCTGTAATGTGTTCATTCGTACTGGCTCTGTTCGTTTGACTAATATTCTAGCAGACTGAGTAAAAGACTCACAATTATCAAAAGCAACTGTACCTTGCAACGAGGCAAGCCTTGGCCCTGGCACATTAAATGGAAGACTAAATTACCTGCTAATTGGAACAGCTCCATCTGTTGACTACTGTGTGTCAGTCGAGTAGAGTGTGTTCTGCACACTCTATTTTCCCCCAAATCATTTTCCCATATCTTTGCTGTGTAAAGATGAAATGTTACACAAATGAGGGATTGTCCCATAACAAACACCTGTTACTATTGTACACGCTTGTCAAAATATGCCTGTTGGTATCAAGATACGGGTCTGTTTTTTCTAGGAATTTAGTGTCTTAAAGATGATCATTTACGACAGTATTCCTCAAACTGGGGTGAGTACGGAAACAGGAAATAGGGACAGACAAAAATCAATCATGGACAGCCACAGTGAATATAGTCCTTGATGCATATTGATTACCACACAAAGATACTGAGCGCTCCTGTCTAACAAAGAGAAAACCACCTTGGATGCTACTTTATTTTACCTTGAAAACTCATGTGAATACTGATAAGCAAACTTGTTTAAAGGAAGTGCACTGCTGACATTTTTTTTTATTTGTAGCAATTTTGTCCTATAAATTGCCATAAAAACCACACAAGCAAAGGCCGGACCATTGCTCCTGGAGGAAATACAGGGTTTGGTTCCTCAAGACTTGGGTCAAATCAGTTTCAGCACAACAGTATCTGACCGTGGTTTAAGTTTGCAAATTTAAAGGTTGCTTGTTTTAAAAGCCATGCCTAATCATGTAAGTCAAGCCTAGGTGAAGTTTCTATAACGTGCGTATTTTCTCATTTAAGGACACTAGAGATCACTTGAACAACACCCACAGGGGCTATTTAAAAAGGCCAATCACCAACAGAATCCAAAAACCTAAAAAAAAAAAGCCTTTCACTGAACAGGCTTCCGGAAGATGGTTGTTAGGCACGCGAGAGCACCAAGAGACAAGCAGGTCACCACTTTGTTTGGTCTCTGATAAGAAATAGATATGTGATTTAAAATTCTGTGGTTTGGAGTGACTATTAAAGTCCATGGGAATTCATTCACTCATCCTGGGGGAGGGGTACAGATAAAGCTCAAACAAACACATTTAAAATGTGGAACCCACTAAGAGTGAGGAGCACTATAATTCAAAGTAACTGTTATATTTATTGTATTTCTTGATTTTTTTAATGACAAACATGCACTTACAAAACAACTGCATTTTAAACACACACATACACACACACACAAAGTGCATTTGACAGTTCAGACAGAAATCTGTGCTTTCCGCTTACCCTACAGGTAGTTATATAAACTCCATCCTGAGTTTCTCTGCTTTCTCTGAAGAAAGGAGCTCCTAGCTGGCAGCTCTTCCAGACAGTATGTGATACTGAAGAGCTGCTAGACAATACAGAACAAATGGATGAATTGTCTCCAATATGAAGTTTTCCCAGACTATCACATGAGGAAACATTCTTCAATATAGACATAAAGTAAGTCTGACAGAAGTGTTTCATAAGCAACGCTAACTTTTCACTAAATCTCATCAGGAAAGGCAAGCCTTCAGAAAGAAAATTGGTCTCTTAGTTAGAAATCAGCATGAATAACATCTATGCCACCAAATCCACCATTATATCAAAGATTTACCAACCAACTACCTAAAATGCTCTCAAAGAAACTCTACAGCACTTTAATGAAGCACAAAAATGATCAGAGAGCAAGTTTCTATCCACGGACTCTATATCATACAGGAGAATCCAACTTTTAGCCATTGTGATGCAGACATGGCATCATCTAAATATGTGTTGGGCTGCAATTCTTGGATGCAGGAGGGCCACGAGTTATAGGTTCTTACCCTTAATTGAAAAGTATTTTGTACTTTGCACTACAATTTACTCTCAAATAAATGTGTAGGTTGAGGGACTAATGCAGAAGATTTTGTGCAGGAGCTGTGTGGTCAACAATACCACCAGTTCCAAAGGTCACAGGCAGGAATCCACACTGGCCCACTACGAACCAATCCTTCTGGCCATGACAAGAGAACACTGCCAGTAAGAGGTCAACTCTGTAAAGACCTGTGGTTTCTTCATTAACAACAATGCAACCTAGAAGGGAAGAAAATAGGATTCTCTTCTAGTCTCCCAACCACTGGGTGGTGATATATAATATCTCAATATTCATTAATAATAACCACTATGGGATGCTAACAGTAGAAATGGCACCAACACTGTTAAGGGAAACAGATACTAAAAGTTTCCTGGAGACACAGGATATCCCATCTCTCAGGTTGGCCTGGGACTGGCCTACTGTGAATGCCAAAAGCTCCAGGAAAGCCCCAGGCAACTGAAAAGAACTGATCGTCCTCCCTGCATTCCATTTTAAGAATCACAGTACTAAAATCATGATCAAAAGATCAGCTGATTAAACACCCAAATGTCGACTAACAACAATCATGCCTTCTAGAACCTCGGGGCGCCCTCGCTCTTGCCTGTGTTCCAGTCACAGAATCTTCAATAGCAGTAGACTGGTTTGAAATCCACGGGACCTCAGCAGTACACGTCTAAGCTCCCAAGGTAAAGGCTTGATGTTATATTGGGCAAAGTCAAAATTAAGCTATATTTAATGTTTTGTGGTTTGGGACCTTGGGGTTAAGCCAATGTAACTTAATAAGTAGCCGTTGAAGCATATTATTTTTAAAAGAAAAGTAATACATGGGATTTCATAAAGTATTTTTTCACGAAGTACAATCAAAGGCTTACTCTTACAGTAATTCATTGTCTTGTGCAACAACTAACACTATTTAGTTTCCTGCAAAATAACACGCTATTCAAAAGCCTTACTGAATAAAGTATATTAACTCTGCTTTCTGATATTCAAGTGCCAAGCCACATGTTTCGCCATCATTTTAGTTCCTTTCAAATGAAACTAGGTATGACTAAGTCATTAGTCAAGTAACGCGGTCATCTGTTTCCACAATTTTCCCTTCTTTGAGATGATCTGCTTCTTAAATGTTACATGTGTGTATACATGTGAATCTACATGTGTGCAACAATGACAAGTCTGATCTTCTAATAATTCCTAGAATTTAAAATACCATATTTAGATTAAATTGTATTAAAAAATCACCACTGTAACCAATGGTTTTCTTTTTTATAACATACTCAACATTATTGAGTTGGCAACAGACATACATTTCAAGTTCAAAACATTTTTCTTACCATCTTTCTCACAAAATTAAATGTGTACCTACAGTTGCTATGTTACCAGCATGATCTTTACCTTGGCATAGTAATATTGTTTAAATAAATCACTTTCTGCAAAGATGTTTGCCGAAACCTTAAAATACATTTCCAAAAGCAACAATCCCTATGAGAAAAAAAAATGTGGCTCTCATATTGCAGTTTTCCTGTTTTGGTTATATTTTTATGTGTGTGTGTGTGTTGTGTTGTGTTGTGTTGTGTAGGTCAGAGGTTTCTGTCAGGTGTCTCCCTCAATTGTTCTCCAGTTTACTGCTTGAGACAAGGTCTCTCACTCTACCCAGACCCAGCCAATTCCGCTAGACTGGCTGGCTGACAAACCCCAGGGGTCCTCTGTCTCCATCTCTTCAGCTCTGGGATTACGGGCATGTGTTGTACCATCTTGGTCCTTCTATAAGTGCTGGAATCAAACTCACAAGCTCATACTGGCACAGTAAGTAATTATCCCACCAAGCCATCTCCCCAGTTCTTGTTTTTTATCTTCAATTGCCTTCAACCTCACTAAAAATAGCATTTGTGAATATGAAAAGAATATGCCCAATAGCACCAATGCAATTTCAGAATACAGATTAATATTGAACAGTTTTCTCTACTTCAAACAATGCTAAATGATGTACAATGAAATGCTTTTATAAATATTATAAACTTCTCAATTTTCATAAAGGCTACTTGTTATTGTATAGATGGATAATTACGGGACAGTTATAAAGAAGGAGCCAAACCAAGCAGATGAAAGCTGAATTTCATGGTGTTTTTCAAACATACTGCAAACGAGAAAGAATGGTCTGCTTCATAATCATGCAGCAAAGTCTGATAGAGTCTCATCCCTAAATGGCAATTTGGACGGCTGATTTATAGGAGAGACGCCACTCCCACATCACACCAGTTTCACAAAAGCTTAGCTTGCTCTTCACCAAGGCAGTGAAATTCTTGAAGTCACTTCACTCCTTGAAAATGCCATGGGTTTCTTTCTTGAAAGATGCAATCTGAGCATTTTAGCTCCACAGATGATGTTCTCTGAGTCCCAAACCGCTGACTTCCTGCCAAGTCACTCTTCCAAGAAGTTGGCTTGGCATGTCTCTCTGCACCTGCCTCCATCAGATGCCCAATCCCACCTTCTGCATCAGCCCAAGCAACCTCCGCAGGCGAGCGCACGAAAATATGTTCCTTTTGGACATACGTCTGCTTCTTGCAGCACAGTCTAGATACAGCACAGTGCAGCCAAAGAGTTATACAAGGTGAACGGATGCAAATGACTAGAGCTCGGGCGGAGTCTTCATCGACAACCAAGAACAAAAGAATTTCACCAAGTCTCAAAGAGAAGGAAAACTTTCCAATTTAGATTTCAACTTTAACTAGAATCCTAGGAAAATGGCATTTGTGTTTTTAACTGAAAAAGTTAGCATTCCATAAAATGATGCATATATCTTAGGAGTTCAGAGAAGAGATTTTTCATAATTATAAATATTTGGGTGACCAACACTGAATACAGTTTGATGATACATAATTATTTTTAGCATGTTCAAATCAATTTCTCCCTTGACCAAGCAGCTATTTCCCAAGTTTCTAATACCATAGATTGTCTATTTTTAGTATGTCATATAAATCAAACCATAGCATATGCAGACTTTTTTATCTGTACTGGTTTTGATAGTCTCCACCCTGTGTGGTAGATCAGTAGTTACTTCTCACTGCTGAGCATTGTCCCATCATGTAAATTAAACATGTTTCAGGATTTTACTGATATTTTGTATATCTTCTTTGTGAAATATTAGTTTCAACATTTGCCCATTTATAAAATGGGACCTTTCATGTTTTCATTTATGACATAAAGAAATTCTTTAAATGATGGTTGATAGTCATTTGTCAGAAAAAGGAAAGGAGGGTGGAGAGCAGGAGCGGGAAGGGAAGGATGAACCAGCATGCATCTGTATCCTTCTCTGTAATTATACCTTCTTCAGTTAATATACCTAGTAACTCACTCATCTTGAGAGCTGGGGCACAGGAAGTCATTTCCACCACTTACCTCCCCACAGATCTCTGCCTACTAATTCTCCTCAGTCACAAAAGGCTACCACACCAAGACTGTCCCCTTCAGAGCAGCCAGTTCAACTGTATCCTTCACAACCCTCTAATACCATTGTATTGTTATGTCTTCATTCACTCATTAAAACAAACAAAAGGCCACCTTGTTGTATAGCTATCATGTGCCCACTGCTTGGGCAGGTTCCTAATATCATGCTTCCTTCACCATCAAGCTTCCTTCCTAATGATAGAAATGTCTATCTACAGCTAAACAGTGATTTAACTGGCAGTAATTTTTACCTCATTTGGAGCCATTGTAAATAATTTTCAGAATTTCCTAAGCATTTTAACCAATATTTCATGGAAGATATAGTAGTTAAATCCTTGTCCATAGTTGCCTCGCTGCTAGACACTCAGGCACAATGTGCCTGACATAAATTAATATAATAATATTTACAGATACTATTTCCATTTGTGGGAATGTGAAATTCTAAAAGCACTAAATAGAGGAGGGAAAGAAAAGAGGAAAGGGGGGAGGAGAAGGACATAAATTAATATAATAATATTTACAGATACTATTTCCATTTGTGGGAATGTGAAATTCTAAAAGCACTAAATAGAGGAGGGAAAGAAAAGAGGAAAGGGGAGAGAGGGAGAAGAAGAAAGAGAGGGATAGAAAAAGAAGAAAAAAGAAAACACACACGCACACACACACACTTCAGTTCCTTCTCAGATTTCTAAACCAATGTAAACTATTTGTCACCGCCTTCATGAAAGTCGCGATGGTGAACTAAGGGGACACAAAGGTTATGGTGAATGAAGTATTATAAAATATACTCCTCTCTTGACTTCAAAATCATAAACACTAAGTTGGCAGCTGTCATAATGGTCTTCACGATATCTAAGGATAACCATCAAACACCTCAAGGACGTTTTCCAACTTAAATCTGAAACTGGATTTATAATTACCATCTGTTGAAAAGGCAATGTATTCACATGTGTATTTCTCAAACTTGTGAAATCTAAAGATTTATTTGTACTGACATATTTTGGGGTTTCTTCCATTCGTGTGTGTGTGTGTGTGTGTGTGTGTGTGTGTGTGCATGTGTGTTGTATAAATACATTTTAAAGAACAAAGGGGTCAGCTAACAGAGTCTTATATTCCTGAAATTATATACAATAAAAAGAGAGCCTAGTATAACTTCACAAGTTGCATGAGACTGACGGAAGCTCAGGGACACAATTCCATATAAGACTGAGCAGGTGACATGGGAAACCATCTAAAATCCCCCTCCGATGAACAAGGCATAGATAGATGGGACTTTGTATAGCCATACCCTGGAATAGAAAGAAATGGAGACCTAATACGCAACAGAAAACAACCTTGAAAAGTGAAAGAAGCTGTCAGGAACAGCTACACTGTGATTCTATTTCCACAAAATGTCTAGACTGGACAAATCCAGAGACCAACAACAGATGAGCAGTTTCCTTCAATAGAAGAAAGAGGATGAGACAGAGGAAAAGGAAAGTATTGTTGCTGGACACAGGGTTTCTGAGATGATAAAACTGTTCTAAAGTTGATTTGGGTGGTGGCTGAACACTTAGGGAAGACACTAAAAGCTACTAGATTTCAAGGAGATGAATTGGAGAGTGTCTATGTTATATATCTCTATAAAGCACTAAAAACAAATACTGCCTGTGCTGGATAGGTTTATATCAATTTGACAAGGCTAAAGTCATCGGACACAAGGGAGCCTTGACTCCATAATATCTCGATAAGATTGGCCTGTATGCAAACCTGTAGAGTGTTTTCTTAATTAGATGTGGGATGGCGCAGGTCATTGTGTGTGGTGCCATCCCTGAGCTGGTAGTCCTGGATTCTATAAGAAAGCAGGCTGAAAAAGGCATAAGGAACAAGCCAGTAAGCAGCACTCCTCTTGGGCCTCTGTGTTGGCCCCTACATCTAGGTTTCTGTCCTGTTTGAATTCCCACTCTTCTTGCTTTTGAAGTTGAACTGTTATATGGAACTGTGAGTGAAATAAACCCTCTCCTCCCTGAGTTGCTTTTGGCCATGTGTTTCATCACAGCAATTGTAACCCCAACTAAGTCAAAGGACCCCCCGCCAGGGTACAGAGGGCATGGAATGGGTCTGTCTCCTGTTTGTGACGTGAACATCTGGGAGGGCATTGAGGGAGGTGACTCAGGAGAAAGAGTGCTTCTCCTTAATTCAGCACTACAGACTAAGTGCAGTGTATTTCGGGCGACCAGCACAGCCAACAGAATGTTGTTAAAATCTGGGGCAGTTTCTCCACTCTCTTCACACCTACAGTGAAGTTCGCTATCCTCAGTGATGAACATCCAGAGGATACAGTTTTAATGCATTTATTTTCAGGGATTAAAATGAAAGAGATCCAACAAGACTGAAAAGTCACTTTTCTCAGTAAGACATCGGGAACATTTGGGTGTCTACCACCGACTGACAGAAGATGCGAGTAAACTAGAATATATTAAAGTATGTGCCACAGAGTTTTGAGCCTTGTGTAACAGAAGAGCGAAGGAAAAGGACTTAAAGCTGAATGGATTTGCCATGTCAAATCAGGAAGTTATGTGGGAGAAGCTACTTGGTTGATTTAGCAGTTCAACTTGACCTCAGGGACACCAGGATCTTCAGTCCTTCTACATTGCATCCCTCAATTCCAGTGGTGCCACTCATAATGCTAACAACATCCGGTCCAGGTTCCAGCTACTAACAGAATCACCCCCATGTTGGCGGGTAAATCAAAGAGGAGGAAGGCACAGAGGCATGTTTCCCCATTTATCTTTGTAATCAAAGAGAAGTCTTTGCAAGTGTCTTCTGCCAAATTCACTGTACAGCAGCAGCCCTCAACCCATGTGTTGTAACCCCTTTGGGGGTTATTAACAGATATCTTGAATATCAGTTATTTATAATTCATAACAGTAGCAAAGTTACAGTTATGAAGTAGCAATGAAATAACTGTATGCTTGGGAGGTCACATGTATTAAAGAATTCCAGCATTAGGAAGGTTGAGAACTACTGCTGTAGGTTCTGTTGGAATTCTATCACCTGTCTAAGCAATCTTTGGCAAAGAGTATGAGACCATCCAGACCATCCCAGGCTGCTCCTGATTAGCCTATAGAGCTGGTCAAAGTAGGTCATCTCCCTATGCTCACTGGAGCATAGAACAGTGAACAAAATCAGGAAAGGAAAAAAGAAGGGGTCAAACCCTCACCTAATTAAGGGTGGTCACATTGGTATGAGTTATGATGTGGCATTCCCCTATGTATGCTGTGAATATGATTGATTAATTAATAAAAAAATGGCTTGGCCTGATAGCATAGAAAAGGTGGGGAAAACTAAAATGAATGCTGGGAGAAAGAAGGCAGAGTCACGGAGAAGCCATGTAGCCCTGCCAGAGACAGACGCTGGAAATTTACCCGGTAAGCCACAGCCTTGGGGCAATACACAGATTAATGGAGATGGGTTAAATTAATATGTAAGAGCTAGCCAATAAGAAGCTAGAGTTAATAGGCCAAGCAGTGATTTAACTAATGCAGTTTCTGTGCGGTTATTTCAGGTCTGAGCTGCCAGGTGGCCGGGAAACAAGCAAGCAGCCTCTTACTACAGAGATAGAAGTATTAACCCCCACACAGGACAACAACAAAAGTGTAAGCAGCGTGTGCTGGAGGAGGCTCTGATACCATATCTCTGCTTAATTACTGACTTGAAGCTGAAAAAACTGTGGCTCTCAAACAGTATGTTCCAGACAAATTCACAGGACAGCCATCACCACACTACTCAGTAAGTCACCACATGTCTCAGTAAAGGCAGAAACATCTATGGCTCAGGCTTCACTCCTTGGTTAGAAGACTGAACTAGCTAATATAAAATTCCGTATATTCCTTCTCGAGTTTGGCTGAATCACTCATGTAGAACACTTGCCCATAACCTCCTCCCTTCTTCGCAAATCTGCCAACTCAAACTTAAAACCTACAATTGATGTTTTTAAATACCAAGAAAAGAAACAAACAGTAATTTTCATGAGTGAAAGAGCCTTTTTGCATGACTCACACAACATAGGGAAGAAAGTAAATTCAGTCTAAAGTCATTCTAAACACGAGTGTTAGTTTCTGTTTCTCTCGTATTCGTTACTCCCAGCTCTCCTCTCATCAACACATGCAAATGTTCCTAGGTCAAAGCACAAGAACAGACTACAGCTCAGACTTGGGCTCTAGACCCTGCCAGACTTTAGCAAGTGAACACCAGTATCTGAGAACTCCTAGTGCTTTTTCTCTGCTGTTCTTCTAGGGGCAACATGAACAAGCAAAAGGAGCAGGCTGAAGAAGGGGA
Source organism: Arvicola amphibius (assembly GCF_903992535.2). NCBI lineage: Eukaryota > Metazoa > Chordata > Mammalia > Rodentia > Cricetidae > Arvicola > Arvicola amphibius. Next base: position 15,717,909 of record NC_052047.1, on the reverse strand, counting down.
TATAGAGAAGTGGGAGGAGCCAGTAATGTCCAATCACAGTCCAGTGGAGAAGTGGGAGGAGCCAGTAATATCCAATCTCAGTCCAGTGGAGGAGAAGTGGGAGGAGCCAGTAATGTCCAATCACAGACCAGTTCTTCCTCTCATTTCCCTTCTGACCTATTTTTGTGCAGTTTAGTATTGATTACCCAGATGGATACAACTGCAATCCAAACTGACTTGACTCTCTGAGCAGAGCTTCAGCCAGCTGCAAGTGTGGTTAGCAATCTCTTAGGCAATGACAGCAGCATGTGAGTCGGGGCATCCTCTCAATACCACATTAGAAAATTACTTCAGTGGTGTGATAGCTCTCAGGTTTTTCTTGAGTTCAGAACTAAGTGTGGCTGAAAATAAAAGGACCTAAAGAGTCCATGATGGCTCCACTACATCTTAACCATCTCTTTTGCATCCTACTCGTTTTGCAGCAAATTGTTCAACACAATGAAAGGCAAAATTGGTGACCCAAAGCAGCAGCTGTCAAATACTGTAATTATCTTTGCTTTGAGAAGGAAAGTAGAGAGATACTCACAGAGATCATGCCTACAAAATGTACCCACATGTCTCTAGGGACCTGGAGAGCCTACCTTAGTGTCTGCCAAACATATCACATTGCTCCTTAAAAACACTTTTCACCAAAGACTCTGAACCTACTTTTTTATACAAGTAATTTTAAGAAAACGTCTATGGGGACCTCTCTTATCATCTCTCTTCCTATTTCACCCACCCTGTATCCACTTTTCTGTGGCCCTCACTTACCCACAAGGGTGTGCTCCCAGGACCCCAGTGAATGTCTGAAACCATAGAGTGTACGTAACTGTGTAAGTACATGTGTTTGTCCTAATACATGCACACTCACAATCAAGTTTAATGTGTCAATTAGACACAGTAAAGAGAATAATAAAATAGAATGGTTTTAACAGCGCACTGTAATAAATACTATTTACCATTTATTGACTATATCTGAAAGTTTTCATATAATATTTCACCACATTTGATCAATAACTAAGAGTAGGATTCATGAAGAAAAAGGTGAGATTGCACTTTTCATCCAGAGGAAGCTACAGAATATAAGGTCATTCAAGGCTCTGTATTTGTATGGGTTCTTTCTAAGCTCCAGGGAGGGTACTATCATTATCCTTATGCCACGATGCATATTTTAAGCTTAAATTTGCAAAGATAAGACAGTTTTATATCAGTTGCTTAAGATGGCTATAGTTTTACTCTTGCTTTCCTTCTACCACATTTGTCCTGGTTTGGAGGAACACTAGCAGGCAGGTATGAGATTCGCACATGTAGGAACTAAGCTTGGAATACATTTAGGTTAGGGTTGGGTGAGAGCTGAACTGATGCAAAGTCTGTTTCCTTACCCATCAGTCACTCCATGAGTGTTGAGCTCATAGGCAAGTCCTGCCAATCTACTCTAGAATAATCCAAACACATTGTTTCCATCTCTCTCAGTGCTACCACAGATCCAGCCTATCACATCACACCTGGGAGTCTGGGACCTCCTTAGAGGGTCCTCCTTCCTCTTGTCTCTATGAGCAAGGCTAGTTCTCCTTATAAAGCAGAGCATGCAATCTCACGCATCTGTTGGAAACCCTCTGGGGCTTCACTGTGCAATGGTTAAAGATTCTGCCTTGCATTCCAGTCTAGGTCTGGCCTCTCCCAGTGCATTTGACTTTGTATTCTGACACTTCCCCAGTGCTCACTGATCTCAATGGTTTCCTCTAGCTGAAATGCTTTGCTCCCTAATTCTCCTGATTTCCCACACATCAGCCACTTTACCTTCAGCCCTTGACCTTCATGCCATCTCTTTTTTGCCATGCATCCTAAGTAGGACTCAGTCACTCCTTATCAAATCAGCCTGGATCATAGGTATCGCTTCGCCTTCTGTCAGTGGCATGGTGTTCTTGACTGTTTATTGGTTTACTGTTTCTCCCTAGAAACCTCATCTGTCTTCTTTACCATGGGAGTTTATCTACCCAGAAAAGCATCCTGGAATCTTTTCCCTGGTCCTTGGTAAATTTTAATGGAAAATAATACCAACAACCGAGGTGAAGTCACTGTATGACTGTCCCCAAATCTCCAGTCCTTATTCCATCACAACTGAGTATTTTACCATGCTCATGGAAAGGCAGTGATTGATGACCTCAGAGAATAATCCCTAGGCTTTCACTAGGGAATAAATACTCATAAAGCTTGTTGCAATTGTACCACTTAAGAATGTCTGTGGTAAACTATAATTTGTGGTCAATGATCTACTTTTACAAATGCAGAATCGATGAGACTTCTCCCAGGCCCAAGTTGGGCAGGCTCTGCCATCCAACACTCTCTTTCATCTGCTTGGCAAGAAAAATACCTTGGTGATGGTTCCAACAGAGAAAGCAGGCAGATAAACACCAGTGTGTAAATGGTCCTACCCATTGTTACCCCAGAGAAAGAGCAGAGAGGAGGAGGAATGGGAGGAAGATGGGAGGGAATGGCTGGAAGGAAGGGAATGAAGGAAAGGAAGGAGAAAAGAATGGAAATAAGGATATGAATAAGGAGGTTAAAGAAGGGAGGATAGCATAAAGGGGAAAGAGAATGAAGCAGAAAAGATGCTCAAGAGAAATCCTCAAGCAGGGTAGCACGTATTTGCCTGTAGAGATTGGCTGCAAGCAAGAGAAAGGATACATACTCTTCTCTGGAACCATCTACAACCCTTTCGGACTGTCAAAGCCTCTTGCTAGCCAGAGAAGTTGGCCAGGTGTCCACAACTGTAAAGGATCAAGTCTGACCCAATCCTGGCTGGGATTACAAATTCCTGAAGTCAAGAAATACCTGGAGCAAAGTGAATGCCTGGCCAGAGTGAGTTCGAGCTACTCAGAGCAGATGCGGCAGGGTGGAAGGGGGGGGGTATGAAAAAAATGACAGATTTCTCAATAACATCTGAGGCCATTTATTACTAGCAGACTCCAAAATGGTAGCAAACCATGAGTGTAATAGATTAGCAATCAAAGAAAATATGCAAAAGCTAAATTTCAAAAGATAGGCGTGGAAGCGCAGTGGAAAAGCTAGCACTGGTCTGGAGCCAGCACACTTAGAAGTAGAGCCAGCACCACTTCATGACGTAAATAGAACATTTTCAGACCCAGAACTCTGGAACTACAGACACAGCACAACGACACTGGAAGGAAAAAGAGAGTTTGTTGGAGTAAGCGGTCCAAAATCTTTTTCTAAAATTTGAAGGAACAAAACCAAAGCCAAATCCCAGTATGTTTTGAATAAGGGTTTTCAAAAGTCAATTACAAAGTATGCAGATGAAGGAAATATAATCTACCCATTGTGCTCATATGTAATTGAGGCATGGTGGGGAATTCTAGACAATTAAAGAGCAAAATTTTTAAAGCATAATTATGGAAAGTGATAAGAACAAGAACAACACTTCACTAAAATCTTAAAAAGCATTAGTCGGGTATAAGTTTAACAATCTGCCATATACATCACAGCAGATTTGTGCTATGTAATGCATATGTTTATTCTTTATTAATGCAATAAAGATGGCAATGCATTTTTAACAGCCACCACTCTTGCATGTGAGACAAGAAAAAAAGCACAGGGTGGGGATTTCATAAAGCTATTTTTCTTTCTCATAAAGAAAAGTGTTCCACGTATCTCAGCAAAGTGCATACTAGATATCTGGGTGATATAGAACCGGCTTCGCTTCTAAATGTATCCATCTGCTGAAGCTGCCACTGTGGTCAGGTGACTTGACTGCACTAGCAAGGTGGAACAACCTTTGGAAACTGCCTCAGCAACCAGTCCTAGCCTCACATTTAGGTTTCTGGATGAAAAGCATTCAGTGCTGCTTAGGGTCAGGTACGAAAATCTGAGCCTGGAATGGGATGGAGCTGAGATTTGAATCCAGGCAGCCTGGTCATCCCCACTTGATGCTTTAAGCTTATCTAATAGAACTTAATCGTTTTTCCTAGGTGTGCCCTCTTTTGCCTTCTCTCTTGTCCCTGCTGCAAGAAAACGTCATCACGGTAAAAGGGAAAGATAATCAACAGTTGCCAATCCTGAAGTGGTGGGGGAGGTCCTTCTGCGTATGTGTTGCTTTCATGGGTTAATAAAGAATTGGCCTTGGCCTGTGATAGGCTGGAGTACAGCGAGGCAGGGAAAACTAAACTGAATGTTGGGAGAAAGAAGGCAGAGTCAGCCAGTTAACGTGGGGAAAAAAGGGAAACATCAGATACATTCTGGCCATGTGACTATATTAACTACGCCAGTTTACTCAAAGGAGGACATGAATTTACATAGCTACAAGCTCATACACATGCAAACATGAGTACATGCTATTCTGAATATGTCTATTAAGATGAGCAAATACAGTATTCCATGAACATGTACAAGAATGATAAAACAATTTGAGGAAAGCAACTGCAGAAGAAACTTGATATGGACTTCTATGCACATACCTGTGAAGCCATATAAGTATGTGCAAGCATGTATGCACAAAAAGAAAAAGGAAAAATGAATATCAATGCTGATTACATAATTGGTATATTTATAACTGACAGGACCATATATTTTAATCAGTTGTACTATTTTAAAGGAAGTGTTAGCTCTGTTATAATGTAGTAAATTACTTCGAAATAAAACTTCTTTGAGATTTCATTTTATACGAGTCAGAATGGCCAAGAAAATAAAACAAATGACAGCTCACATGGGTGAGGACGTGAAAAAAGAGGAAGCCTTATTTATTGCTTTTGGGCATGCAAGCTTGTACAGCCACTTTGGAAATCAGTGTGGCAGTTCCTCAGAAAGATCTACCTCAAGATCCAGCTATACGACCCTTGTGCCCATACACACAAGGCTTCTACATCTCATTATAAAAATACTTGCTTATTTATGTTCATTGTTGTTCCATTCATACTACCCAGAAACTGGAAGCAGCCTAGATGTCCCTCAATGGATGAGATAATGAAAATCTAGTACCTTTACACAATGGTTTATTATCTAGCAGTTAAGAAAAACAAAATTATGAAAGTCTCAGGTAAATGGGTGGAGCTGGAAAAACTCATCCTGAGCAAGGTAAACCATATTTAAAGGGTCAATATTGAGTGTGTTCTCTTATGTGCAGATGTTAGGGTTTATGGCTTCATTCTATGTGCTACAATCAGAATAACCACAGAGGTTAGGTACCTAATAAGGGATCAGGGAGGAGGAGAGGATCTCTTAAGAAAGGAGAAATGGAATATACTGTTATAAAGAGACAAAGGGAAACTAGCCTAGGAGAATGAAGTAGGAAGTGAGATGGAAGAAAAGGGCATTTTTATTTATGGTGTTACATCCATTCTTCTAGAATGTGGCCTGCAATATTATATAAGTTTCTAGCCCCTCAAATCCTGACTCCACCACTACTAAAATTAGTATAATTGCCCCAAGCCACACCCATGAATGAGCTACTTTATATGTGCTAAACTCTGTAGTCAAAGAAGAAATATAATATGCATCAGTTCAAGTGATTTCTGCAAGTACTTTCACCTCCAACAAGGCTTTGTATACTTACTCGAGAAACTACTAATCACTCCCAGGGTTCGTGTCCTTAAGGTCGCTATCATTCCCTGAAGCCAGCAGCTGAAGAAGAGTGGCAAAACCTTGTGCTGATGCATTATTGATATTTGGGGTTGTATCTTTATTTGTGCTGCTTTTAAGTGGAACTCATTCCATTCTGTGCTTCCAAATGACAAACAAAGAATGATATAAAACCCAAAGACAAAAGAAAGTCATGGAAAAACTCCATGAACACATTCTCTCTGAACATTACAGATTATTGTAAACTGAATACGAAATGCCCCATGAGGAGTCAGTGTTGAAGTTTGGCCCCCACTGCAGTGTTCACAGACATGGCTATGGGGAATTGAATGGTTCTTGAGTGCTCTGGTCTATGCAGTGGGCTAATTCATTGATGGATTTATAGCTGAATGAATTATTGGTAGGTTGGAAAGTGGAGATGGCAGAGACTAGTTAGAAGAAGCAGATTGCCTAGAGTATACTTTTGAACTATGTATGTTGTTCTGCCTTTTCCATTTCTATCTCTAGCCTTCCTGGCTCCCATAAGGTGAGCAGCTCCCTCCACCACACCACAATGATATTCCACCTCACCTCAGGTGCAAAATAACAGACCCAGCAAACCAGGAAGAGAATCTGCTGTGACTCCAGGCAAATCTTTTCTGCTTTGACTTGCTTCTCTCAAGTAGTTTATCACAGATGATCAACACAAAGACAATAAAGTCAATTAAAACAAAATAGTGATGCTTGTGGCCTTATTACTTATCAATAAGGAAACCGGCAACAATGCTTAGATCCAAACATGGATGAAACATACGCTGATGCTCAGGTATCTAAAATGTTTGTGAAGTTAAGTATATAAGTGGTTAAATAAATGTAGATGATCAAGTTTTGAAAATGGAAATAATTTAACTTTCTTGCGATCTATTTTCTTTGAGGAAGTTTAAATCAATGGTGATGTGAATATGACAGCTATGGCTGGGCAGAGGTGTAAGAGCATCTCCCAAGACTTCATGTATTGAAATTGAATCACCACTGTAATGTGCCAAGAGGGCAGAATTTAATTCCAGTACAAGTTTTAGAGGTGGGCTTAGGTTTAGATAGGTCAATAAGTTGGAGCCCTTATGGTTAAAACTCAGTTGCTTTGTAAGAAAAAGAGAAAACAGATAAACACAGGATTATCTCTGCTACATTATCTTCTGTGCTGTTTAAGCCACCAATAAATATCAAGGGAATATGAATAGGAAAGAAAGAGGTCAAAGTATCTTTACTTGCAGATGATATAACTGTATACATAAGCAGCCCTAAAAATTCTACCAAGAAATTCCTACAGTTGATAAATAACAAATTAGCATGACACAAAATTAATACCCAAATATCAGTGGCTTTTCCTCTATACAAATTACATACAGACAAAGAAATCGGTGAAACAATACCTTTCATAATAGCCTCAAAAGATAAAAAAAAATCTTGGAATAACTCCTAACCAAGAAGCAAAAGACTTGTATAACAAAAACTTTAAGATATTGAAGAAAAAAACTAAATAAGATATCAGAAAATGGAAAGATCTCCCATGTTCATGGGTCAGTAAGATCAATACAGTGAAAATAGCTATCCTACCAAAAGCAATTTATAGATTCAATGCAATCTCCATTAGAATTCCATCACAAATCTTCACAGAACTTTAAAGGATAATTTTTCACTACCATACTGAAACATAAAAAAAACCCAGTACAGCTATCACAATCCCAAATAAAAAAGAACTGCTGGAGGTATCACCTTCCCTGACCTCAAATTGTAGTCCAGAGCTATAGCAATAGAAAATAGCATGGTAATGGCAATAAAAACAGACACACTGATCAGTGGAATCAAACTGAAGATCCAGAAATATGTCCGAGACATATGGAAAACTGACATTTGATAAAGAAGCCAGAAATACACACTGGAAAAAAAAGACAGCGTCTTCAACAAATGGTGCTGGTCAAACTGTATGTCTGAATGCAGAAGAATGCAAATAGATCCATGCACAAAACTCAACCACAGATGGATCAAAGACTTCAACATAATGCCCGATATACGGAACCTGACAGAAGTGCAAGCGGGGAATAGCCTTGAACTCATTGGCACTTTCTGAACAGAACACTGATAACTCAGGCACTAAGATCAGCAATTAATAAATGGGACCTAGTGAAAACAAGAAATTCCTATAGAACAAATGACACCATTCTTTGGACAAAGTGCAGCCTACAGAATGAGAAAAAATTTATACCTACTACACATCCAATAAAGGGCTATTATCTAAAATATGCAAAGAACTAGAAAAACGGACATCAAGTAAACAAATAACTGTTGGGGGCTGTGGAGCCCCAGACCCTGAATTTCCTGTAAATAACTTGTTATGCTTGCAGCTGCTCTGAGCAAAATAACCTGTTTTCCCTGTGTTTGCAGCTGCTCAGAGCAGGAGATGCTCAGGAGTTCCTGATGGCAGGGGAGTGGTTTCTGGTGGGTTTGGCTGGGGTGTGGCTATCAGTTAAGGATCCCTATTTAAGCTACCCTGGAACACAGTAAAGGGGGCATTCTTGTTTCAAGGATGACCTGTGTCTCTGTCTCTGTGTGTCTTTGTGTGTTTAAATCTCCAGGCCCTTTCCCAAGACTCGGGAACCATACGTAGTGCAGGTGCCGCACTATGGGTGTAGTACCGTAGAACAGCTATGCTACTTGTCTTAGTTAGGGTTTCTATTGCTGCAACAAAACACCATGACCAAAAAAACAAATTGGGGAAGAAAGGGTTTATTGGTCTTACACTTTCACACTGTAGCCCATCACCGAAGGGAGCCAGGACAGGAACCCAAACAGGGCAGGAACCTGGAGGCAAGAGTTGATACAGAGGCCATGAAGGAGTGCTTCTTACTGACTCTCTCTCACACACACAAATAAACAATGGAAACCTAAAATCATGACATTCACTATGAGGGAAGAAACTAGAAAGAAATCATTTCTAGTGTGATGGTTTGGAAGAAATTGGTCCTCAAAGGGAGTGGCACTATTAGGAGGTATAGCTTTGTTGGAGTAGGTGTGGTCTTGTTGGAGGCAGTGTGTCACTGTGGAGGCAGGCTTTGAGGCCGCATATAAGCTCAAGCCATACCCAGTGTCTTAGACCACTTCCTACTGCCTGCAAGTCAAGATAGTAGGACACTTGGCTACTTCTCCAACACCATGTCTACCTGCATACCACCGTGTTGCATCATAATGAGAATGGAGTAAACCTCTGAAAATGTAAGCCTCCACAATTAAATGTTTTTTCTTTATAAGGGTTGTTATCATGGTGTCTCTTAACAGCAATAGAAACCTTAACTAGACCCTAAGATACCTAATAACCAAGACCCAAAAAGACAAATATGGTATGTATTCACTTATATATGGATACTAGTTGTTAAGTCTTAATAAGCAGGCTAAACCCATAGTACCACAGAATTTACGTACAGAGTAAGAGACTAGGGAGAGAGATGGATTTCCCTAGGAATAGGGATTCATTGCACAGGGGCAGAGAACTGGAACTGGATGATCAAACAGGATGAGTGAGGGAAAGCCATGTTATGGAACCAGTACAGGGAGGGGCTGCCAAACTTAGCACCATTTGAGGGGTTGTATGGAAACCTAATACAGTAGAAGCTCCTCAAAGTATATACACATACGAAGGTAATCTAAACAGAATTGTCAAATAACAGGAGAGACAGAGTCCCAACTTGGTTCTTGTCACCAAATGGAACCTCCAGTGCTGGGAATAGGTTACATCTAATTAAGTTGTTGGCCAAAGAGGCCCTGTGTGAATTCTCAAACAACTTAGGCTGTTGCCAAGGCTGTTGTTTGGTCTCTTCAAGTTGATGGTAAGGTCCTATTACTGAAGACAACACCTAAACAATTAACTGAACACAGAGAAGTTGGGGTGTTACCTACCCAGATCTTTCACTCTTGTTGACTAGTGTTCTTAGTATTAGAAGGTACTCTGCATGCTACCAGAGGAGAAAAATAAACACCAACTGAACTACAAATCCCTTGTTCTGCAATGACGACCTGCCTGCAAAATGAACCAATGCAATGATGGTACAAAGCTTGTGAAAGTAACCAACCAACAGTGGAGGCCCAAAATGTGAGCCTATCTCCACCTTGTCTGAAGGTCAGAGTTTTAGCTTGCTCAAAGCTGTTGCCATTCCACCCTGAGCAAAGGTCAGAGAATTGGAACTTACTTCTGTCCCTTCAAGGTTGTCTGTTTCTACCTCAAAAAAGGTCCCACCTTGATTTAAAGCTTTTTTTTTTTAAATATCTGACTCCTACCTTTTGGGGTCGGAGGTATTTTAAGCAACTGGAAATTAAACACAGGCGATTTTAGTATTCACTCCCTCCTGGTACTATCCTATGTTTTCTGTTTTATTATTTTCATTTGTGTCTTTGTTCTCATTATTATTTTTCAAATCCTCATTCCCCTACCCTGGTAAGTGGTATTTTTGTCAAAGTTTGTCTCTGACAACCAATCAATAGCTGATTAGACTTAAGGGGCATGAGATGGAACCCATACCCAACATTGTTTGAGGGGCCAAGGACCGGAGAATAAATAGACTAGAGATCTAGGGAAAACCCAAATACTAGTGCTTGGCTCATGGAACATAGCAATCAAATGACTCCTAACGACATCCTACTATACTCAAAGATCAGTGCCTTGCTCAGTCATCATCAGAGAAGCTTCCTCCTGCAGTAGGACATAGGAACAAATACAGACACCCACAACTGAGCAACTGAACAATGCACAGACAGTGAGTCTGCTTGGAATGCTTAGCCCAAAATGGGATATCTCTATCAAACCCTTTCCCTCAAGGAGCATCCTGAATGAGGTAACCCATATTGAGAAAGGCAAACATTGTATGTACTCACTCATATGTGGATATTAGCTGTAAAATAAAAGAGAACTATGCTACAATGCATGGATCCAGAGAGACCAGATAACAAAGAGAGTTCATGGGGTAGGGAGAACCCCAGATCTCCCTGAGAAGGGGAAGTGGAAGAGATTTCACGAGTGGACAGAGGATGGGTGGGGATGGGAAGATGAGTTATCAGGTTGTGGGGAACAGAGGGGTGAGCACTAGAAGAGGGGGGTGCGTTTTGGGGCCAGGTAAAAACCTAATGCAAGGTAATCTCTCAGGAATCTACAAGGATGACTCCAGCTAAGACTCCTAGCAATGAACAGATACATAACCTAAACTGGCCATCTCCCATGACTTGATTGATGCCTAGCTCAATTGTCACCAAAGATGCCTCATCCAGCAACTGATGGAAACAGATGCAGACCCACAGCAAACATAAGGTGTACCTCAGGGAATAGAAGATGGGGAGACGGGATTGAGGAGCCAAAGAGGTCAAGGACACCACAAGAAAACTCACATAATTAACTAACCTGTGCTCACAGGGACTCACAGAGATTGAACCAACCAGGAAGCCTATATGGGAATGACCTAAGCACTTTGCACATATGTGACCGTTGTGTAGTGTGGTCTTCATATGGGGATCCTAACAGTGGGAACAGGGTCTGTCTTCAACTATTTTATAGACTTTTGAAACCCTATTCCTATCATGACCTATCAAATTGTAGTAAGATTAAGCACTTCCACATGATAGGTCATGTTTTGTTGATACTCATGGGAGACCTTAGTATCATGCCCTTCCCCAAACAGAAACAGAGAAGGAGTGGATGTGGGGAAAGAACTGGGAGAAAAGGTGGGAGGGGAAATTGTGGCCTGAATATAAAGTAAATAAATTTCTTTAAAAAAAAAAAAAACAACTTCTAAAGAAAACAATGATCATGGTTAGTCAGTAAGACAAGTGCTGAGTGTTAAAGGGTCTTAAACAGCAGGTAGAGTCTACTGTATTTCATGGTCACAAATAAGCTAATTTTGTCAGGTACCATTTGTTCACTGTCTGTGGGTCATCAATTGTCAAAAACTTGGAAAAACATAAGAAATGTTAATGAAAGCTATTAATGTAAAATAATTCCACATACAAAACATCCTTTTTTCACCTTAAAATGTTTTATATGCTATAACATAAATATACAAACTACTATTAGCTAATATACACTTTAAAATGACTTGGGAAAAAGCATGCTTATTTTGGTTACCTGAGGTGTTAGGTAAAGGATGAGGACTCTCCATAGAGAAGGGAGCCTGCTCTATGGAAACACATTGAAATTAGGGCATGAAGGATCTAAACTTGTTATGTCTGCTTCATCAAAACCCAACCATCAAGAATACTGTGGAGTTATGGTACTAGCTCGATGGGTAAATTCTCTTGCTGGATAAGCATGTCCTGTGTTTCATGCCTGAATCCAGTTAAAAAGACAGATGCACGCCGGGCGGCGGTGGCGCACGCCTTTAATCCCAGCACTCGGAAGGCAGAGGCAGGCGGATCTCTGTGAGTTCGAGACCAGCCTGGTCTACAAGAGCTAGTTCCAGGACAGGCTCCAAAGCTACAGAGAAACCCTGTCTCGAAAAAACCAAAATAAAAAAAAATAAAAAAAAAAAGGACATTTGCACAATCTCAGCGCTCCTAAGGCAAGATAGGAGACAGAGAGAGGAGAATCAGCCAGAGATTTGTCAGCCAGCTAATACAGAGCACTCTAGGCTGCAGTAGAAATAAGAGCTCTTGCTTCAAGAATATAAAAGGCAAGGATTGACTTCCCAAAGCAATGACCTTCATCATGTATGCACAGCTGAATTCATATACTGCACCCAACACAAATAAATCAAAATTTAAAATACATAAGAGTACACTGAATAAAAATTAAAAAGTTGAATTAGCATTTTGACAATCAGACACATTTATAAAATCAGAAATAAAAGAATTTTCTTAAAAGATAAGTGGAAACAAACAGATTATTAAAATGAATGCACATGCCATGGAACAGTGCTTTATAGCTAGGCAAATACACGTAGGGATGCTGTGTATACCTCCAGGACTGGAGACTTCTGAAAGACCCAACTCTTACACCCTGCTAAAGGACTAACAGAATGCATTGAGAAAATACATAGGACTAGTACCTTGCACATACAAAAAATACTTGTTACCATAACTAAGAGTTATTACACTCCCAATGTCAAAAAAAACATTATCATTTTGGATTTAACCCATTAGGGAGACTTTCAGCACTTGAGATGTTAAAACAGACATGGATAACAAAAGTCTAGATGTAAGAAAATCTCCTTCTTTTGGACTTGTTGCTATCTTGTTTTGGACCTGATCCAGCTATGTTAAACAATCATAGATGCCCTGTTGCAGCTATAGGAGCTGCCTGGTTTCTCTCCTCCTCTGCAGCACTGTGGAGCTAATGACGGAATAATTACGCACCATATAACATACGAAAACAAATGTCTTAACAACTTAAAAACAATGTCAAGAGTCACAAGCAGTTCAAGGAGGAGAGAAATAAAAAAGGATCTCAGGAATGACCAATTACAGAGTCCTCCCATGAAATAAAGAACATAAAAGAATGCAGTTTAGAGAGGATTGAGCTCATAGACTTAACATTTGTTGAAAAAAATGAGATGCACAACCTATGAAAATTAATCAATCATTAAAAGCAATAAGAAAACTTGACAATGACCACACAAAAAGAGCCACCAAACTGAAAACTATAATAGATTGTCACTGTAATGGTAAAAATAAGATGGTGCCATTTCCCGAGGGGCAGCAGTGGGCAGAGGGCCATGAGGGGCAGTGGGTCCCAGGCAGGGAGCTGCATGACAGGTGAGAGACCTTGGCAGGTCAGCTGGTCCCACGAGGAGCAGCAGTGGGTGAGAGACAGAGATGGATAGGCACACGGTGCAGAGTGAGGTTGAGTATTTATTTAGTGGGTTATGGGAGGGAATGAGAAATAGGAGAGGAAGAGAGAAGAGGGACGAGGAAAGAGAGGAAGAGATAAAGAAACAGAGAGAGATGGGGAGAGGGGGAGAGAAGATGGAGAGGAGAAGCTACCTCTTCAGAAGAGAGATGGAAAGGGAAGGAGCTCAGGCTAGAAGTTGTAGGAAGATCAGCTTGCCTCCATGGAAATGGGGGGGGGGGCGAGCAGGGCTTGTCTCTTGAAAGGACAGGACAGATCATTACACTCACCTATTTTAAAATTTAGAGAATCCTGTTTTCAATAACAATGGAAAACAAATTTCATCACAATAAATGAATTTAAACATAAAACCTTTGCTTATTTTAGAAGACCAGAAGAATTTTTGGGCACTGAAGATATCATAAAATGTTATCATGTATTCATAAATCAAGAAATGTAAAATCATTCTCAACTGTCTCCTTGTGGGAATTCATCATAAGACTGTTAGTCATAATAACTACCAAACTGTCGGTGCTCATTGAGCCACCATATCACCGCCAAGCAGAAAACCACAAAGAAGCTAAATGCCCAGGCATACAACAAAGGTTCCACACATTCAGAATACTTGGGATGATCAATTCAACAGGTGTGAATTGGTGTGCTTGCCCATCAGATGCAACTTCTAAAACATAGACACCTTGCTCGGAACTATCTAATTCTCAGAATGACCGTCAGCAAAGCATCAGACAGATACATCTGCATCGTCAAGATTCACTCATCAAAATATAAAATATGCTAGGATTTGAGTCTTACCAAAAGTCAACATAGCATAGAAAGAAATATAAGCATGGAAAGAATCATTCTAGTTCATTACAGGGTTTCATTGGTCCATTATCATCCATCTTAAATTGACAGGCTATTTCTCAGACCATCTGTCATGCATCAAACATCCTCTTTCAAGATTTGCTCCCTTCACAGACAGGAGGTATTTTCTTCAGTAAATTCCATCTGTAGCATGTGCTACAGCACCAGAAATGCCAATGGATTCTGAGAACAGACAGGAGCAACTAATGGGAACAATAGAGTTGCCAAATCCTATCCAATAGACAAAAATGTGTGGTGGGCAGAAAACAAAAATTCCTATATAGCTTAGGGGCTAAAGATAAAATTGAATGAAAATGAAATTTATGCCCTGGCAAAGCTTCTGTTGAACTTGTCCATATTAGGTTTCATGGTCTGAGTTGATGAGAAAGACTGAATAGGTCTCTTCCTCAATGATAAAAATTGCCAACACAAGCCAGGTGGTGGTGGCGCACGCCTTTAATCCCAGCACTTGGGAGGCAGAGGCAAGTGGATCTCTGTGAGCGTGAGGCCAGCCTGGTCTACAGAGCAAGTTCCAGGACAGGCTCCAAAGATGCGGAGAAACCCTGTCTCACAAAATAAAAGAACAAAAACAAAACAAAAAAATTGCCAGCACATAGTCTAAACTTTTATTAAAACAAATTTAATTTCTTTGTTCAAGTCCTTACCAACCTGCAGTGGTTCTGTGTTCCCTGATCAGTGACTAATTTCTTGGTTCCATGTACTTGGTATCAGTGACCGGCTTGCTTCAGGAAACCCAGTGTTTATGCTTTATTGAATGCACCAATAAATAATCCGTGGGTACAAAACTGAAGGATTTCCCTACTTTGCCAAGCTGGACAGCGAATACTATTAGCTTGGAAGCAATCAAACATTTCATTGCCCACTACTTTCATCTTTCATCATTTATAAAAATCATTTAATTCACTTTGATAAGCACCTACTATAATCCTAGATACCCTGCTTGGCACCAAGGATTAAACAACAGACAAGGGAGAAAAAAAAATCAATCTCTACCCTCAAAGAATTTGCAGTGTCATCGAGAAAGTATAAACTATATGCCTAATTCAGGCCATCCTAACTGTTGAATGCAAACAGTAAAGCAGATGAGAACCCTGGGGGGTAGGGCAGGCTGTTTGGTATCACTGAGCAGATGGCTGACTGAAGTGGATAATTGATAAAGCCGTGGACTATCAACAACTGTAAGAACCTAAGCAATACTATGAATCCCTTCTGATAAAATCAGAATAAAAAAAAATGTTATCTGCATTTACTGCCCTCCTGTGTTGATGGCTCTTAAGAAGTTCAGGGAGAGCCCATGGCTGGCGAAACTGGTGGAGTCCTGCGGACTGACTGGCACCCTCCTGGAACGTGACCCCATGCCACCAAACACAAGTCCCTTTCAATGGAGTGAAGCTATGTGAAGCTTCCTAATGCACAAACTTGCAGAAAACCAAACCTCTTACATCTTTATCAGGTTATTTACAGTTTGGTATTTATACCAAGCAGAAATAGACATGATCACCTGGAGAGAAATCCTTTTTCTAGACCCTTCCCAGGGTTCATTGTTCTAATGAGAATTCCCACAGCTCCTCAAATCTCTACCCCTATTAAGAGTGTCAATCTCTCTCTTCCCTCAACCTTACACCGTTCAGATTCTGCTTAGGTAGGGCTAAAACGATTTTATTTACTATCTTCTTTTGTATATTTAAACCTATTTTGGATATTAAAATAGGCAAATAAAAATGATATGTTTCTAAGGGGGTTTTGTTGTTGTTTTGAAGAAAAATTTCCTCTTCCACACCTCTGCAGTCAGGTTTTTCTACTTGACCGCTTACAGGTGGCTAGCGGCAAAGAGAGCTACCCTGCCATTAACCAAATAGAAGCCTCACTAAGAAGTATCAACGGCCCTGTGTTTCATCCATTTAACATGCAGGCATTCGCCCTGGCCAAGCAGACACAGCCAGGCAGCCAAGACAAACAAATGGGTCTTGGCGCAAGGAGGGGCGGGTTTCTGGAGACAGCCCTCCAGTCTAAACTTCTTAAGGACTTGGTATAAACGTGCTTTTATTGCTGAGGGGCTGTTCCATCTAAACAGCGCAGATCCGAGCCACACACTGCAGTCTTTCACTGGGTCTGTTGGTTTAAGGTGTGTGCGGCTCAGGAACGGCGCAAACCTGCGTCACAGCTACCTGTAGCTCTCTCTCTCAATCCCCAAACCAAAACTTCGGGTGCCGCTCTGAACACTGACTGCTTTATCAAAGAAAAGTTAGAGGAAAAGGAGATGTTGGGACCCCGGAGCTGTCCCGGTCTCTGCCCCAGCCCCACCCCCACCCAAATCCAGAGGACTTGTAGGGCTCAAAATGCTTACAGGTCCTCTCTGTTCCTCCAACCTGGTATTTAAATTTTAAATTCAGTATGGCGATGTCACTTCCTCCTTTCTCTCCTAGAGTCTCTCAGCAACCAACAGTTCCTGAAGGTTGAAATTTGTGGGCACGTGGGTGGGAGAGATGGGGTCGGCTGTGAAACCTATAAAAACTAAAAATATTTTATAAAAATGCCCACATTTTCACTGTAAAATTTAAATCACCAGAAACAGTATCGGACATTTACATTTGTTCTGGATGCTGGGCAAGGTGCTAGGGATAGGAGGGAAGAGAGGACACTGGGTAGCGGTGAGGATTCAGCAATTAAGTAAATCTAAATTGTTAGCAGCGACAAAGAGCAGTAAAAACCACAGCGTCCTGGCAGTTCATGAGATGAGGATTCTCACAACTGTACAAGAATGAAAGGATGGGACGAACCAGGAGCCCATGAGCCAGCTGAGAGAGGAAGTCTCACAGCTTGTTGGAGTTTAAACCGTGGGACCTTTATCCTTGGATTTTTAGGTGTGTATTTAAATGGTGTGTGACCAAGAGTCAGCAAGGACCCATGCTCACAGGAAGTCTTACCAGTGTCCTCGAAGCAAGAGGCTTTCAAGGCGGGCCAAGCGTTCCACAGAGGTGCCAGGAGGTGAGGCGTGTGTATCAGAAAGCAAGCACTGGCCCTCAAGAGGTCTACAGTCTCACACAGAAGAAAGAGTCGGTAAACAAACAAATGTTTATGTCCATGACAGTAACAGGGCTGAAGTGATTGTGAATCCAGAAGATATAAGAGTGGTCCCCAGGGTGTTTTCTACCTATGCACTACTTGAAGACAAGACCTAAAGGCTCAAAAGGAGTCAACTATGTGGTAGCAATGGGAACAGTAAGAAGAAACAAGTTAGGTGACTCCAAACAGAACAAGTAGACTAACGTGGCTAAACACAGCCAACCAGGTCAAGGAAGAAGGCACAGCCAAACCAGGTCAGGAACAGGTATAGCCAGGTACCAGGTGAGGAAGGCAGGCTGAAGGCAGGTCTCAGCCAATGCCTTGCAACCACTGTGAGGAGTCGGATGTTCTTCTGACAGTGGTGAGAGCAGGGGCAGCAGAGAGAGAAGGGACAAGGATGACTACTGCCTACTAAGAGACAAGACAACGAGATTCCACGCTACTGTAAAACAGGGTAGCTCTAAATAATGGTGGGCCATACACATCCAGAGGTTAGAAAGATTTTGAAAGTTCTTATAATCAAAATGATTAGTACTGGAGGACATAGACACTCTTACACACATTTCAACATAACATTATGCATACATGTATCAAAACATTGCTTGGGTCCCAAGTTCAATTTTTTTGTTTTGTTTTATTTGCTTTAGATGCATCCATTAAATAACTCCTAGAAACAATAAGAGTCTAAGGGGACAAATTTTCCTTTCCATGGGAACAAGAATTTTATTTTACTCTTTTGATCTCTGCAAGTAGCATCTTCTGTCAATCTCTGAAAGATTTAATTTATGTAATTTAATGTCTTGCCCAAGTTCTACCATCACTGTCTTCTCTTCTCTGTGTAGAACCTCCTAAGCATTTTTATCTGTCGTGGAAAAGGGTGTGCCTTCAGCTCAGAGAGACTAAGTATCAGTTCTAATCCCAGCCAGTTCCAAGCTTGTGGTCACAGGTAGGACACTTGGCCTCTCCAAAGCTGCTTCCTCATTTGTTAATGAAAGATGGAAGTATTTCAGAGTCCCTGGCACACTGAAGGTTTTTGAGTGCTGTTTCAAGGTTGTATTTTATTTTGTTTCCAGCTCTCTCTCCAGCAAAATTCCCTTCAATAAATCTTGCTTCTCTTTTCTATTCTACACCAAGAATCATCCCTCGCCACTCTAGCCTCTTCAGACCCAAGGACGAACTGCTCCATCTGCAGATGTAGATTCATAAGCACCTCCTGACTTTGTGCCTTGCCATTAATATTGCACCAATGCAATACCTGCCCGTTGTCTTATTAAAGTCTAAAGTAGTAGGACCCATAAGAACAATAAATTATAACACACCAAATTTCTGCTCAAATACAAATATTTTAGAGGTATAGGTATGCAATGATTTTGGAGCTCTCAACCTCTTGCTGTTTAAAGGTACTTTATAACTTTACTAAAAATGTCCCCATGGAACTCATTTATGCAAATGAGGATCTCAGTGACTCACATCAGGGGCTCTCCTCATGTCTCTCCATGTTGAAATGATAGTTATGGATTAAGTAATAGTTTATAAGATCATTATCTAAATACAAAATGCCTTGTAACATATACCATAAAAGCTTCAATAATGTCACAGAAAGTTATCAGTTCTTCAAACACTAATTCTTCAAAGAGCTATTAATAGGCTAACATAATATGTTAGAATTGAGATGCATTTGAGAAAACCAACAACAGACATCATAGCCTCCTTGACTTGGTTCACAGCTTATTTTGGCAATTCATATCTCATGATCGGTACCTCAACTGCCAGCCACATGCACCTCATTTATTTCTCATATTTAGAGAAGAAATCTCTTTCCTAGGTTTCAGCAAAAAGATTACATAGCATCTTCATGACCAGGAATAATAACTAAAGAGTTGTTCAGAATATCGCACTCACAATTTGCTTATGTTTAATTATAAATCATACTACAGTCATAATCCAAACCCTACCCACTTATAGAGAGCATTATGCATTTAACAAGTTAGCACTCTTGCACCCCCTAGTGGAATAATGAATATTATGTTTGTTTACTCAATAAAGATAAAAACAGATTATTCAAATATATATTTAAAAGACACAGTAACACGGACCTAGAGGGAAACCAAATACTACTGTTATGTTATCAGGATGGAGCAATACCATGACTCCTAGTGTCATTCTGCTCTGCTCATAGGTCAAGCATCATCGGAAAAGCTTCCTCCTGCCGCAGAAGGGAACAATACCCACAACTGCAAAATGTGCAGAGAGTGAGAGACCTCGGACCACTCAGTTCTAAATGGGATGTCTCCATCACACCCCTCCCCTCACGGCTCAGAAACTTTGTGGAAGAGGAGACAGAAAGATTCTAAGAGCCAGGGGATAGAAGATGTCAAAGAAACAGGCCTTCTAGACTGATACACATATGAACCCACAGAGACTGCGGCAGCACGCACAGGGCCTGCAGAGTCTAAGGCAGATGATGTCCCGGCACTGAAAGGGTAAGGTGACACCAGCCCCATCCCTAACCCAGGTACTGTCTCCAGTTGATAACTGCTTGCAAATGAAATATTATTCTCCAACATCGTCTCATTGGGTATACAAACCACACATAAGGGTAGGCCCCATGTCCACCAGAAGGTTACCAATACAAAATTAACTCAATGGTACTTTTTGGAGGACTTTTTTTTATAGCTACTCAAATGTGGGTATCTGTAAATACACGCTCTAAAAAAAAGATAAAATAAACCCATCTCTTTCATGAAAATAAATGATGAGATTTGAAATTAAAGCTTTCAAACAAAAAAAAAATCAGAACTTTGGAATATTTGTACCCACTGTGAGGTTGGTAGCCTCTTGTGCTAACAGATTTCTGGTTGGTTACATATAATGTCAGCGCTGCAACATCTCACAAGTTCTAAGTGCAAGCGTGGCACAGAATATGGGGAGACCTGGCACATCGTGGCCTTGATGTGTGCAAAAACCCCACACTTTTACTCAGGCTAGCTTTGCACCAGCAGTGCAAATACCAACGGGGAAAAGGGCAAAGGGCGTAGGCCTTTCCACAGAAAGGTCAGCAGATTTGCATCTCAGAGGATACCTTGAAAGAATGGCTCTCAGGAGTCCCTAGGAGTTTGACCAACCAACAACTGCAGAACTATTCTGCTACACAGTGTGGACTTAGGGAGCTGGATGGACTCTTTAAGAACACTTCTTGTTTCACATTGCTTTATTTTGCTTTGAGATGTACCATAAAGCATGGGAGAGGTCGTTGGTCTTGGGGCTACAGAGGTGGCTCTGTGATGAAGAACACTTGCTCCTCTCGCAGAGGGCTGGAGTTCAATCCTCAGGACCCACACTGTGCAGCTGGATTCCAGTTCCAGTGGACCCGCCACTTTCTTCTGGCCTCGGTGGGCACATACGTAGTGCACATAAACTCACACAGGTACACATGTATGCATAAATGAATTTGGAGACTGCCTGCTGGTTCACAGATAGCAGAGAGTCAGATAGCAAAGACAGGAGAAGGAGGCTGGTTCTATTAATGGTCAGGTAAGCACCAGGTCCTGGGCAAGGCCCTTAGTGATTATTATCTCATGAGGTCCCACAGTGACCCCTAAATCACTACAGTCAGCCCTCATCGCGGGGGGGGGGGGGATGGAGCCTCTGCTGCTAGTAACTAGCTTTACAAATCAAGGCAACAATGTGCCGTGTTCTTCACCACACATCCACTTACAATGATATTTTAAAGCAGAGGCACCTGGCAATGCCCTGCTTAAGCAAAAACAGTTTATTAACTTTATTAAGCCTTCAGTCTTGACTATGAAATGGCTGCCACCCTATGTGATCTACGTGGGAAGTGCATGGGCACACAGCCTTCGAGTGCATCCCAGGATGCAGAGGGTACCACAGGGAAGATCATCTGCATAGCTGTGTGGAGTGTCAGCTGAACCGCCCACTTTCTCATGGAACACCATTTGTACTTGAAATCATGACAAACAAAAATTATAGTTACTCAAATATGGGCATCTGTAAACAATCTCTTAAAAAAGAATATAATAAACCCCTCTCTCTCATGAAAGTAAATGATGGGATTTGTTACCAACGGTGAAATTAAAGTTTGCAAATAAAAAAATCAGAGCTTTGGAATATTTCCATCTACTTTGAGGTGGGTAGCTTCTCACACTAAAAGATTTCTAGTTTGATATGTATAATTTCAGTGCTGTATCCCACAACTCGAGGAACAGGGCTTTCCTATTGGCCAGGGCAGGAAATCACACAACCATCCACTCACACAAGAGTTCCTAGTGAGCTGGAAGAGCAACATGGATTTTTGCTGTAACAAAGTGCAAAAATAACTCATATGGTTTTACTTTCAACACTGCAAATAAATGAAAATGGTAACATTGCTAAAATTTTATGTATGATCAAATATATTCTGTTATATTAAAAGTTATCACAATGTTCCATTCTCTTTCAGTTATAACACATCTAGGAGACATCCTGGTTAGGTTTATTATTATTATTATTATTATTATTATTATTATTATTATTATTATTATTTAACTTGACCCAAGCTAGAGTTATCTAGGAAGAGGAACCTCAGCTGAGAAAATGGCCTCATTCAGATTGGCCTTGACTAATGATTGATGTAGGAGGGCCCAGCCCACGGAGACGGGTACCACCCCTGGGTTGGTGATCCTTGGTTGTATAAGAAAGTAGGCTGGACAAGCCATGGGGAGCAAGCCAATAAGCAGCACCCAGTCACCCCTGAGATCTCTACTTCGGTTCTACTCTGCTTGAATTCCTGCCTCTAATTCCCTCAATGATGAGCTGAGATTGTGATGCATGACCCAAGTAAACCCTTTCCTCCCCAAGTTGCTTTTGATCGTGGTGTTTTATCACATCTTAATAGAAACCTAACTAAAACAGAAGACCAAGTTTTCTTTCTACATTTTAACTAAAAGATAGAAAAACCTGTATTCCATTAAGCCCAATATTAAGAGGTGAGTGAAAAAGATATCCATATTGATGGATGTTTGTGAAAATACAGACATCATTTATAAAGTTATTCACATTCATGTGTACCATGTTTAATTTTTAAAATTCATTTACTATTGCTATCTTAAAATAAAGAATCGATGTACTAAAATTTTATCAGCTTTGGTTCTAATGTAAGGCTTGCTAGAGATGACCTACAAAAACAAACTCCCTCTTAGTCTTTAATAAATTCTTATAGTACAAGGGTCCTAAAACCAAGCTTTTTCAGTGAAGAACACAGAACAGGAGAGATCGCATCTCCTTAGTCTCAAGCCAAGATCGGGAGAGCTGTGTAACTAAAGCAGATACTTAGGATTCCTGAGATGAGTACAAGGAAAGCCTAGAAACAAGAATGGAGTTTCACATCTGGAAATCTTGGTCTGGGAAAGGAAAAGAGCACCCAATATAACTGGCAAATATAAGAAGCAATAATGTTTTTTATAAATATTCTGATATTCATACATTCTCAATTCCACTGCATCTGAGTTTTGCTAAAGCCAAAATTCCATGCTCCATAGAAGAAAAGAAGCCTATAAAAAAAACAAGCTACATACTGATCATTTTTTCTTCTGAAAATAAGATCCAACCTCTGTTACTGTAGAATATATGCCAAGAACAGAAAGATCCGTGGCAAATATCTTTCAACAACGTGCAGAGCTATTACTGTAGGTTTAGAAAACATATAAAGGTACCCACACCGTGCCTCTGAACATAGACATAACTTTCCTCTGCTTCCAAAAATAAGCCCCCCCCATTTCATCAGTAAATAAACTAACTAATCTACCAGTACATTAATAAATCATTCTAAAGTTGGTTCTCTAACAATGTTATCTTATCCTGACCTCAATATATACTTGAGGAAAGGTGTCAAAATTAATTCAAGATAATCACTGTTTTTTTTCACTGCGAAGTTTGGATGAATTGCAACATATAACAGAAAAATCAGGGTTGTGCCAAAAATGACCAAATGGGAATAAATACAGGTCATACTACACATAAAAGAGTAAAAGTGAAGGATGAAAATTAATTTTTTTTATCCACAGATAAATCATTCTGCAACAGTTATCATAAGCTAAGTATCTCATGAAAGCCCATTAATAATTTGCTTCATGGTAAGAAATGGGTCATTATTGCTGAAGACATCATACATTTTGATTGCAGGCTATGGAAAAACCAAGCTGGAACTGAGCTGGAAGCTTCCTCCCTGCTGGCTAGCTCTCACACAACACCAGAAGGTGTTATGCAGACTGCCGGGAAAGACAAGTCATCAGCAGTCTTCCCCAGATGTGCACCCTAGGAAACACAACGATGACTTCTCAGGCAGGATGTGCTCAGTGGAACAACAGTGACCGATGGCCTTTTGCTTGGATTTGAGGGCAGTATCCCAGGAAAGACCTCAGGCTTTCTGGTGTGAACCTGGTCAAGAGAGCTTGTTTGCTAAATGGGTGTGTAGTCAAATTGTCTCCTAAATTCATTCATATATTACAGCTGCTCTACACATTCCTTGGAGAAGCTCCTTATGGCAGTGGACAGAAGTTAATGCTGAGACTCATAATTGATGATGAAGTGCTTGATCCTAAATAGGTTGCCATTCAAAGTTCTCTATCCAAGCTTCAAGTAACATCACAGAAGACTGTACAAAAACAACTCATGAGCCAGTGGTTGGGAAGGTGTGACATAGAAAGACATCTTCCGGATATGATATGCTCACCACGTTCATGAACTCACAGAAGCTGTAGTGACCTGCACGAAACCTTCACAACATTGGGCTCCTCTACATTTCATCATGGAAGTGGGAGGGCCTGGCATGGTTCCTACTATTCCTCGAGCAGCTTTTGACAGTCTGGAGCGACTGAGCGATAGGATGTCACTTTCTGTAATGATGTAGCCACTGAAAAATTGTCCGTGTTCCTTCCAGCCATGCTCATGCAAGTCACTTATTCTCTCTCTCTCTCTCTCTCTCTCTCTCTCTCTCTCTCTCTCTCTCTCTCTCTCTCTCTCACACACACACACACACACACACACACACATTGTAAGAGTGAATGCCTATCGTTCTGTCTTTATATATCATATGTCTTTACATAGGTGTGCTGTAGGAAGATCTAGACTCTCAGAAATATCAATAGGTATACATTTTTCAAAAAATAAAAATAAAAAAACAGGAGTATGCTCTCTTTAGTCAAAGTACCAAGAACAGGTGAGCTGAGGAAGACAAACTTTTCGACAATACCAGCTGCAGTTCAGCTACAGACGGGGGAATACTCAAGACCAACACAGCCATTTTCACCCCAGGCTAACTGGAACGTCTAGACTGCCACTTTCTCAGGGGGTTTTAGACAGTCTCGCCTCTCAACATTTCTGTGTAGAAACCCAAGTAGTGAGAGAGGCGCTTCCTACCAGTGATTAACCAGGCCTTCCCGACTCTATTGTGTTGCCAGTAGGATCACATGGAAGATGAACAGTCTCACTCTGGTTTAACGGCATGTGAGCTGTTAGGACTTCCCTCATTGCGCAGTGAGCTCAGTTCTCAGTGGAGGGCAAACTCAGCGTGATTACAGCACAGGCAGGGAGAGCCGGACTCGGCCTCCTGCACAGCAACAATGAAAAGTCCCTGTCCTTAGGTCTGACTAGCAGCCAAGAGCTTCAGCTGGCTGCAACAAGGCAGCCCCTTCCCTCACTCCATCTGTCAGAGCAATGTCAGCGGGAGGAAAAGCCAGTTAAAACAGATTTCAGAAAGATCCAAAATATCGTAACACATGAAAAAAAAATATCAAATTTCAATTTCAAAAAAAAAAAAAAAAATCACTCCTCACAGCACAAGCCCGGAAAATACCAAACTGAACTGAACAAAGAAAATGGATAGTGGCGCAGAGATGACTGGAGCCACCTGACAATGATCCGAGAACAAACGTGGGGGAAGCGCTCCGGTCAATTAACAGCCTTTAAAAAGGAGAGGGGAGGAGGAGAAACTTCAGTCAGAAAATGGAGAAAGTCAGGGACACATTTTCACACGTCTAGAGGGGCTATGACGTGTGGACAAGGTCACTTGTCACCAGGGAAATCCAAACTGGAAGAGCATAGGGCAATCTCCCCTAATCAGAAGGACTGCCCAGAGACACTCGGCACCGGAGAGGGTTGAGGCCTCGTGCACTTTCCCCATTCACTTGAGAATTGAGAATCCAGGGTTGTTGTGCCTGTTTGGGTCCTGTCTAGGCAGCCATGTTATGGTGAGACTGCATGAGTGTGGTCTCTGACATTCCTGGAAGACACATCCTCTGGTTCTTACTATCTTTGCACCCCCTCTTCCACAGTGATCCCTAAGTCTTAGATGTGGGAGCTGTATTGTAGATGGGTCCCGTGAGCCTGCGATCCACATCTCTGCATTTTGATTGGCTTCAGTTTTCTGTAATAGTCTAACCTGCTGCAAAGAGAAGCTTCTCTCTTTTTGGTTTTTTGAGAGAGGGTTTCTCTGTGTATCTTTAGCTGTTGTGGAACTTGCTTTGTAGACTAGGCTGGCCTTGAACTCACAGAGATTCACCTGCCTCTGTCTCCCAAACGCTGGGATTAAAGGGATGAACCACCACGCCCAGCCAAGGGAAGATTTTTTAACGAGTGGTGAGAACTACACTTAGCTGTGGGTATAAGGACTGAAAAAAAAAGGAGCATTTTAAATTATTGTGTTTCAGATAATGTGTATGTGTGTGCATGCGCACATTTGTGTGTATATCTGCATGAGAGTGAAGGTACCCTTGGAGGCCAGAAGAGGATATCAGATTGCCTGGAGCTGGAGTTCCAGGCACAGGCAGTTCTGAGCCATATAACACAAGCTCTGAGAACTAAACTTGAGTCCTCAACCACTGAGCCATCTCTCCAGGCCCTCTATAATGTTCTTCAAATGGGCAAAATTATACAAACAGAGAGAATACTAAACAGTTTCCAGGTCAAAGGACAGAGTAGGAATAAGGTAGGCAAGGCTATAAAAATGTGGTATGAACAATCCATTAGATGATGTAAACGACCTGAATCTTAATTATATCAACGTCTGCATCATGGTTGTAATACTTCACGATAGTTTTCTGTATTTCGTGCAAGGAATAGAACCGTCTGGATAAAAGTATAGGGGGGAACCTTCCCCCAACATTTCCTAGCACAGTATTTATTTGCTTCAGTAATTCTAAACACTAGTTCTTCATGGATGCAAGGATCCACTCATCTTCACTTCTCCAGGGCTTGAATTACTGATTCACACTCCCAACATGGCTTCATGCGGGTACTGAGGATTTGAACTCAGATGCCCATGCTTGTATACCAAGCATTTTACCAACTGAGTCATCTCCCTGGCTCTGTATTCTTCGTCAAACTGAAGAGTTTGGAGATTTTGACCAATATTTCCCTGTCTCCACCACACCTGTCCCTGTAACCTCCCTTCTATTCTGTTGTATGAGCATGTTGGTTTTCGGTTTTACTTATAAATAACATTGTATAACAGACATCTTCCTGTATCTGATCTATTTCACTTACTTCGCCATCCGGGTTCATCCATGCAACTGTGAATGCCAGTATTTTCTTCTTTTTTGAGTTGAAGAATCTCTATTGTCTATCTGCATCCCCCCTTTCTCTTCGTTTCATACACTAACGGGCACTTAGGTTGTGTCTATGTCTTGTTCATTAAGTGCTGCAATGACCACAGGATGGAAATATCACTGTGACAACTATTAAATTCCCTCTCTACTTATATTCAAAAGTGTGAGCACTGTGTCATGAGATAGGCCTATTTTTCATCTTTTTTAAAGGAGCTTTTCTCAGTGCCTATCCAAACTCACCCTCCCACAATCAGGTTGCAAGGGTCCATCTTACATTCAACACTTGCCTTTCTGCTGATAGCAGCCATTTCAGCAGCTGGGAGGTGGATTCAGCTGGTGTTTGGGCCTTCATTTCTGTGATGAGTGTGGTGGGGTACCTTTCCATATATCTGCTGCCCAGCTGTTACCCTCTCTGGAGAAGCGGCTGCTCAAGCCTTAGACATTTTTAAAAACCAGTTTTCTAGTATTGGGTAATGGGAATTCTTTACATATTCTATATATTAACCATTGGATATATGGTTTGCAAATGTTTTCTATGTTACCTTTACACTTCTACCTTGCTATGTTGAAGCAAAAAAATACTTATTTTGCTTTCAATGCCTATACTTTATTTAGCTATATATGAAAATGAAAACAGAATTTAAAAATTTATTACTCAAATCAAAGCCATGAAGATTTTTTTTCACCATTTTCTTCTAGAATTTTGATGGATAGGATCAAATGTTAGGATCTTTAAAATAGGTGCTACAGTATAACGATATGGATTGTTATTCTTCATGTGGATATCCAATCTTTTCAATATGAGTTGTAAAACAAAATATTACTTCCCCAGGCTATGTTCCTGGCATCTTGATCAGAAGTCAGTTGACTATATATCCATGGGTTTATTGGGGGTGGGGGTGCGATTCTTCCCTTTTCATATGGTGGTGTTTCTGGTCTGGGAAGAGGTAGACCTCAATTAATTAGTACTCAAATTCAAATTTGGGGCTTACATATGAGTTATATTTTAGATATTCCCTATGCATTTAGAAAGAATGTAAGTGACATTCACTGCCTCTTTTTGCAAAAGGAACAAAACAGAGCTGTAACTGATTAAATTCCTTCAGAGTTCAGTTCTGCGGAGCTGTGCAGCCAGCGCTACAGAGCAATAGCAGAGTCAAAGGCAGTTGCAAAGCAAATACCCACACAAGGGTAGAATTTCCACCCATCTGTTTCTGTCCTCCTATCTCTTAAACACTCAGAGAGGAGGAAGTGGAAGGTATCTTTCTCACATTTTACATGTAATAAATGTATTGCCAACCATATCACTAGAACATTACAAACATTGGAAAAGACCTTATTCCTAACATATATACTTAAGAATAGCAAAAAGATGGACACGCAATGCAAGCCTCTGTATCAGTAAGGACTTTTCACGGGAGCAATTCTGTAAGGTAACACCTATTGCATTAGAGTACTATTTCCAACCTTCCTATATGAACAACTGTGCTAAAATGCAAATATGTATGCCTGCGTGCTAGCTTATATGCTACTGGAAAGCAGGGAGAATGTCCTTATTTCTTCTCATCTCATCTTCTTTAGTGAGCTATAAATTTATAAAGAAAACTGGTCAGACGTTGCTGCCCCCAAATGGGTTGTATCTCCTACAACGGAGGCCTAAGAAAGGAACACCCACAATAATACAGTAGAAGTGTCTAACCTTACGTAGTTCCTTGTCACATCTTTGGCACACTTAGCTGCGTGTTCACAGTTGAGAAGAGCAATATCATCTACTCCAGTGTTCATTGGAAGATGTTTCTTCATGCAAAGTAACTTCATCTTATGGACGGTCACACCAGGGCATCCAGGGCTCACCTTCTCCCTCACAAACTAGGTCATTTTGGTCCTTTCCAACCTCCCTATGTGCTGAAAGCTGGTTTCCTGATGGACACTCGTCCTCGCAAGCATCGCTCTGCCGGTCACAGGCATATGAAATGGCCGTCACCTCCAGGATTCCCATGCCACCCCTCGGGAGAGCTCACACATTCCACCTCCAGGACACACATAGTCCCTGAGACCATGGAGTGTGCTCAGTGTCCATGACTGGAGTTGCCCTGAGATTTCTCTAAGAAGAAATCATAAACACTGACATTCATGTTAAAGTCCAGGATATGGGAGAACAGTGACTCTTTCTTGTGCCCTTTTCCTCAGTTTTTAAAGATGATAGCTCAGATCCTACATCATTTCAAATACCTCAAAAACATCTGTATCAGCAAGCATGAAGTCACATATCAGGACTCTTTCCCAGGTTGATAAGGTAACTTGAAAATTCAAAATCTATAGGAGCTTCTTCCTAGAGCCCAGTGTGTCTCCCAGGTGTAATACAGTCCCCATCCTTTGGCAGCTTCCCAAATCTGTCCATTTGTATCATGCCAGGCTTGCAAAGAGATCTGACCAGAGGCTAAACTCAGGCCCCAAATGAGCAAAGACTTCCTTCAGTTGGAATCCACAAATTCCAAAAGAAAGCAGGGGGCAAAGCTGTTGGAACTGCTCTACCTTAAAGAGGACCTGTGCTGTGGGAGTGCACATACAGACAGTGCCACAAGACCAAGTACATCTCTGTTAGAGTTTGAAAAAGTAGACTACGTCAAGTCTGAGCATGCACACCATTAATTCCTTATTTTCTAACTTAATCTTAACATCTGTAATATGTCAGAGAGCTATAGACAGACACTTCTGGGGAACCTTGAGAACCCTTTCTCCTCTTCTTGCATTCACCGAAAGGCTAGAGTTAAAGAGGCATCCCAAATGGTTAATATAACATCATGCCAAATGTTAGAATAATTGATCAAAAGACAGCCTTTTGGCACTGGAAACACCAGTATCACTCATGTTTCAATAAGAAAGAAAAGACAGCAAGAATCAAACCATCTGATGCTGGGACAGAGGAAGCACAGAGGGGATTTCCCTAGCAAGCTCAGCCCTGGGAGGTGAAGGCGGGAAGATAAACCTAAGACACAGACTAGCCAGGTCAACTTTAGTAAAGGCCACTGTCAGACAGGGACAGAAGGACTTGGAGCATCTACTAAAAATGCCTACAGGGGAAAAAGAGAAATAGGGGAAGGAACTATATGCCTGAGAATATGCTTTGATGGAAATATACAATAAACAACACTCTTACTGCAGCTGCTATACTGTATCTGAGGGAGAATACCAGCATATTTCCAATCAAACCAAGAGAAACAGACAACACATCTATGTCTCTCTGGAATTCTCTCTCTCTCTCTCTCTCTCTCTCTCTCTCTCTCTCTCTCTCTCACACACACACACACACACACACACACACACACACACACCATCAGTTTGATGTGGACTGCCCTTTTGTGTATGTGTTGCTTTTATTGGTTAATGAATAAAGCTGCTTTGGCCTATGGCAGGGCAGAATGTAGCCAGACTGGGGGAGGGAGGGAGGGAGGGAGGGAGGGAGGGAGGGAGGGAGGGAGAAGGACATGTTTGTTGGAACCTTACTTGTAGGCCACAGCCTCATGGTGATACACAGATTAATAGAAATGGGTTAATTTGAGATGTAAGAATTAGTTAATAAGAAGCCTGAGCTAATAGGACAAACCGTGCTGTAATTAATATAGTTTCTTTGTGATTATTCGGGTCTCAGTGGCTGGGAATGAACGAGCAGTCTCTGCTTACATCTGTTCATGAATGAAAAACACATCTCACCCAAAGGTGTGATCTCACCATGTAAGATTCACCTCTTTTTAAACCATAACAGAGTTTTTGGTCACTTGGGCAAAAAAGACAATTCTCCAGTAAATAATCCCAACATCCATGAACTGACCTCACAAAATTCTATCTCTGAGTCTGCTTGCAAGTTGACGGCAGACCACCTGCAGTGCAGGGCTTTCTGGAATGCAGTCACAGGCTACCCATATCTATCTACTCAAGAGTATGTGTTAAGTTAGACTTTCAGCCTCCACCAGACATACAAAGTTCACAGAAGACCTCCTCAGCACTGTGATTTTACCATCTACCTTGGGGTAGCTCAGGGCATTATTAAATGAACATTGCACAAAAGGCTTAGTTCTTACAAGTGACCTTACTACAAGGCCCTTGGGTCATTAGCATAATGCCTACAATGACTATGGAATCACAATCTGTCCCTTTTACCCCTTCTTTTCACCTCCCTCTGCTTCTCCATCTCCCAGCCCCTTCTATCCCACAAGGTGTTTGCTCCTACTTTCTGTAACCCTGCCATGAGGGTTTTCCAGAGGCCCAAAATACCTGATTTTGAGCTGTAGCTTACAAGCTAAATAAACCTTCCTACCTTTTTAAGTTAACTGTCACAGGTATTTCACTATAAGAAGGTGGGGCTGACTAATATACTTGTCAAATAAAGTGTAAGAAACAACAAACTGGAAATGGAGAATCTGCCAGCCTCTTTAGAATGTATTTTCTATTTTTTTATCTGTAGTCTGAACTGCAATGAGACATTTCTTACCAATTTTAAAATACAAAGCTATATCCAAAATAACAGATGGGTAAATTAACTGTGAATGTAGAATTTTAATAGCACTGTAGATGTCTTTATTTATAGTAAGTAAAATTCTGGCTCAGAAGCTGAATAGTATCCCAGCAGGAGACTATACAGATACTATACAGAGTCTTATTTCAGTAGGTCACTCTCCTTCTAGTAGATAAGAGTAGTCACTCAAGTCAATACAAATTCTACTCAGACAAAATGTGAGAACATATTTTTCACTTGGGGAAAAAAAAGTGCAAGCTGCTTTATCACCATCCCAAAACTAATTTTCAATATCAAGCTGACCTTGGCATCTGTCATTATATTCTATAATAATGCATCTCCAAGAGAGCTCTCACGGTGCTTTATTTTTTTTATGGAAAAAGAAGCAGTCTATAGTGTAATAATACTCAATATGTCAACTGTACAGTAATGAATGAAAAGGGGAAGGTGGCAGATAATATCCAAAACCAGGGTGTGAAATAAGCGTGCGTGGGTGTGCCCATCTGCCCATATGTACACCCATGCACAAAGATTCAGTTACAGAGCACGCAAGCCAACTCGCTCGCTTTCTAAGGAGCTGGCAAAGCACCACAAAAGTCTACAGAAGGCCTCTTGTGTTCATCCATCTAGGATCCTTTGTTGTTCTTGTGGTAGCCATGGAACATGCCTCTTTTTTAAAGAAAACCCACCTAGTCTTTGTGGCTTTGGTGTCACCTTCGGAGAGGTGACTCAACCCAAGAATAATTCAGATCTTTGATTCTCACAAATGACCATGCACAAGGCCTGGAACCAAGTACCATGATATCCCAGAAAACGGGTTTTAATTAACAATCTGCTAGCTATCCTAGATTCTACTCTCTTGGAGCTTTAGTGTTTAGCTTTTCCTTCCATGGCTGTGAATTACCACTATGATTCTATTTCCTCTTTCCTAACATTAGTCAGATACTATTTTTTTTACCAACAATTAAAATCTCCAAAAGTAATAAGAGCAAGACATTCTGTGAACATACCTCATCTGGGTGAGCTACTTATGGGGCACTGTTTCTCAATAAGCATTTGAACCACTACAGAACTGTCACCTTTCTTCCATGAAGGCCTTTCTTTCAGATTGATGGACACTCAAGACTTACCATTGCAATAACTTGTGTATGTATCACGAAACTCTCCATAGAATTCTCTATGTTCTTCCCAGGGTCTTGACATTCCTTGCTATTAATGTCCACTACAGTATTAAATACCTGGGCATGTTGTGGGATATTTGATTGCACTGAACATTCCAAGATTGTTAATGAAGTTAACCTTGAATCAGGCTGGAGTCGACTAGCTGACTAGAATTAGCCATAGAGAAGTCAGAAATACAGATAGACAAACAGGTAAGGGAATGGAGTGACTTGGATTTTTTGCATTCCTTTTCAATCTGGGAAGTGTGAAGAGAGGGTCTACTGGTTGTTCATTTACTGATTTCTTGGCCTATTAGTTTTTTACCCCAATATCTGACTCCCAAGCTTTCATTGGTAATAAGACAACTTAGATAAATACACCATGGACCTCTTATAACAAACATGTTAAATAATTTTCCCATATGCATACTGCCTTAATACAGTATGCTCCCTTAAATCATGCATTTCCTATGTATATCAAGCATGGCAGTTTTGCCTAGCATATGCACACATATCACATAACATTGGCTGTGCTGAACATTAAGGCCATGAATTATAATAGACATCATTAGTCATGGTTCAGAAAGCACATATCTGAAAGATAATAAACAAGCCAGGTACCTTATAAACACCCATCAGAAGTGCCATGAAAGAGACACACATAATTCTACCTTCACCCTCCAAGACTCTTCTCCATAAATAACCACTGCCAAGAGCTTGGGGTGCCAGCTTCTATGCTGCATTTCACAATGGATCATTGAGAACAACAATTCTGAGCAAATGGATGGGAAGATTCAAATGGATTAGTGGCAGAAATCTTGGGTCGACAAGATGGCACCGCATGCCAGGTCATTCTGACAAGTTTGGTGACCTGAGTTCAATTTCCAGAACCCACATGGTGGAAAGAGATGGCCAACTTCCTAATAGTGTTCTCTGACCTCCACACAAGCTCCATGATGCACGCACCCACACATGTGTACAGATATAAACATACATCCAAAGGTATAAAATAATAGAAATGTGAAATCTCCATGTGTAAATCCTGGATTGAAAAACCTGGATTTTTTTTTAGACTTATTTTCCTATTTTTCATGGCAAGTGTAGAAAATGGAAGCGTATCCTATTTTGTATTGGAGAATGGGTCAGTGTTTATTGCCACAGGCAGCTGTCCTCATGCTCTACCATGAAGTTATGCTGAAGTGCTTGCCCTCCCCTTCTTCCCTGTGTTTCTCATGTTTACATTCATATATCTACAGTTTCTTCCATAGAGAACGCCATTCCTTCTTCCCATACTTCCCATATAAATGTGCTTAAAGATTATATAAATAGTCTTCAAGACTCTCTCTTCGACATCTTCTTTGGCACTAAAATGGGATCACTTTTGTTCTGTCGTCTACATGCCCGTCTCTCTTCTCTTCCTCCTACTCCCTTCTCCTCTCTCTCTCTCTCTCTCTCTCTCTCTCTCTCTCTCTCTCTCTGCATCATCTCCTCATCTTGTCACCATTTGTCAGGCTGTAACAGCTGTTTCTGTAAGCTCTCCATAGCTAGGTCTTTCCCATTCATGATCACCAGTGACACCCAAAAACTATAACAAATGTCATATTGATACAGGACCTCTAAGCCCATGTAAATCATCAAAAGTTTGATGTTTCCCACACATCGAAGGCTTCTCTCTGCTTCCCTTGAGACTGTGGGACACAGATATGAACCTTTTGAGATCTTGAGTAGCATAAACTTGAGTAAAGACATTTTCCAATGTTCAGAATTATTCTGACTCTCAGTGTTCAAAACCAAACCAAAATGACAACATTTAGTCTTCCTCCCAGGGGTAATTTGTCTCTCAAGATATGCATCAACTTTGCATTCACTTAGCTAGGAATCAGCCAGCAATTCTATCCCCTATACCCCAAATACTTATACACAGCTGACAAGGCTCAGGACTTCAGGGACTGAGAGGTTCCTAAGAGAACAGCCTAGACTTCATTAATATACATCTTTACCATTCCTTTCATGCTGGAAGCTCTTAATTCAAATATTGATATATGACAAGAAATCTCGGCCCTTCTACTTAAAACTAACTCCTCACAGTGACCTACCTCTTTTCTCTACTTGTGTATAACAGTCATTATAAATAACGACTAACATCTGAAATCAGTTTTAAGATGGTATTAATTCAGTGAAAACACTGACTCTGGCTCAGGTAGTCTTCAAGACTTAATAGCATGACACACATAAAGCCTGTGGTGTCCTGCCTGGGATATAATCAGCACCTGGGATATAAAGATTAGTTTTTATCATGAAAGCCAGATTTTAACTGCAATCCTCCCCAAGTTCTACAAAGCTATGTCCTCAAAAATAAGAGTTTCTTAAATCAAACATAAAAGTCCCTCCCAAAGTACTGTGTATTTCCTGTAACTTCTGCTACATTCGGCCTGTCAATCATTCCATACAAGCTGAGGGACTGTCTTGATTTCCTGGCTTCTCCCTGCAGTCCTGCAACAATGTTACAAGAGAAACCATGGAAACCACATACAAATGAAGGCTTTCAGGATGTGAACAAGAACTCAACAAGTCCCCAAGATGCTCTACCCAGATCACATCTGAAGTAAGGCCAAAACATCTTAATTTCTAGTGGAGTTAGTTTCTGCACATCCCATTGAAAACAGCTTCCTCTGAATCAAATGTGCAAGGAAAAGTGTGGCCACCTCTGGAGAGATGGAGCCTGTGTGGGATGGGCAAACTGAATTACTGACACTGTCACCAAGAGCAGGAGGGGCATTTCCCAGTCAAATCGGAAATGGTACATCCTTTCTCCTCCACACAGACTCATAATCAGAAGACAACACTGTGAATGTTTCCGCCCACCCACGGCCCTCTGAGTGGGTGCGGTGGGACAAGCGTCGCCCTTGGCATTCATAACAGAGCTTGATCCTTTCAACACCTGTCAGGATTTACACACTCATTAAATGAATCTTAATCTACTCAGTTTCTCTCCAACCAAATGACTTTGCAGGGCCACAAATGTCCTCCTCCTGCAAAAGGAATTAAGTACTACCTCCTACATTGTCCTCACTGTACTCCTGGGGAGATGACACTTTTGCTGGTGGAGTCAGTCATGGGACCAGAAATTGAGAGGGGACTGGGATCACCCCAAAGCCCAGGTACATCTCAGGTACAGCAGAAAGAAATCCAAAGGGGAAAAAAAAAGCACTTCTCTGAAATTGGGCCATTTTCATTACTAACTTGAGGCTAAATGCAGGCTGATTATAGTTATCATCAACTGGAATTTCTCAGTCTCCCACACAGCTCCCTGTTCTATTCAGTCACCTCACTTGTGTAACTCTGCTTGGGAACTGATACCAAAATGAATCATAACCAAAAAAGAACAATCTTCAGTTCTGACAACATTAACAATGCCAAAGGCATTTTTAAAAGGTTAGAACCATTATAAAAGTTAAAATGCCAACTTCAAGCAGCACTGGGGAGAAAGTGTCTAAAACCAGGCCAATAATAAAGTGAGTTGTTTTCTTATGACACTGACACTTGTTTCAAATTCAGCCTTACCATCTCAAATAGAAAACACATTCTTACCTTCAGACTGTTTTACCTATCAAAATGGATGGAAGAAGTCTCTTTACTGAAAGAATAACTGTTAATATTAAAATCTTGAACATCACCCAATAACATCTTTTATAGCAAAGAGATAATAATTCACTATTCCAAAAATTTAAATAAAAGTAAAGGTATACATATTCAATCTGCATTTGAGGATCCAAAGACTGATGTAGGATTCCCGTCCGTATGCTGTGACTATCAATGGTTAATAAAGAAACTGCTTTGGGCCTATAGCAGAGCTATAGGGGAATAGAGGTAGGCAGGGAAAACTAAACTGAACGCTGGGAGAAAGGAGGCAGAGTCAGAGAGAAATCATGTAGCCCCGCCAGAGACAGACACTGGAACTTTATCTGGTAAACCACAGCCACATGGCAATACACAGATTAATAGAAATGGGTTAAATTAATATGTAAGAGTTAGCTAGAGCTAATGGGCCAAGCAATGATTTAATAATACAGTTTCCATATGATTATTTTGGGACTAAGCAGCTGGGAACTAACTAGTACCCTCCTCCTACACTTGTGTTGATGGCTGTGTCCCCAGTTGGTGGCACTGTTGAGATGACTGGATCATGTGACTGACTTCATCATGAGATTCACCCATTGATGAGTCCATTGCTGAATTGGCTACCAGAAGGTGAGGCTCAGATGGAGGAAGCATGTGTCTTTGGAGGGTTCATCTTGTCCCCAAGTCCTTGCTCTTGTTCTCTCTGCTTCCTGGCAGTAAAGTGAGCAGCTATATCCTCCTACCATGGTATCCTACCCACCACAGGTCCAGAAATACACACCCAAGAATCCAAGAACCAAAACCTCTCATTGTAAACCAAAACCAAAATCCCCTCCTTTATGCTGATGTTATCAGCTATTTTGTCAGTGACAGAATTAGTGACCTTTTTTTTTTTTTTTTTTTTTTTGCTAGTAATGAATTCTGAAGTAATTTCACTTTGGGAGAAGGGAACATATGGCCTTTTATGAATAAGTCTTGCTATGCCGTCCAGGCTGACCCTGAACTTGTGATCCTCTTGCCATACCCTACCAAGTGCTAGGACTTCAGGCATGCACAACCATGCAAACCATGCAACACTAAGCCCATGAAAATAACTATTTTTTTTACCTGAAAATTACACTCTAAGACGCCTAACAGTCTCCATTCTTCATCATAAGCCTTTGAGTGTAGTCTTAGGGACACATCACCCCACGATGAGACTATTAACCTGAGGCAATCATCTCACAGGAACTGGATTGTTATCTCAAGCAACAGAGATATCTGCACAATGACCTTGCAAAATCTGTCCTTCGGTAATGACAACAAACAGCAGCCTAAGATTGTTCACACACTCCTTTCATGCCTTGGGCAGTCCTTCCTCTACGCAAACCAATGCCTCAGCCCTAAGAATGGATGGAGACACTTTCTCTCCATCATCTCAAAACATCCATTTTTATGAAATTCCCTTTCTGCTTTTTCATCATCACTTCTGTTCACTGTCTTTGGGGCAAGTGGCCACCCTGACATCCTGGACCCTGCCATCTCAGGCCCAGGACTCCGGTTACATACACATGGATCAAAGCATCATATTTCACCCACACAGATACATAATGATGTCAATTAAAACCAAAATAAGACAAAAACCATCAGAGTCTTGATATAATGTTATAACCACATATTTGTACAATAATTAAGTCAAACAGTAAAACTGTATACAGATATCAGTAAAATTAAAATCATGTAGATAAGAAAATGTATGGTTTATCTTATGTAACAGTCAAGAAATTCTACATATTTTCTTTCATTTAAATAAGAGCAGATATAAAAATTCTACATTGAAATTTTCTTAAAAGCTTTAAAAAAATTGTATGATTTGTCTCTTGCTTCTGCTAGTTCACAAAACTAGCGAGCCTACCAATATGCAGCCTACTCAAAAGTGACTCATCATGACATTATTTCCAGGCAGAACCTGAGAAATATCTTTAACATATGACCTGAACCATAATGAGAGCATTTCAAATGTTGGAAAGAATAAGAAGGCACAACTTGTTAAGGATATCACCCTTTCAAGGACAGTTTCTTCATCAAGATTCAATGTGTATACAAAGAACTACATCACTTCTGACTTAAGTTTGGCTCTATTGGGGAAAACACTTTGAAACAACGTACTTTGCTCTCTGTTTCCAAAATTCTCTGCCCTAATGTATTTTTGTTTTAAAGCTTAACGGACATCAACTTCAGAAAAACTTTTATTTATCATTTCATTCTCTCCCTCTCCCTCTCCTTCTCCCTCTCCCTCTCCCTCCCTATCTCTCTCTCTCTCTCTCTCTCTCTCTCTCTCTCTCTCTCTCTCTCTCTCTCTCTCTGTCTCTGTCTCTCTCGCGCGCACGCGCTCTCTCTCTTCCTCTCCCTCTCTCCTTCTCTCCCTCCCCCCCCCCCCCTTTTTTCTTTTTTAGCTCATATACTTGAAACTATTCTTTTGGTTTCCTGCACAGAGTCTTGTTGTGATCTGTCCTGAAAGAGTCCTGCATTCTCCTGACATGGCCATCCCAAGTCCTTTCAGAAATATGGAAATGGGTAAGCTTTTAGGAATGAAGAAAGGGAAGGACTGAGGGGAGATAGATAGGCAGGAAGTAAGAAAAAAAGCACAGCTGGTCCTCAGAAGCATCACTGATCTACGTTCCCAGGAAAACAACACTACCCCCTCCCTAGATCAGTTCACATCAGTGCTGTTTCTATGGCAATGACAAGACCACATAAGTAATGTTGAGAAAACGTAAAGAGAATAGTTTGGTCAACAATGCCTCAGGCACTGTTTTACAGGTTCCTGTGAATCGCTGATGGTTTGGCGTAACCTATGAGATAGTGAGGAAATATTTCGTTAGTGAGGAAACTGAGGTACAGAACAGCTTTGTCCAGTGTGGGGAAGTCAGGAAGCAGCCACTCCTTCCAGGGTGGAGCCTGACCTAGTGTGCTCTTGTCATGAGTAGTAAGTGAAACATGCCCTGTTAGTCTCCTTGGCCAGAATTTTCTCAAGCATGAAGCTGCTCTACATGGAAACCAGGTCCAAGGGTGTCAACTGAATGGAATGCTGACGTTGATAGTGACTCTGTTACTCCTGGTTCACTTGAGTCCACTGAGCGGGGCAGGCACACAGAACCAGGCAGAACAGGAAGCTGCATGAGGCCTCCTTGAAGCACTCTGGACTTATCCCTGGCTGTCTTAGTTAGGGTTCTTCATGCTGTGAAAAGACACCTTGACTATGGTGACTCTTATAAGGGAAAACATCCAACTGGGGCGACCACTTACAGTTTCAGAGGTTTAGTCCATTATCATCATGGCAGGGAGCATGGTGGCCTGCAGGCAGACAGGGTGCTGGAGAGGTAGCTGAGAGTTCTTACATCTTGACTTAGAGGCAACAGGAAGTGGTCTGTCTTACTGAGTGTGGCTTGAGCATATATGAGCTCTCGAAGTCCACCTACAAAGTGATACACTTCCTCCAACAAGGCCACACCTCCAATTAGTGCCACTCCCTTTAGGGGTTATTTTCTTTCAAAGCACTATACAGGGTGGTGGGTAGAAAGGTACTGAAGGAAATTCAGACACTCCCATCATCGAGTTCCTCTGAGAATGGGTTTCCTCAGGTGTAAAACCAGAAAGCTCCTCTAAGAACCAAGGACCCTATGGCCCTAAGGCTGAAACCCAGGTCTTTTACTCTCCTGCCAGGCACACTGGGAAAGGCATCTGGAGGCCAATGTCGCGATTCCCCCTCATCACGTCAGACAGATTTCCCTTTACATGACTTTATTTCAGTGGGACAAATGCCCACTGAGAGACAAACTCTAGGTGAGCCACCTGGATCAGGTAAAAGATGGGTAAGTAGGCAATGTCTTATGCTTTTCCCACAAAGAGTGTTCAGCCATGCCAAGCCAACCTGGAGAAAACCCATCCTCAAACTTCTCTCTCAAACTCCACCAAAATTAGCCAGGGATGGGGAGAAAAATAAAAGTAATGCAAACTACTAACATATCTAGCATGTCTCAGACAGGAAGCTAGTTATGACCACACATTGGTAGGAAACAGTCCAGTCACCTAGATGGCGAGGTCCCTGAAGGAACTTTGAGAAATGCATTTGCTGATCTTCTTTTGACCTCAACCTTCAAAGCAGAGAAATGGGCAATTTCAAGGTTAGTCTAAATAAACCCATGAAAAACAGAATACAGAAGACATGTGTTCCTTGTTTGTGTCTCCATTTGATGATCTATTTTCCCAAGATCTTCCCAGGTTCTCAGCCATTTCTTGAGTAAACTTATGAAAAACAGAATACAGAATGCATGTGGTATTTTCCTATGTCTCCATCTGAAGGTCTCTTTTCCCAAGAACTTCCAAGTTTCTCACCCACTTCCTGATCCGTGGTCATGTCCCAGTCCCAATGGCCTTCCTGTTTCCTCAGCAATCTATGCCTTCAGGAACAAGTTGACTCAGTTGCTTCGGCAACATAATCAAAGCTAGAAATCTAGAACTTGGGGAGAGCAAGATGGTTCAGGTGGTGAAGGCACCTGCTGGTAAGCCTGAAGGTCTGAGTTGTCCTTCAA
Organism: Arvicola amphibius; assembly: GCF_903992535.2. Classification (NCBI taxonomy): domain Eukaryota; kingdom Metazoa; phylum Chordata; class Mammalia; order Rodentia; family Cricetidae; genus Arvicola; species Arvicola amphibius. Next base: position 15,677,026 of record NC_052047.1, on the reverse strand, counting down.
AATTCCATGTGCTTTAAGGATAAAAATCAACTCCTGGAGTTGTTTTCTGATGTCAACCTACATGCCTGGCATACATCATCATATACACTAAACAAGCAAATGCAATAAAAGCATTGAAAAGGAATCCATCATCGCAAATTATAATAATATATGCATTTTCCAATAAAGGAAATCCTAGGCAACATGAGTAGGAACTGAAGAGGAGAGAATTCTTTTAGGCTCTTCTTAAGTCATTCCTAGGTACCTGTGAACAGCACACATCAAATCTCCTCTGAGAGAAACATTGGGTGAAAGGGGAGTGGGCGGTGAAGTACTACAAAAGAATGAGAAAGCCTAAGCTCAGCCAGCACTAGCCTTTCGATGGCTTCACCCAAAGCAGGAAATTGCTGTGCCTCTCCATGACTCCCTTGCACCGGTGCCCAGGCAGCTGGCCAACTCACTAACCCCTTCTCTGGCCTCTTCCCTGGCCTTGCCCAGACCGCAGAGAGTCAGTGCCACCCTGGCCCCACAGTAACCCTAGCTGGCTTGGGAAGCTGGCAGAGGCCACATCTGTGCTATTTAAAGCTATAAGCAGCTACTGTGGCTGGGGATGAGCTGCTTAGCAAGAAGGGATAAGGCCTGGGGTGTGGATTTTCACCGGCACTGACAAAGGCACTCACCTGCTGAAATGAGGCACCGAACTGGAAAGACAACAGCTCAGCTCCCTTTACCAATCACCAACACTCGTCTGAATACCCCATCTAGTGATTCTGTTCAAAGCGCTTGATTTCAGATCCTCTCTGTGTGAAGTTAAACAATTAGAGACCCAAGAAGTCAAGCAGCATGTCTCATATAGCCGGTACAGAGTAAATATCTGAATTACTAAATGTATGAAAACAAAGACCAACAATGCCTGGCACTTCAATCTGCTCCCTGCATCCCCCAAACCCAAGTTTTAGTCTTAAAAAATAAAATATGTGATATATATTATACATATTAAAATATCCATATCCATATAGGTTACTTTATACAATGATACACACAGTTTTATATGCATTATACGTATACATAAGCAAGGAATGCATACAAGTATAGAGATGTGCATATGTGTATCTCTATTTAGTTCAAGTTCCCTAAGTGGAATATTAAAAAAACTTCACAGGCATCAGCATAATATAATAATCAAAAGTGCAGGCTCAGAGGGAAGGTGGCTGTGAGTTTTGTGAAAACCTGCTAAGATCCTCACTTCCCTTGAGTCCTCATGCACAGACCAGAACTTTTACAAGACTGAGATCATTTCTGCAAGGACTAGATGTATGCTTGGCACGGTGCTCACACATTTAGCTAGCATTAGCAGTATAGCATCTACTGTCTGCTCTGACAACTGAGAGCTCTCCTAAAGCTCCAGTTTACCTCAGCCATTGCTGCTAAGCTGGTTCTATGTCTCCTTGTTCTCTTCCTTCACAAAAGCAGTATTTCCAGGGAATACTTAAAACAGCAAACTGGCCCTTCTCCAGAGAACCCTGGCCTGGTCCCAAGATCACGTCGCTTAAAGTTAGATTGTTTCATAAAGCAGTGTCCCTTTCTTCATGGAACTATGACACCTTCTCATTGTTTACTCCGTTGAGTGACTGACATAGCCTGGAAGTGCTTCCCATGATCCAGATTCCATGGCTGTAAACTCTACACCCACTTTCGCTGCCTGGGGCATCCGCACATTCAAGGCACGAACACAGATTAGATTCTCCAGAAGAGGTGGCTGAGTGACTGCTTCACTCCAGCTTAGCCCAGGTATCAGTCGGTCTGCTCTCCCCTCTCAAGAAGCAGGGAAGGTAAAAATTCAGTCACAAGAACATGACGAGTCTTGGGAGTTAGCCCAAATGATCAACGTTAGGGGATAAACATGGCTGCCTAAACAAGACCTGAACAAGGACAACACCAATAGACATGCTAACATGGAGAGATGGAGGAAGGAACACAAGGAACCCGAGACAAAGAACACAGGCAATTCAGAAATTCTAAGAGAGGGAGAAAGTCTTCCCTATGGAAGAGTCCCCAAGTTGCCTGTGCAATACCAACTGGTCAACCCTGAGAAAATATGAATACAAGTAACTTTACATGGACAGAGAAAATTAGAAATAAACATATAGATGTATTGACATATACATATATTAGTAACAATTAACAGAGGTGATGAACTTGAGAGAGAATAGGATGGAGGTGCACACATGGGAAGGGTTAGAAGAAGAAAAGGGAAGGAAAAAATGATTTATCTTTAATTTAAAAAAATTAAAATAAATAAAATTTAGGAAACCCATTCATACAACATAAGACACTGAAGAGGTATGGATTTCTGCTCTTCCTTGAGAGGCATTGTTATATTCTTTCGAGGAGAAATGGGCAAAGAAAGCATGACTTACAAGTGCATGGTTTTATATACCAAAGGGGAAGGAGGGAGAGGGAGATTTCATTCAGCCAAGGCTCCTGAAACCTGGGGTATGCAGGAAAACGGGTTACCATGTCTACAGTGTCCAGGATTGGTGCTTTGTGTCTACATACAGTTGACAGTCCTGATATTTTGTGCACCAACTACATGAGACATTGGCTTTAAATAAATCATATATGCATGCTCAGAACTCAGGAGCACTTGTCAGGTTGCTATAGGGACAGCCTTAACTCAGAAGTCAGTATTTCAGCATACTGCACTACTGCCAAAGAATAAAGCCACAACATAATGCTTTTCTTAAAATAAAGTTTTAAGTTTTTGAAACAAACAAACAAATCCAGGTTATCATGGTGTTTGTTCTGCTTTTATTGTTTCATAGCAGTAAACTAATTTAACACTGCCTTTACCTACCATGATGTTAAACTCAATTAGGGTTAAAGTCAGATGATGCCATTTGGGAAATCATATGGGAAAGAAAAGAAACAAAATGTGAAAGAGGAAAAAGAAAGAAAGAAAGCCAGAGGTTTGAGATATTACACAAATATCTCAAATGAGATATTACACAAATATCACAAATGAGATATTACACAAATATCACAAATGGCTAGAGATTCTAAATCTTTAACTATTTCAAGTTCTCACGTCAGTCTTCATTTCGTGAGCATTTTATACAGGTGAAACTAAAGACAGCAAATAGAGGTTTCTGTAATTCACCATTCACCGTGGCGGTCAATCGTCATCTCAAACTTCACACAACATTAATTTGTTGAGCAGTCATTGTTATCAGCCATTGTCAGAGAACCATGGAAAGGGTTCTGCAAGCCCCACCCCCAGCAAATTTCACCAGAGATTTGAGGTGACAATAGCATCAACAGAAAGGTTAGGGCCACTGCTCCACCAGACTGACTTCTCAGCTTTTAGTCGAAAGGCCAAGAAACCCCTCTTTAAAACTCGATGCAATACACAATGATGTGTGTTAACGTCTTGATTTGCTACTTGGCATTCTAGGAAAGACAATTCTGAGGAGAAATAGCAGGCCAAAGATAGGGGAAATGGAGATTGTTTGCAAAATAAAACACAAACAAACCAAAACAACAAGAATGACCAAATATAAGTATAAAGCAAAAAAGCATGTTGGCATCACACTAGCAGGTGAAGAGGAAATCTTGCAGTGTTACCCTAGACTAGGTTAGAAGTATAAATTCTGGGTCCCTCGTGACCATTCCGGTCAGTGACTCCATGGTGATGCCCTTCAGAGGATCCTGTGCCCACAAGGCCCCCTAAGGAGAACAAGGAAATCAAACTGAGCTGCAGGCTGGAATCATCTGCTGGGTTCTCATGCTACTTGTGCTGGGTTTACATAGGTCACCTCGATCTATATCTCTCAAGGTCCACTTGATCTGTATCTCTTCAGGTTGGAGAGGAGTGGATAGGGAGAGCTCATGTTCTCTAAAGGCTTATTATGTATAAGACAGTGGTTATGGGAACGATTGACTTAGGATTTTAGAAATTATGGCAATTAGTCTGATTTTACTGGAAAGCCCCTTGAAGGACTTATAAACAAGCAGAAGTTTGTTAAATTCAGACAGCATTTTAGCTCAGTGACAGATGGAGAAAGGCAAGAATGGACCAAAAGAGCTGGAAAGCAGATCCTAGAACATCCGGGGAAGAGATTACAATGAATGACTTTAATAAGGCTAGAGCCCTGGGGATGCAATGAGATTCAAATCAGAAGTTCTAGAGAAACATCAAATGTAATAGAGATTTACTAGGAGTGATGAGCTAAGAAAGAAGAATGTAGAATAAGCTTCAATCATTAACGGAGTAAAAAGTGTCTCAAATATACATTTATATATATATATGTATATATATACATATATACACACACACATATGTGTGTGTGTATGTATTTATATTTCTAAATATATAGAGCTGGTTTTGGAGTCGGACACTGGCTTGGTCCCTCTCTAATTCCAAGCCTGTTGTTAAGAGAAAAGCCCAGAGTTTCTGTCTCATGTCTGGAGCCACGATATGGGACAGACTGCAGAGCTGACACACAAGGATCCGAGAGGACAAGACTACTAAAGTGTAAGATGATTGACTGTCTCAAGAACGGCGGTACACCAGGAACAACCCGCCATCACTCAGGAGGAGCAAAACGACTTCAGAAACTCACAGCCACTTCTTAGGAACGCATGGCCACTAACACAACACAAAGAACCACCTCAGAGCCCCAAAGGGAAATGCTGGCCTGAATCATAGGAGGAACCAAAGGCTCAAGGCATGTTAAAAGACTTGATTCACATTCACCAAGTTTCTGTGTTTTACCAGAACCTGGCCACAACCCCAGGAGATGGCACTCATGTGATTCTGAAGAGTGCACAGTTTCCAGCCAAGGGGACTGAGAGGAAGTTGTAGTTGTACATACTTAATCCAGTCTAAAGCCGACAGGTGCTGAGTCTAGCTGGCTGGAATTATAACAGAGCAGTGGGCATGGGCCAAGACAGTAGTACAGACAAAAAAAAAGTTGGAATTCCTACAAGAGAAAGTAGTTCAGCTGATGTGATGGCTATTCTTTGTTGTCAACTTGACTATATCTGGAATTAACTAAGACCCAAGCAGCCAGGTACACCCATGAGGGTTTCTTTTTCTTAATTAAACCAGGTGAAGTGGGAAGACCCACTTCTAATCCAGTTCTTTTGAGGTGAGAAGATACACCTTCAACCTAGATCTTTTCAGGTGGGAAGGTCCCCCTTTAACCTAGGCCGTAACTCCTGATGGCAGCCTATATAGAGGACATTGATGGAGGAAGCCTGCTCTTTTTGCCTGTTCGCTCTTCCTCTAACTGGCAATTCCATTTCTTTAAAGGAATTAGAGCCTACTTCTTCAAGGTTTTCAGGGTATACTGAAGAACAGCTAAGACATCCAGCCTCATGCACTGAACAGCTCTGTATTCCTGGACCTTCCATGGGTGGACAGCCATTGTTGCATGAGCTAGACCACAGTCTGTAAGCCATTCTAATAAATACATATATATGTTCCTCTGGAGAACCTGATGAAAATGGCCAGGGAAAACCAGCACTAAGGCTTATAGAGGAGGAGCAATCAAGTATCACCGTCTGGTACTCACTGACAAAGGATCAGCAATGGAAGTTTAAGGATGCTCTGTAGACTTAGTAGATCTTAGTAAGACATTCTGGGGCAGGGCCTATAAATCTTTATCTTTCAAGCCCTACCAGAGGTCACGATGCCCTTGAAAACAAGGACGATTATTGGTCTGGTTGTACATCCAGTAAATGCAGCATGTGAGAAGCTATCCCTGAGAGCAGGATGCCTCCATACAGTGGCACTACATCCCTACCCTGAGATGACTGCTGTGTCCCTAACAGCCCATCCGAGGGACAGTTCATTGTACTTAATTATATAACAAATACATTTTGTGCTTTGAAATAGTTTTAGTTCCTCATCTTATTCAGAGTCAAGCTAAAACACTTTCAAAAACTGCAGTAGCAGTCAGGTTCCTTGGAGCCTTTAAGAACACAGCACTTTTCATGTTTAGTATACTAATAACCATGCCCAAAACAATGGGTAATGTGTTGCTAGAAAGTAAGCATATCTCAGAGTCTGGAAATATAAACACTCATTCATACGGTTTCCACTTCAACCCATGAGTAAACAACCAACCATAATCATTACTCATTAGCAAGGGCCAGTGTGATACTTGGATCTCTCCCTTGGTCAGGAATGCACTGTCCATAAGGATAAAGAACACAAAACCTAACTCCAGAGCCATGGAACACTGCTCCTAGAAGTAACCTCAGGAAGCTAACAGTGACATTTCCAAACTTCAGTTTCCCAAAGCCACAGAGATCCATCCGTCATGAAAATTGCGACTGTCTGTGCTGTGCCATCAGACCCAACAGACAGGGGACGGTGCATGAATGCATTAACTGTTTCGCAGGAAGGGTAATCAAAGAGTAGGTACAGTGTGTCATCTGCACCCACTGGGACTCCGACCAGCCATTTTATAGTCTTGATGATTAAAACGTAGGGAAAATGAGGGCCAATGAGATGGCTCGGCAGGTTAACAGCTTGTCCTGCAGTCCTGAGTTTGATCTCCCCGGAACCTATGGAGACGTGGAAGGAGAAAAGTGATCCCACCAAATTCTCTTCCACATGCACACCATGACAATGCGTACCCACACAATGATGGTAATATTAATAAATAAAAATTTATTTATTAATGTAGGAAGAGCAGTTCACCATGTAATTTGTCAGGTTTATAAAATATTTCAGAACATTAAGATTCAGTAAGTACACAAAAATCACATCGATCTAACTGACACCCTAGTTTTAAGTACATAACAGCATGGTAGGATGGGAACTCTGCCAATTTCAAAGCACTCTCATAGATTAACGCTTGTCTACTCTTTTCTAAGCATGGATTACCAAAAAGAGACCCTTCTCTGAAAACCTTACTATCAGTTGGTGGGAGAGAGGAACAAAATAGCTCAAATTCTTTGCCCATCTTTATATTCTAAGTGTAGATGTGTCCCACAGTTGAAGCCAAAGTTAGCAATGAGGCGCAGCTGACCAAACAGAGATCTCACGGTGACTTAACTTTATCTGGATACACATCGCTAAGTTAGGGCCGCACTCTTGCTCTGGCAACCAGTGAATACCTCCTCAGAGCCAGGTATGCGGCTCGAAGGAGTGTCCAAAGCCGGTCAGGAGAGCCTGAAATACTGGCACACTCTCAGTAAGATCAAATATCCTGATTTTTTTTCCAAAAGGAGGTATTATCCTAAAAGTGCAGTCCCCACATGGAAAGCACTGCTTTTCACAGGCAGTGCTAAATAATATGTTTCCCGCTGGACCTGCCTTGCTAATGTTTGCAAATTCTCTTATTAAGTATTGCTTATTTTTCTCTCAAAAGTCACATACTCTAGAGCCTACCTTGAGATTGGACCTGCTATGGTCAAATGACACCTGAGCAAGAGCAACACGATCCTCTTGTCCCATACACATCTTCTACCTGAAGGAAATCACTGGATGGAGAAGAAAGCCAGAATTTGCCTACATTTTTAATTGGCATGAGAAAATCCTGTTAGGTAAATAAAAGCTTGCTACATCCCCAAAAGCCCACTTTGATGGGGTCATCCAAGTTCAAAATTGAATCCCTCAATAGCTGGAACTGCATAGCCCCTTGCTACCTCTGTTCCTGTGATCTGAAATTGCATCCAGAGGGGTCAAGAATTCACACCCTTTGATCTTCCCAAGAGAAAAGTACACCAATTGGTTGTACAGTGCTAAACGGTCAGCCCCGAAAACATACCTATAAACAACATTCTACAAATTGAACAGGAAAATATATAAGTCTATACTTTACATATATGCATGCAATAATGATTAGTGGAAAAGGTCATGAATTTGAAGGGGAGCAGGTATGTTATATGGGAGAGTTTAGAGAGATGAAAGAGCAGGAGAAATGTTATAATTAAATTATAATCTCAAAACAAGAAAATAAATTAACTGTTAAGAAGTTATCTTTATCTTATGTTGATATTTGAAAACCAAGAATCTTGTCATTATTTCCGTAATCATAAAACAACTGAGAAAAGAAAAATAAAAAAGAATGCACATGCCTTGCCAGGCTTTTTGCTTGGTTTTATTTGTCATACAAGACTGCAGATGAGATAAAAATAAAGATAAGGTAGACTGCTATCCACCACTGAGATACAAAATAAATAGACTAAGGAAGACATTCATAATATATGACCCCCAGGAGCTGGGCAATGGTTCAGTCAATAAAGAGCTTGACATATAACATAAGGATCTGAGTTTGAATCCCTAGTGCACACCCATAACCCCAGGGCTGAGGGGATGAAGAGAGGAGGAGCCCTGGTAATAATAATCCCTGCAAACCCAGGTACAGTGAAAGGCTGTTTCAAAAACCCAGGTGGAGAATGATTGATGAAAGACACCCAACACTGAACTCTGTCCTGCATTGCATGTGCATACAGAGAGAAAGAGACAGAGACCGTGATGACAGACAGAGATGGAGAGACAGAGGGAAGAAGGAAGGGGGTAGGGAAGGAAGGAGGTAGTAACATCCAAGGTCGCAGAAATCTTCCTATCTCAAAAACATCGCACACTACATTCATAACTTGAAATACATGCCTGCAATAAACCTTAAGGAATAATAACATCACAACCTCTACCTCATTGACATCTCTGACACTAGGACCTGAGCTACATCCCACCACTAAAGGAAGCCTGTCAGCACCAGAGGCTGCTTTGCTGCTGTGTGATATGCTGTCATGGTTACCTTCCCTCTGCTAACTGAAGATTATAGTCAATGGAACAAGACATCTGCAAACAGAACATAGATTAGGATGTCCTATATAGCAAGGGAGGTAAATGAGTAAGATATAAAGTGCTTTGCCGTGCTTCAAGTCTCCAGGTTGACAGAGATCAGCATGTCCCTCTGAGGAACTGTTAACACAGGCCTGCCTGCATCATGTGGAAAAGTAACCTAAAATTTACAATGACTCTTTTCCTTGAAGTCTTTATTTCAGAGCAGTCTGTGTTTTCGACAAATGAGTTCACAGTCTGAGTTGGGTGACTGTACTACCTTTCATTTTCAACCTTAATCATTAATACTATTAATAAGAAAATATTAACATAAATAATCTTAAGCAGTTAAAAAGAAAGGCTCTTGAGTAAGAGTCTTTGGTGTTTAGGGCTGCACTGACATCCTTTCCACAGCCTCGACTGGACAAGCACCCTTTCCACCTCACTGAGGGAAAGAGACTCAAAAAAAGTTGTTGGGGGTACTAAGAACAGTGATGAAAATACAGTCCAGGTTTGTCTGGTTCTAATCCAAAATTGTGACCACTCACAAAAGAATTCATTTTCCTCCAAGGAAGGCCACTTGTTGGTTACTGGCTGCACAGCCATGAAATAGCCCCACATTGGGTACCAGAAGAAGAAGGACACTAAAAAGAAATCCCACACTATCTCAGTCAGTAGAACATGAGACTCTTAATCTCAGGGTCATGGTTTTGGGCCCCATGTTGGGTGCCAATTTGTTGTAAGAAGGCCACTAGTTCATTTCCCTACCGCCCAGCAGTTCAGACCCAAAATAATCACACAGAAACTATATTATTTAAATCACTGCTTGTCTCATTAGCTCTAACTTCTTATTGGCTAATTCTTACATCTTGATTTAACCCATCTCCATTAATCTGTCCATCACCAAGAGGTTGTGGCCTACCAGCAAAGTTTTAGCATGTTAGAAGTGATGTATTATTAGCCTGAAATGTCTAACATAAAAGAAAAAACTCACATGGAATACTAGGAAACAGAAAATATGGGTCATTCCAAAGAATATAAACAAAGCCAAAAGATGTAATATCTAAAAGCATTGATGGCATATCTACTAGACAAATCAAAGGGAGGATGTGGAGGCAAGAGGAAATTGCATAGCTAGGCCTCAGTATGCTTATCTGCATCACTTCTCCTAAAAAGTTTTAGAGAACAAAAGGCAGGGACAGGTTAAATCAAAATATCAAAAAATAAATAATCTCTGAGTAACTGATGGGGGGCAGTAGTTTTTCAGTGATGCAACAAATGCTTGTCATGCTCCTGTACACAGTGATAGCCAAAGTCATAGGGTCACAAACAAACAAACAAACAAAAAAGATATGACGGTACAAAAGGAGGGGCTACTTGGACAAAGAAGGGAGAGCAACAAGAGTCAGGGGGGACAAGAGAGTAATGGGGAAATCAATAGTATTGAATTACATTATGTTCATGTATAAAAATATCATAATGAAACCCATTATTGTGTATAATTATATGCTGATAGAAACATTAAAAAGAAAAAAAATCACCCAAAAACTCTATCCATAAAAAAAAATGCCTTTCAAATTTGAGGAAGAAGTTAAGATATTCTGAGATGAATAAAAACTAAGAGAATGTGTTATCATTAGAGTCCATTTGCAACAAACGCCAGCAGTGACACAGGTTGAAATAAAAGAATAATAGGCATCTAGTTGAAATCATATGAAAAAAAACAAGACCTCATAAAGGTAAATTCAACAATGGAGCATTATGAAAGCTAGTATTTTTTGATAAAGGTATATAATCTTACTTTGACTTATAACATGATTTAAGAGACACAATACATACAAGTGTATGGGTATCCACAGTCTAAGTGACTCTCAGAACAATAAATCTCAAAACAGCTACTTCTTCTGCCCTTAGCTGCCTCTTGGAGGTAAAGATAAGACCTATTGATAAAGACACCACACACTTCAAACGCAGGACTCCTAATATTCAAGTTGGATCTAACTTGAAAGCCTTCCTACAATCTATTTTTCATAGTATCGGAAAGTACTATGTAAGTGTCAAGAGAGAAAAGCATTCAATAGTTGTAACTATGTTGCCAACGAACTGTAATAATGGCCAGCATGGCAAGTTATCTCTAAAGGTGCAATATCAACACTCATACCTTGGCAGTCACCAACAGTTGTCTAACTACACTTAAGGTCCACTTAATAAGAGCAAAATCATGACTGGGTACTAAAGCCTAGTCATTTACCCAGGCCTAGCAAGGTTACAAATCTCAGAAGACAACTTACTATTGTCCTGACTACTAGACTACGTGATTACTAACTGTATCCTAAAACCTATCTGTAGAACCACAGATAAGTGTAGCTCTCATCCCTCATCCAAGGACCTTCTCTTTACAGCAAAAGGAGACCATTGCAGAAAACCACAACAGATCACAATGCAGGATCATGGATCATGGAGAGCCCAGCACCACGTGATACATCTAGAGCACAACTCCTGCACTGAAGCGCTGAGAATTTAAGGAAGTGGGGCTTGGAGGCAGAAAGGTTGTAAGAGCTAAAAGACCTCAAGTCTATGTGAGAATCTGTCTTCTAGAAATGTCAGAAAGCTTGGCCTGTGATATGTTAACAATACGATTAGCTAAACAAAACCTGAGCATTGATAATATCAATGGACATGTTGACACAGAACTGAGAGAACCTCATAGGGCCCTGTCCCTAGACAAAGAACTACAGGCATCTAATGACTGCTGAGAGAGGGGGGTAGAATTAGCCTCTCCCAGGGATAAGATTCTGGTTAGTCAAAACAAAGTGGTCAGCCCTGAAATCATATACACACAAACCATGTTAAACAGACTCTGCAGGTTTATTTATATATTTATGCACTTAAATATGTGGGTAGCAATAACAGATGGTGAGGGAGAGGCCATCAATTTGAGAGGGAACTGGGGGAGACACAGAGAAGGGTCTCAGGGAGGGGGCAAGGGTGGTGGTGGAGAGGAAGAAAGAAGGAAAAGTTATATTTTAATTTTTTAAAGTTTAATAAAACAATTTTAAAACATATTAAGGAGTTAAATATTTGGTTTAAATTTTTAGACACAAAACTCATAAATATAAAATTTTATGACATCCACAACTGAAAGAAGGGACTACTAAAAGAGCAGAGTTTTCATATTTTAACACTGTTAAAATAAGTTTAAAACAGTAAATATACAACTTCTGACAAACAGTTGTCATTTTTAATAAAAAAATTCCAAGTAAAGTTAAAAGTTAAACTAGAAAAAATACTAGGTTCAGAACAAGAAACTATCACTTTAAGATGCTAAATGTAATTCCAACAGCCACAAAGAATACAGCTAAAGAATATATACAAAAAAAATGATGATAGAAGAATTAAAATGTTTTACTGCAAAAAATCACCTAAACATAAAGGAAAATATTAATATAGGAAATGAGAGACAAGAATTGCTATCAACCACTTGAAACTTCACATCAAAATTAAAACCGTTCTTTGTCAGTAATTAAATTAGATGTAAATAGGCTAAATTCTCCAATCAAGACAGAGATGGACAAAATGGATTTTCAAAAGGAAAATAAGGACTGGAGAAATGGCTCAGTGGTTCAGAGTCCTGGCTATGCGTTCAGAGAACTCAGGTTATATTCCCACCCGCGCATGGTGGCTCACAATCATGACTTCAGTCTCGGAGGATCCAACACCCTCTCCTGCCAATGCGTACACAATGGTTCACAGAGCATACATGCAGGCAAAGCACACATACACATAAAATGGATTATTTTTAAAGAAAATACACAACCAGGGCTGCCTACATGGTGTAGGCTATCCAAGAGAGAATGAGTAAGATATCAGGGAGGGATCAAGCCCAAGAACCCCCAGCCCTCCAAACCATAACTGAATATAGATAGGCCCAGTATTGTATAGGTGTGGAACAAGAAGATGCAGATGTTACAAACTGATGGGCAAACCAGGTCACAAATCTAAAGAGGTGATGAGGTGAGAGAGGGTTAACAAGGAGGGCAGGGAATATAAACAGAATGTATTATACACAGGGATGAAATTGTCAAAGGATGAACTAGTTATTTAAAAAAGAATCATGTCAGTGGTACACTGCTTTTGCAACATAACTCAGAGTTCTGGGAACTCCTAAACCAGAATGCCATAGGATGTTTAAGCAGCAGGAACTCATGAATGAGTTCTGGAGGTTGGAAGGTCCGTCCCATGAAGCTGGTAGTTCTCCTGGGGCCTTTCTCCTTGGCCTGTATAGACACCTTCTCATCTCCATATCCTGCCACGCTCTTGCCTCTTGGCTTGTCTTTGTCAGAAATCACTTCCTCTTTTCAGAACAGTGAATTAAGGCCCACTCTAATGACCACAGTTTTTCTTAATCACCTAAAATGTGCTTTCTCCAAATACAGTCACATTCAGTGGTATTGTGAGTAAAGACTTCGGGATAAGAAGCTTGAGTGGATATATAGTTCACCAGATAACAATGCGTGTGGGTGTTGATGCTTACTACATCATAGGGAATTTCTATCCAATTTAAAGAGTTTAGGAAATACCCTAGCAAGTCCTTCACAGTCTATTATGACTCAAATAGGCACCACACACAGAGTTCTTTGTTTCTCAGGGCCTTCTCCAGACACCACAAGGAATTCCTCATTCGTGGCGAGTTCTCGCTTGCTAAAGGTTAGGCATGCAGACTGCCCTCTTAGCTTACTCACACCTGAGACTCTGGGTCTCATCTGCGAATTCCAATATTCTACAGGTAAGACAGAGTAGGAGAATCCATTGGTCCCTTTAGAGAAGGGCGGAAAACAGATGGAAGAGGGCCTCGGATAGACCATTCACTTCATCACAGAACCCCCTTTTAAAGTTGTGTGTGCTGATATTTGTTGCAAAAAAACATAGCCATTTGAAAAATCTCAGGCAATATAGAGTGAAAGAAAACACACACACACACATATATATATATAAAATAATAAGAATAATTCTACTATATAGTGTTTATAAGAAAATCACATTAGGTCCAGAGACATAAGTTAATTAAAAGGAAAGCCCATCCCATATATCAACATTAGGCAAAACAGATTTTACAAAACAAGTTTCAAGAGACAAAGGAATATGTCCATTAATAAAAACATACTTAACAATCATAAATATTTGCATAAAGAATAACAGGCCATAAAAATACATGGAATAGCCAGCCAGAGGATGAGTGAGAAAATGAAAACAACATGCAGCTACAGTTGACACTTGAACACGGGGATAAAGGATGTTATTCCGTAAACAAATGAAAAGTCTCATGTGGCTGGAGATGCAGCTCAGCGACCTGCATTTTAGGTACCTGCCTAAAATGTATAAGACACTAGGTTCAATGTCATGATACACCAAGAAAAGTAGAGAGGGAGAGGGAGAGGGAGAGAGAGAGGAGAGGGAAAGGAGGGAGAGGGAGAGGGAGAGGGAGAGGGAGAGGGAGAGGGAGGGAAGGAGGGGGAGAGACAGAGAGAGAGAGAGAGAGAGAGAGAGAGAGAGAGAGAGAGAGAGAGAGAGAGAGAGAGAGAGAGAGAGAGAGAATTCTCGGTAGTTTTCAAATGACTGGAAATTTACCAATAACAGTCAATTACCACATATTAAATATGGTACAAAATACAAAAGAACCTGGAGGGTTCGTTTTCTCTTTTCTGAACTACTATAATATAATTGAACCCAGGCTACACATACAATAGGCAAGAACCTTTCATGAAGCTAAATTCCCTCTTAAACTTTTATTTTGAGACAGGCTCTCATGAGATATACTTCTTTCCTGATACTTTTCAATGATGAAGGACACAGACTGATTAAGGGTAAAAAATTATCATCCCATCAATTTTTAGGAGCGAAAATGGTAACATTCCAGCTCACTGCAAGTACAACAGGAAATGACCGCAAAATTCTTCTGGCAGTATACAATATGCACTATAGTTAACTTTATGCAATTATAATTTAACAATGCATCTTTAAGTTTAGTTACATTTCTCTTGACTGAAAATGATGCTGTGTATGGCTGACTTTCCCAATTATATGATATGTGTTTATAAATATACATATATGTATACATAAATGTGTAGAAATACATATTCCTTATATGAACATACCTATACATACCAATAGAGACTAGATACTATAACGTAAACTATGAATGAATATCAACTCCCTTATTAGTACAGGAATTATTGGTTTGCCCTCAAGAGTTTAGTGACATTGATTAGATAAAATTATATTATCTTCATCTGAATTTTACTTTAATTTCTGTGTGAAAGCAGAAATCACTAAAAGGCATTAAAAATGCCCTTTAGAGAACGAATGAAGAAACCTGATCAGAATGTAAACAGCCAGGAAGGTGTGGAAAACATATCAGATGGAAGAAACCAAACTAATATAAACCTTCATAAAGAATATAATTTGCCTCCTCAGATTTAAAGGTTGGGAAGCCTGGGATTTGGGGAATTGACTCTGATTCTCCAAAAGCAAGTTCCATACTTCTCATAGAAAATTCCAGGACCCCTAGAAAAAGAAATTACTATTTGTATGAACATGTCTAAATACCAACGGCAAAGTCCACGGGCCTCCAGGACATGCTCTATGAGGAAAAATAAGCTCCATCAATCTTTGCCCTGTCGTCATCCTGATCATCCAGGTAACCCCAACAGCATCAGCCATGCATTTGAGCATCGTTTGTGAGTTGGCCTTCTTTTTCTCTCTTTCTTCCCTTCATAATCTATCATCCTTGTCCTATATTGACCTGCTCCATAGGGACCCTCCCACACTTTTGTTGCATGGGCTACAAACCTCATGAAATCAACCTTCTCAAGCTCTCCCCAATCATGTGACCATACAACTCTGCCACCTTCCCTAGAGGCTTGCGGTTCTTCCCACCCCTTCCTTTCCTTTGCCCTTGATTATGCTAACAAGCACATTCATCTTCTCGATTTTCCAACATCAGAGTACAGCTTTTCCATATAGACAACGATTATCCAAGGCAGGAATACTCTTTCCATCATCTGAGCTCTCACAGTCCCTACTGTCATCTTGCAGCATCCTTGATACCAGCCTGATTCTTTGATTATGATTTTGCATACATTATTTCCGCTTCTCACTGAAGACAAAGGCTAAGCCTGGTCTACTTCAATATTCACCCCATGCATCAAATGCACAGAGCCTGGCATTCGTGAGTGTTTCACTGCTGTCCTAACTTGGATCAGGATTTCTACAGCCAGATTAATTGGCACAATAATCACCAAGTAAGGGACTCTTGAGGGTAGGCTTGGTCTACAGAAAATCTGTGGTCTCAAAGTAGAGCCCCCCACAGGCATCGTGTCACCTCCACAATGTTTTTCTTTTTCTTGTTTCAAGTATAATTTGCCCAAAAGTAATGTAAGGGGCTCTGACTACTGTTTTCACAGCCACTTACGCATTTCCTCAGTACCTTCAAGAAACTATGTCAGTTATTAAGTGGCATGAGATATAAAAATGATTCAATGATGGGCTAACCCGTTACTTTTTATTTTAAGTATGTGCAAACTGGCTGCCTCGCTGCTTGGAAAGGGAGGACAAGGTGGATGACGTGGGTGAAGGCTCAAACCTGGCATAAGTCACACAAAACATGACAATATCATCAGCGACTATGGGGCATGGAAGGACCAAGCAAGCTGTAGTTTAAAAAGCAAGCTTGCAACAGATGAAGTAAATGGGGGTACTTTTACCAATCACATGCCACTTTCTTTTTTATCTCCCTCTATACACTGAGAATTAAAGAGTCTTTCATCCAAAAACGGCCTCATGTTGACCTGGAAACACGGTTTCAGTCTTCTCTTCCTCAGAGTTTCTACAACCTCAACAGTCAGTATGTAAACCAGAAAGGCATGGTCCTCCCCTCTGCCCATCAGTGGGTCACAGCCACTCCCACAAGAATCTCCGT
This sequence comes from Arvicola amphibius, assembly GCF_903992535.2. Taxonomy (NCBI): domain Eukaryota; kingdom Metazoa; phylum Chordata; class Mammalia; order Rodentia; family Cricetidae; genus Arvicola; species Arvicola amphibius. The sequence goes on along the minus strand of NC_052047.1, from coordinate 15,660,269 downwards.
GGAAGCAAACAGTACGGCGATGCTGGCCTAGAGAGAGCAGCTCCAGCTCCCTGGAGCAGATGTCCACCAGCAGCATCTTAAAGGTCAGTCCCCACCAACCAGCTTCTCCAAGTACCCTGCCAGTGGCTACATGGCCATGCCTATTTTTAGGGCCAAACATTTCACTTACCAGATTGAGCTGAATCTACAATTACCAAATGTCCTCAATCACACGCACTGTCGGAGTCTTTCGAAAACAGGCTTGGTTAAAAATGTGCCTCTGCAACCAGACTTACTGAGGCAAGCAATGCAACTGCAACGGCATGTGTTGGAAGAGACCAGATCTCAAAGCAGAAGCCCTGAGGATGTTTTTGTTAGAAGTTGGCAACTGCCCACACAGTTCATTTGGTCCTGCCCAAAGATCCAACAAGGATAAAATGCCTGTGATATTCACCAGATGTGACTATCTAATATTTTTGAAAAAGACATCCATCCATCATTACTGAACCGTTAGCCTTAGCATCCAGGACCCCTGATGCTATGACGGTTCTCCTGCTCTAACCCTCAGAAGCAAAGGTTCAAGGATGAGAAAGAAGAGGAGAAAGAACACCTCCCATCTTTTTCAGTCATACTTTTCCTGTTTATCTTTTTTACATACCATTTTTCACTAGATAAAACCTAATACTGTCATCAGAAGTTAGAAGTATTTTTTTAAATGTGGAAAACCTTAGTGCTTGATAATCTCCCTTGATCTTAAAAGCAGCCCAGAAGGAAATCACTGACCTCTGGTAACCCAGAAAAGCAATGAACTTACCCATTTCCTCCACTCCCAACCAGTTTCCCCTGCTGACAAACCACGTGAATCAACAAGGCAACAGTGTGTTAGTAAGTCTAGAAAAACTTAACGTAAAGCTCATGATATAAGATTATATCAAACATCCCTGTATTTTAGTAAACTTACAAAGCACAAAAATCAGTATGAGCTGTCACTCCTCACGTGAGTAATTTAGTGGTGTGACAGAGCACACGGTAGGGACTCTGCAGAGAAAAGAAATTGTCGTCTAGGGCTTCTAGCAACAGTGTAAACTACCTGCCACTATCATGACGTCTTCCCCTGAACTCACTTCAGAGAAGAAGTTACAAGGTGAAGCAGGCCAACACCTCCTGCCACAGGCCATCAAAGGCTGTGTATGCTACAGGCATGACAGAGATGGGAGCCACGGTCATTTTAGGGATAGCTGCAACGACCTCTACTGACAGAACTGTGGCCAGAGTTGAGAAGACAATGTGGGGAAAGGGGTTGTCTACCAAAGCAGAAGTTTGTTCCGGAAATCTATAGAGAGTAGGGACAATCTGGGGCTGGGTAAGCTCAGTGTTTCTAACCTAGAAATATGATAGCCTAGCAAGAAGGACACTATACTTTTATCAATTATTAGTCACCTTTGTCTAGTCACGTCCTCCCAAAGGAACGAAGTTCCTGCAAGACTCAGGAAACCCAGAAGGTTGTAAGATGGACAAGACAGTATACATAAGCTATAGCAGTTGCAGGGCAGAGGGGGCCTGCCCCACCCACCAAGCTGCCTGGAGTTGGGTTTCCTTTCCACCTCTACCTTGCGAGGCCGAGGACACCCTGAAAGCCAACACCTGCACACTCCTATGTGCACACACACAGGAAAGGAAATGAGTCTTACCAGACCATCACAGTTGCTAATGGCAACAGAGGTTCCTGGAATGTCCATGATGTCACCAACATAAGCACAACTAGTCTGCAGAGGTTCTGATCTCCAGATTCTTTCCGAAGCACTTCCGTGTTGACGGCTCTTTCCGGGGTCAGTGATGTTCCCAGGCACCGGAACTGTCTCATGCCATTCCACAACAGCCCCAGGAGCTAGGAAGCGAGTGTTGGGCTTTAGTCGAAGATGAAAATCTCTTCCAAATGCAGTGACGTTGAAGAACAATTGCTCTGAGTTAGACGACACATCCCTGGGTGACCTCTTTTTGTGATTTGCAGAAAGAATATGGGAAAGATAGTGTCCTTTTAGGTTTGTGCTAACTGGTGTCACCAGCTCATATTCTCTATATCTCTTTATTGGTAAATCTGTGGGTAAAAAAGAGAATTGTAAGACATCAGACAGGAGAGGAGCATAATGTAAAGAACCATCTCAAAAAGCTAAACCACACTTTACAATAAAATTTATCCCTGAGCCAGTCTATATTTATTATATTTTAAGAACTAATATCATTTCTCCAAGGCACTTAGGTAACTCAATCAATTATTTTTAATTTTAAAAAGTGTAGTCAATCATGAACATTTACACCCTGTTGCTATACTTAAGACCATGAATATGTTTCTAAAACTATATTTAGCTCACTTAAAATTAGGACATATCCCTAAATAACTCTGGATTCCCATAAGAACTTTTAACAAAGTTGCTATCACATAAAATGTCTTGATTTCATCTTCTGTCCCTGTATAATGCATTCACCACCCTCCATATGCTGCTTCTGCCCAAATTTAGGATTTATACTCTAACTTTTAATAAACTATAAACTATAGTTTATGCCATTTTTTTCAACATAACATCCCTGACAATTATACACCACCGATAAGGAAACTGAGATTCAGGAAGAGCCTGAGTCAAAAGCCAGGCAATTGTGAAGTTTGGATGTAAATCCAAATTATTCTACAAAACATATGCACATTTGTTTCTCTGCTGTAGTATGGTACTATGGCACAATACAAAATCCTGACTTAAAAAAAAAACACTAAGAAGAATCCACAATCTATAAATTGGCATGCAGCACCACGAGAGTATGGTATTCTTGTTTTGCACTAGCTATGTCTTTGGAACCCACCTTACAACATAGGTGGCCATTGATATACCATACTCAACTAAATCTCCCAGTCAGGGATGTTTCCCCTACGTTAGTTGAATTTATGGACTTGGGAAAGATAAAAGGACATTAGATGTTGGAGGAAGAAGCAAGGGGGCAACGGGCATGATAAAAAGCAGGCATGGGAAGGAGAATATGTGAGTATGGATTTAAGATGCCCACTTGCACAATTCTCACCCCCAAACTAACCCTGCAATGTGCTCATGTTACCTGACAAACCTGACTCACAAATAATGACTGTATATAGAAACTAAACCTTTGTTAACCATTAAAATATTTAGTGTATAGGATCCACAATGAACCAATGATGTGTGAATTTAGTATCTTAGTAGAATCACCGGGTCCTCAAAGGTAAGGTCCCAAAAGAAAGATGAGGCATGTGGTAACTTGAAAATTTTTGATGTATTCGTCAATGTTTTGCTGCCTACACTGGAAAATGCATTAAAACAAAATGCCATTCTTGGTGGCAAGGATAAAGCAAATAGGACATCTGAGAGTATCACTAGACGGGAAGAGTGAAAACTCTGCATAGCCCATGGAGTGCTGGGTCTGACCCGGAGAGCTCAGCCACACATCCCTAAAGTGCCTCAGTGAGTGAGGGCTGCTGATCTCCCTTACAAAGAAGCCCATAGTGAATGTTTCCATCCATCCTGGTGTAGAATCGGGCTGGAAATTTAGGGAATAAACACAAGAGTTAACAGGGGCAGATAGGGGGGAAATGTTCACAGGCAGGTCTGAATCAAGTCTTTGAATGTGGCCTATGACCCAACCAAGTAAGTTCCATAAGGACAAGGGACCACCCTTCATTTACTTGATACTCTAGATATCAATATATAATAATCTAAGATTTTTCTATATATCAGACTCTACTCATTTTTGGTAAGCAGACAACTTTTGCTTTGTCTACGCTGCTAGTCATACTGACTTCTAGTTCCCCTCAGAACCCGTGAGCATCTCCCTGCACCAATACTCTGCTATAACTCTTTCTCCGTCCGTTTGTTGCTTCAAGGGAAGGAGAGAGCAATGCTTAAATTTAATTCATGGATTTTCCATCTCCTCTGAATGGAATTCACACAAAGTCTAGACAACATTGTGAGGCCTGGAATAAAAGACTGGGGGATACAAATGCAGAAGGTCCCACCACACCCAAGAGGATACCAAGAGCATCACTCAGACAGCAGTTATACATCCTAGACCTCTGAGACAGTTCCAGTTCAGACAATATGTTCTGAATCTTTATTTAAAAGAAAGATGCTACATAAAACCTCTCTCCCTGATGTGAAAACATAAATCATTTTTCAAATGTAGACATAAGAATCATTTCTTAAAAGGAACCCTGAATTCCCATTTTCCTGTTGGTAATTAGGAAACCTGGGGAAAGATGAACTCAGAAACCTCTAACGCCCTGGAAATAACTAAGGAATGACCCAATTGCCTGCTATTTGCTGGCAAAATACAATAATACAATGCTCTGTGAATTGTGCTTGGAAATGCACCATTTCTAACACAGCAATCACCATAGGTCAGTATATTATCCCTGTTCTGTAAGTGAGGAAGTGGAACTAAGCCTAACCCAGCAAAGTGAGATACCAAAGAAATATCTCAGAAAGTTTGGGCTCTGAAAGCACAACATATGCTCATCCCCTTTAGCATAGATGGAACATCTTTCTGTCAGTTTCTTACTCAATATCTGATCTATGAAAGAAAGCTAGCATATAGCACAGCTTCAGTAACTTCTATAAAAGGTTTGAAATTCTAGTTCGGGTAGGAGAGACGAGGAAAGTGGGTAGAAACTCAAAACTACCAAAAAGCATTTTAACCTCATATTACAATTATATAAGAAAACAAATTATGTCCAATATTCACTTACTGAATAAAAAAAAATATGCATTTGACAGACCCAACTTCTACAGAGCAGTACTGTGTGTGGTTAGGAATGAACAGCAATATGCAAGACACCAACAAGTTGAATCAACTACCACCTTGACCAAGGTCTTTATATTCCTGTGAGTTTTTCCGCAGTTATCATCTGGATATTAACAGAAATTACAACATGACGTATTTATCAATAAGTTCATAAGATGTCAACCAGAAACTCAGTGAATACTAGTCACCATAAATGTCAAATAATTACTTAAGAGAATAGCATGTTCAATTTTTAAAGATAGAAATTAGACAATTGTCTGAACAATGGAATAGAATTAAGACCCAGAAATAAGTCCACCAATCTACGGAGACCTGATTTTTGATGAAGAATCCAAAAACACATACAAGAAAATAGATAACATTGTCAGCAAGTGATGCTGGTTAAACTGGATGTCTGAATGTAGAAGAGTACAAATAGATCCATACTAATCACCATGCACAAAATTCCAGATGGACCAATGACCTCAGCATAAGGCTAAATATACTAGAACAATAAGTGTTGAATAGCCTTGAACTCACTGGCAAAGAAAAGAATATCTGAACAGAATACCAATAGCACAGGCACTAAGATCAACAATTAAAAAGAAGACCTCATGAAACTGAAAAGTTTCTGTAAGGCAAAGTACATCATCATTCAGAGAAAGTGACAAAAACAGAATGAGAAAAGATACCACTGCCCGTCCAAATATTTTGGAGCTAATATCCAAAACATATTTTTTTAAAGAACTAAAAGAAAGAAGAAACTGAACATCAAGAAAACAAACCAATTAAAAGTGAGGCACAGATCTAAAAGAATTCTCAAAAGAGGAAACCCAAATGGCTGAGAACCACTTAAAGAATGGTTCAACATCTTAGGTCTTCAGGAAAATGGAAATTACAACTACTTTGAGATATCATCTTACACCAATCAGAATGACAAAGATCAATAAAACAACTGACAGTTCATACGAAAGACAATGTGGGGGGGGAATGGAAACACTCATTCATTGCCTGTGGGAGTACAAACTTATACAGCCACTATGGAAGTCAGTGTGGTGGTTCCCTGGGCAGATAGAAATCAATCAACCTCACAATTCAGCTGTACCACTCTTGGGCATTTATTCAAAGAACACATTATCCTACTTCAAAGACACTTGCTCAACCTGTTCACTGCTGTTCTATTCATAACAGCCAAAAGTTGGAAACAACCTAGACATCTGTTGATGGATGAATGGATTAGAATGTGTAGTACTTTTATACAGTGAGAATATTACTCAGACACCATCAAATTCATAAGTAAATGAATAGAACTATAAAAAAGAACCCATCCTGAAAGAAGTAACATAGATGTAGGGAGACAAATATGGTTTGTATTTGCTTATATGATGTTAGCTATCACATCATTAACCAGCAAGCTACAATCCACATAACCACAGAGAGTAGGCAAAGTGTAAGGGACTCAGGAAGAGGGGTGGATATCCCTAGAAAGGGTAAATAGCACAGATAGTTACTGATGGAGATGGAGGGGAAGTGGGAACTAGGATGGGAAGATCAAACAGAGAAGAGGGAAGAGGGGGAAAGGGAGGGAAAACTGGAAGGATGCTAAAATTAAGGGCCATGAGGGGTCACATGGACACCTAACGCAGTAGAAGCGTCCTATAATGTGTACGTATATGAAGGGGACCTAAATGAAACTGACAGATAACTGGGGGATTGAGACAGAGCCCCAACTGAGCATCTCTTGTCACCAAGTGAAGCTTACAGTGTAGGGAATGGATTACAACTAATTGAGTTGTTGGCCAAAGGAAGCTTATGAGAACCCACAAACAAACAAGGCTATTGGCTCTCCATAAACTGAGGGTAAGGCCCCATTGCTGAAGATAACACCTAAACAACTTGTTGAACATGAAGTAGTACAGCTGGGGCCTACGCAGAAACTTCACCCATACATGGTACTGGAAGGTACTCTAGATGCTACCAAAGAAGAAAGGTTAAAAACTAACCCAGCTGCAAATCTTTTAATCTATAAGAGTGACCTGCCTGCAAGATACACTGGTTCAACAGTGCCACACAGTTTATAGGAGTATCCAGCCAATATCTGATTTGACTTAAGGCCTACTCCAGAAGATGTAACCCATACCCAACACTGCACGTGTGGCCAAGAAGCAGAGACTAGAAATCCTGGGAACTTAATAGGAGAAAAGAAACATAGCAATAAAATTACTCCTAACAATATTCAGCTGTACTCATAGATCAGGGCCTTGGTCAGCCAGTATCTGAGAATATGCTTCCTGCAGCAGATGGGAACACACAGAGGCCCATGGCTAGACAATATGCAGAGAGCAAGAGAACTTGGAACACTCAGCCCTTAAAGGGATGTCTCCACCAAACCCCTCCCTTCAGGCTCAAGGGACCCTGCAGAAAAGGAGACAGAAATAACATAAGAACCAGAGTAGATGGAGGACACCGAGAGTATGACCTTACTGATACAACAGGGATGACACACATATGAATTCACAGAGACTGTCACAGCATGGACAGAGCCCGCATGGGTCTGCACCAGATGGGATCTGTGGTGGTTTGAATAGGTATGGCCCCCACGGACTAATGTGTTTGAATGCTTAGCCCATTAGGAGATGGGACCTTGTTGGAGTAAGTGTGGCCTTGTTGGAGGAAGTGTGTCACTGTGGGGGCAGGCTTGGAGGTCACATATGCTCAAGCTATATCCAACATGGTAGACAGTCCCCTTCCTGTTGCCTGTGGACCAAGATGTAGAACTCTCAGCTATCTCTCCAGCACCATGGATGCCTTCATGATACCATACTTCCTGCCATGATGATAAATGACTAAACCGCTGAACGGTAAGCCAGCCCCAATTAAATGTTTTCCTTGATAAAAGTTGCTGTGGCCATGGTATCCCTTCACAGCCATAGGAACCCTTACTAAGACACGGTCCTAGAGCTGAGAGAAGCCCTAGGATAACCCAGAAGCTATCCCCAACTGATAGCCATTTGGAAATGAAAACTTAAGTTTTTTCAAGAGATTTTAACTGGGAAACAAACCACTCTTAAGAGTGGGCTCCATGCCAAGCAGTAGACGATTAACAGGAAACAAATTGAACAGTATCTTTGGAGGTTCTTTGTCCCACAATGTTAAGTCATGACATTTTTGTTTGTTTGTTTGTTTTGTTTATTTTTTTAACCTTATGGGTCCTTTGCATATATACCATGGCTTCTAGTTTTGTGTTTTTATGGGAATCTTGTACATACACGCATGTATGTCTCTGCATCTGTATGTGTTGTGCTTTTTCTTTGGCTTTTTCTTGTTTGGCTGTTTTGGTCATATTCTGATATGTTTGGTTTTGATTTACTTTATTGTACTTGATTATTATTTGTGGGTGCCTGTTTTCTAACAAGAGACAGAAAGGATGGAGATTGGAATAGATGGGGAGTTGGGAAGAACCTGGACATAATAGGCAGGTTGTCTGTCAAAGTGAGACTGGGCTCCATCACAGTCTCTTTCCTAAAGAGAAATATCTTTGATGTTTCTATTTCTCAGCATGGTCAAACTCGGCAGGCAAGGGGGAGACGTTCCTCTTCAAGATTTTCTCAGAATGCAACCCCCCTCCCCCAACAAAGTCCTTCCACACGTTCTCTGGCAGCCTGATTATAGCACAAGTTTTAGGGGGAAAGTGAGTTCCCTCATATCTAAATTCCTCTTTTTTTTTTTACACCATTCCTTATTAGAAAATATTAATCATACACAATAGTGAGTTTATAGCTTTTCCGCATGGGCTCTGACCATGCTGACTCCCCATTACTCTCTCCCTCTTCCCTCCACCAGCCCCCACTTCACTTAGTAGTTACTCTTCCTTCTGTTTTACTATGCTAGATCACTACCTCCCCAGGTACATGTTTAATAGACATATGTAAACCTGTAGCGAGGTATAATCATTGCACACCAACTACATCAAAAGCGGCATCCTGTTTTTACAGAGAGGCTGAGCACTCCAACCCCAAAACCTGTGGAAAGTGGACCCAAAATGCTCTAAAGTCTGAAGCTAAGAGGGATGATCAGATGTCAGAAGCAGAAAATCTACACTTCACTTCATGTGACAAGCTACAGTCAAATTGCTGGCATGATCAAATGTATGGGATTGTTTTCAGCCATGGGATATATGAGGTATACAGGAAGCATAAGTGAATTTCATGTTTTGAGTTGGTTCTTATTATGTAGATGAAAATTTTCTAAAATCTGAAACACAAAACATTTGCAGCCATGGGCATTTCAAGTAGGCGCCTTCAGCCTGTATTTAGAAACATCTGACTTTCTGTTTGAATGTCAACCATGGTAGACTGTCCTAATAACTTCTAAAATTGAATCATTTCTGAGATTTTTGATCCTTTTACACACATCGTGTTTTTAGTATGATATGGTACACACAGTAAACAATCAAAGCAAAACATATTCAAAGAAAACAGCCCGTCTTTCACACTACAGCTGAAATCAGTCGGTTCTCTACTGGGAATCCTTAACTCATCCAAATAAAAACGAATATTCAGCTTGCCCCTGACTTCACCATTTCTGCTCACAGTGTGCTGATAGTCATAAATCAAGTCAGGAAGTTATATCAGATTTTCTTCCCATTATGGTATTGTTCCAGACCTACTGACTTTCCCTACAAACTGCCCCCTCTTTTCTTCTAGTCACTTCTAAGTTCTCATTACCTCACAAAGAAATATTGCCAAGTGCCAAGCCCAAATTCCCCATATATAGATTTCCTTACTAAATATTACGTAAATTATGCCAAAATACTGTCCAAATCTCTGTCAAGAGAACTATTGTAAAGTCCCAGGTCTACAATGCTTAAACTATACCATCCCCTTAGTGACTTGAGTAACCTAAGACTTTCTATGTCCACTCTTAAACATAAAAATGAAGATTACAGTATTTCCTTCGCAGGGAATTGTCTTAGTTGGGGTTTCTATTGCTGTGAAGAGACACCATGACCATGGCAATTCTTACAAAGGAAAACATTTAATTGGGACTTGCTTACAATTTCAGAGGTTTAATCCATTATCTTTATGACGGGTGGCATGCATGCAGGCAGACGTGGTACTGGGAAAGGAGTTGAGAGTCCTACACCTCAATCCACACGCAGCAGAAGGTGATTATGTCCCACACTGGGCATAGTTTGGGCATGGAAGATCTCACAACCCACCCCCTCTCAGGGACACACTTCCTCCAAGAAGACCACAACTACTCCAACAAAGCCACACCTCGTGACAGGGCTACTCCCTATGAGGGCCATTTTCTTTCAGAGCACCACAGGGTTATTATAAAAATTAAATGACTCAATCAATTCAAAGTGCTTAGAATAGCATCTACTACTGAGTATATACCATGCTCATACAGTAGCAGAAGTGTCTACCCTACCCTGAGCTTAACGCCCAGCACCACGCAAGCAATTAATTTTATTAATAGTAATTAATTTTACCATGCTGTTTTTATAAATAGTTTCCCATTATTTCTTGATAGAACTCATAACACTGATATCTTTATTCATATCATACTTCCAAACTGCTAACCAGATACTCTAATAAAACAGAAACTTGGAGATAAAGTAGCTCAAACTAAATCAAAACTTAAGTTAATATTCCAGGAGATTTGTTTGTGTTGTTCCATGACCTCCAATGAAGCTGGGCCTTGGTCTGGAGAACGGGGTCCACGTTCAGCTGGCCAGAGTGGGCCACAGAGTGTTCTGGCCAGCTCAGAGGATATAGATAGACACACAAGAGGAATAAGAAGAGGTCAAAGGAGATGTGTGGCCCTTTCGAGGGGGCAGCATGGAGAACAGAGGTCGTTGATTGCTTTTCTCCATCTCTCTGGGACTCTAGCAGGTTTACACTAATATCTGACTCCCAACCATTTTTTTTATTAAAACAACAATAAAAAGAGCCTACTTTTTATTTAGTTAGTTATTAGAGTTGGACATTCAAATCCCTCTGCATTGCGTTCTCAGCATAATGCCTGTTAGCCTCTGGAAGCCGAGTTGCGCTCAGTAGGCCTGGCTAATCATTCTGCCTTTATCGTCCACTATGCTGGACTACCAGGGGAAAGGAGGGACAATGTGACTCTAGCTGGGCCCCCAGAACTGGCCTCAAGCCCCACCCTTTCCAGAAAACCAGTGCATGAGGAACAGACTTCCTGGTCTAAGCTTCCACGGGTCTCACAGTCAAATCATGTGACACAAATCAAAGCCAACAGTATAAGTGGTTTCTGACTACGTGTGTGTGACTTATGATTTCCAAAAGGCCTCTGGGGCAGAGGCATAGGAAAGTAACTGAGCTGAATGTCCCTTCTCAGAGAGTGGGGAGCAAGGGACGGCTGGCCCTTCTGGGGACTGTGCTTTCTTGGGAGTGAGTGTTCTGTGTGGAGCTGGTCAAGATCCCCAGTCTTCTCATTTCCTTTATAGATTAGCTACAGGTGCTACAACAGGAAAATGTGACAAGTACCCTTCAAAGTATGTTACAGAACGAAACGCAAGTGTCTCATACAGGATACCAAATGTCCGCAGTACATGATAAAGTTCACATCACTGATGCAGTGTTAATTTCCCACGTCCCAGACATATTAGGTGGTCTAATTCATATTAAGGCTTTCCCAGGTACGGGGTGTTAGGGCCCCTTGAGATGCTTGTGTCCTTCCTTCCCCAGACAAGGAAGAGACCTGGGTGGGACGCTTGAACACAACAGGTCTGGAGTCAGAAAAGTCTGCATTTGGGTGTGGGCTCCGGCCTGATGAGTGTTTTGGCATCTTGCATGCAAATTGTGAAAATGAAGACTCACTGAGGGGAATCCATACAACGGCGGCCACAAGACTCAAAGAAAGTTAAGCAATGTGAAGAGCCAGCTCCACTCAGCATAATCCGAATACATAAAAAATTATTTACTATCATTGTCATCAAGAGAAGGAAGCCACCTCCATCCCCCTAGCAACTCTTCTCTGTACCCCTACTCCTACTCCACTGGAATGCCTGCTGTGCCCAGAAGGACTGTAAACCTGGGCTGATATAGGACCTAAAATCCAGGGGAGCTGTAGTAATTCTTGCCCTATGACCCCACCTAGGGACCTAGGATTCTTTCCCAAGAACTGCTGATCACAGCACTTTGGAGAGGCAGCTCACACAGGCGACTTCCTTTATCAGGTAGAAATTCTCAGAAACACAGTAAGCTCGAGAATGAAATCAAACCAGCATTTCGGAGAGCAGCTGAAGAAGCAGCTCAAGCAACAACACACCCAAGTCCTGAACCCAGGGAAAAAGGAATAACTTTCATCACCACTGACAGCGACCAGCTGTTCTAGCAAACAGGAAAAGCAGGGTGAAGAGCGGACTTTAAAGAGGACACCAAATGTCGAAGGCTTAGCAGGGCTATAAACACTTACGGGGAAGGGAACACACATCTTCTCTCCCAGGCAGTTATGAACACGCTGAAATTCTTAACACAGCCAAAAGCCCCATCTCTTTTTGTCCCCTCAATTCATCCCTCTGGGCTCTTATCACCACAAGGCAGATTGTTCTCAGAGGGTCTTTTCTTTTAGCTACACCACTATTTCCGCACTTCAAGCTTCTTCATACAGCTATTTGAAAAACAAAAAGGCCGTGGGTAGCAAACTCATTAAAAAAGAAAAAAACTATGAACATAACAGCGCCTTCCTATTTTTTTTTAATTCTGACTTTTAATAGATACTTGTTGCAACTGTACAATATTTATGTTCTATAAAGTCACTCAGGGGAGAACAGCACATTCTTGAGTATTCTGGAACATTAAATCAGCTAAGGGAAGGAAATACGTTCTTTGAAGAGAAGTATCCAAGTATTTTCTGAGCTACATCTTCAGGGTAACAAGATAAGGAGGTTTGTTTGTTTGTTTGTTTTTTGTTTTGTGAAGAACAAAAGCCCAAATGTTAGCATTCACAGCTTAGATTCTATAGAAACACTTGACTGGCTGGCTCTCACTATTAGAAACTGTAAGCCTGAGAGCTGCATCAGATTGTACAAATCAATACAAATCAATATTCCTCACATTTCTTACTATTTCGGGAGGGAAATAGTACTCTTACTGATTAATACTGTACCTAGAATTTAAATCCATAAATATCAAAATTTGTTCGCAAGTGTTAAAGCTGGGAAAATAATGCTAAACATGCAGAGAGAATTATGAAAGATCTTTATGGAAACATTCTTTCTGACAGCTAAACCTTCAAAATTCAAAATAATTTCGTTTATGAGTGGGAAAAGCTATGAGTTTTCTGTAGTAAAGAGGAGCAGGCCGCATCCTGCCGCCCAGTTAGCTCAGTTCTATTTCTAATGTAAAGGATTCGTGTAAATGTAGAGACGAGACAGGAATGCTCAAAGGGCTATGTGCTGCATCACGCTGTTTTCAAAGCAGAGTGCAGGTAGGGACACATTGCTTCTGGAAACTCTGGGAGAGAACCTGTTCCCCTGCCTTCCACAGCTTTGAGAGGGCACCTGGATTTTGATCTCCTCTCTAGTCTGCAAAGCTACCCCAGACAGAGTGGTCTTGCTTGCACTCCCAAGCCTCCAGCGCTCTCTGGCCTACCTTTCTACTCACAAAGACTACCACCCAGGTAATCTTGGATAATCTATTTTAAGGTCACCTGATTAACCACCTGCTTTTGCCTACCAACCATCTCCTCCTTTACTAGAGACACAGGTTCCAGCGATTCAGAAGCAGGTAATTTGGGTGGGCGGGGGGAGGGGTGAGGGAGACTCTAATCCACCTGCCACAGGCACCATTTCGAGGTTAAGTTTATGACTCAGTAAATCACTATCCTGAGAGCGACGTCTCTTTTGCGAAATAAAATGCGGAATGGCTGACTGGAGGTGCTGACAACAAATGCTGCCACAACTTGGGGACATCAAGCTAATCCTGATGGGAAAAAACAACACAGCAGAGACAGGTGAAAGGGCCAGGGTTGAGAGGAGACTGCTGTATGTGGGGCTGGAGGAGAGGCTACAGCAAAATTTGAACTGTAGCTTCGTCTATGCCTGAATTTGATTATCTTATTGATCTGGGTTGTTGTTTGTTGTTGTTGTTGGTGGTGGTGGTGGTGGTGGTGGTGGTGATGGTGGTGGTGGTGGTGGTATGTGTGTGTGTGTGTTTACCTATGAGAACTGGATTCCTATCACTTATATTTTAAAAAGCGGGTCTGCTATATGAATTTTCCATGAAATGAAGACTAGGGAATTCCAACAAATAATGCAGAGAAAAATGAAAGAATTGAGTCAGGTAAGGTCTTCCATCCCAGTCCAAAAAAAAAAAAAAAAAAAAAAATTTGGAGCCCCTCTCAAGTCTTGGACCAAGTAAAAATAAAGCCTTTTGAAACAGAAAAAAAAATTTTTTTAGAGTCTGGTAGTCTCAGAACCCCCACATTTGCTGAGAGCTCACATGACACTTGAAAGTTCCCCAATCTTGCAACCATTCAGACTTGAGAAGTTTGGCTTAGGGATACTCAGAAAAGCAAGTCTACACAAATAGCCTAGAACCCCCAAACGCAAACCCGCACACTTCTGGCCCCAAGCATTCCAGATGAGAAAGATTCAGCCCGTACCAGGAACACAGCTATGAGTAAGCCAGAAAAAGAGAACTTTACATCTTGTTCCTTACCCAACACCCTTTGCTGCTGTATTCCAATGACTTAAGCAACCCTGCGTTGAGAAACCAGCATGAAGATTGTTTGTGAAAATAAAACTCTCAAACAGAGTATGGTATGCTATGTGGCTGAATGGTTTACAAGGCCAGGGCACAGCAAGCTGATGCTCCTGAAAATTCACGTCGGGCAGCAGGCCTAAGTGAAGGAAATACAACAAAATACCTCGCTTCAAGTAAATGTGTGAGTTTTTATTACATGGTATCAAAGGGGGAAGCACTTTGAAATGTCATATGTTCTGCATACTAACAACATTTTAAAAAATCCTTTTCTAAGTACAAATCTAAAAGATTCTAATACTACCAGCTGTTGGGCTGGCTGTTCACCATGGGACAGCATCTTAGTAAGACACCTCCAGAAAGTAAAAAGTAGCTCAGCATGCCCAAGTTGTACCCAGGAAAGCAACACTGGAAGGCACGATACAGTCATGTTTAAACCACACAGTTCGCACAGCCTGGTCCCTGACCACTGGATAATATAAAGATATAGGAAACCAATAAGTCCTCAAAATGGACTTTGCATGGAATAGAAAGAACTCCAGCTTGCATCGCTGATTATTTCAATTACTGTGTCCATAAATATATTTACTCAATAGGAAGGAAAACTATAAGAAACAAGAGATAGTACCTAAGTCCACAGGGCTGGGGAATTCATATTTTTAATTTTACTTGACCTACAAGTTTTCCCAAGGCTATTTTTGTTTGCCAGTCAATTCCAAAGCAGGATACATTGTTTGAAGCTGCCTGCAATCTGTCTAAAGTCCACACAGATTCATCATGCTGAATTTGTGACAGTCATTTTTATAAGCAAGAGAATGACATTTCACCACCAACTCTGTCTCAGGGATTATAGTTAGTCACCAAGCTCAGGCGCAGCTACTTGGGAAATTAAATTCCACGTGGGATCGGACATTCCTTGTGCTAGGAGCTCCCCAGCTCTGCTATCCATTTTAAAGACATAAGTCTTGAATTTTATTTTGCCTCTGCTCTGCCTCTAGTCTATGCATTTCCCCAAAGTTCTCATAAAATTACAAAACCACACTAACATAACTGTTCATATTTATTGAGTATTTGCAATAACAAAAATGATAAATACCTTGCTTTTTTCAGACTATTAAACATTTTAAGTGTATTCTAATATTTAAACAAAGCCAAAATTTATTTCTAACTATGCTTTTTAAAGCCAGTTTACTCCAAACCTGCAGGGAGTTTATTCCATACTTTTTTTTCCCCAAAAGCCATTTGTCAAAATTTATGATGTGCATCTGCTTAGAAACCAACCTCTGGGAATTTCTCTTTAAGGAGTCAATTGAAATGCAGGTAATGACCTATATAAAATACCAGGTGGCAAATCTCAATACTATGGGAAAGCAGATACCATAAGCAAAATAATTATCAAGTTATGTACAATTACAGGATGGAATTCAGTGTCTTTGGCAAGAAGTTTTGTAAGGATATGGAAAACAAAAACAAATATGCTTAACCAGTTTTTCTTCATACAAAAACATATTATCACATGAGTAATTCCAACCAGACTACATATCAACTATGCTTTGTGTATACATGTTGATAATTACTTATCCAAAATGTTCAGCACTGTGGTGTCTATTCTTTCAGACTTTGGAACATCTACATACACTTTACCAGCTGAGCACCCCAACCCAAAAATCTAAAGTCTAAAAGACTGCAATTAAGGGGGCTGGACAGATGGCTCAGAGGTTAAGAGCACTGACTGCTCTTCCAGAGGTCCTGAGTTCAATTCCCAGCACCCACATGGTGGCTCACAACCATCTGTAATAAAATCTGATGCCCTCTTCTGACCTGCAGGTGTACATGCAGGCATAACACTGTACACATAATAAATATAATAAATATAAATAATAAAATAAATATAATAATAATTTATTATTACACATAATAAATATAATAAAACATTTCTAAGAAATAAAGAAAACATCATATAAAAAAAGATTGCAATTAAATGAACAGTGGGTGAAAATAGCTAACCTGTCAGTTCTTTGGGCTTTGACTATCAGAGTTCCAGAGACCACAGAAACAGTAACGATAACCATAGTGCACACATGTAACACATCTATATCAGCATAGGAGAATCACAGCTTGCCAGGAGGAGCACGGATGTAAGTTAGGAATAAAAGTTGATTTGTATTCCGTTCCAAGATTGCTGAGAGGCTCCACTGCTAACAGCAATCCTTTCACAGAAAGAATGAACTCTGTAGAAGTCATCCCTGTAGACAGTCCAAGTGATATAACCAGATTCTTCAACCCAAAACCACTCATAATTTTACCAGGCCATTTGGAACTATCCCTAATGGATTTCCAAGGCAGTCTGAGTTGGCCTCTCACAAGCAAAGAATGTTTGAAGTTCGTCATCCTGAGGCAGGGGTGACCTTGAAGGTTTTCTTAACATTTCTAGGCACTACCACATGATTTGAGACAGCAACAAGAGAACAGCAAAAGCATGGGCAAGAAAGTTTTCAGCTCAATGGGAACAGCAATCATCAATTACAAGGGGGGGCACACAAATGGGGTAAACATCCCAAGGAGACTGTAGGCAAAGCACACAAAATGAATGGGCCAAGGTTCTTGTGCTTTGTGCTATAAAAGTAGATGCCTTGCTAACATTGAACAATTAACTGATAGCCATTGTCATATTCGCTGTTTTCATGGGGGACTCACTAAACTTAAAGGCACAGGACAAAAGCATTTAAGGAACTCCAGAACATAGAGAGATCTTGATGTAATAATGCCCTGCCTGCTACAGATAGTCACCAAGCAATGATTCTCTGTGGATGACCAGGTACCAACTGTGGTGTAGTGCTAAGACAAAGCCATCTTCAAAGCAGAGTCTTGGCTTTCATGCGGTAAGAAGTGACAGTGTTTCTTTACCCCAAGTCAATCATCGGGTAAGTGACTCTCACTAAACTCTGAAAACTATGCAGATAGATAGATAGATAGATAGATAGATAGATAGATAGATAGATAGATAGATAGATAGATAGATATAGATACATCCCAATGATGACAAAGCATTTCTTAGAAAACTAGTGGATGAAGATAAGCTCCTTTCTAAAGAATGAAATGCAATGGATTTTTTAAACTAGAAATAGAAGACTAGAAATAGAACTTTAAAAAAGTAAATAAATAAACACGCCCCAACTCCAACAAGGGTTACTGAGGAATGACAGCTTCATGCAGTAACATGAGCCTTCCTCAAATGATGCCCAAAGAATAGCAAAGTGATAGTTTCAAAACAAAGGGACTGAGGATTCTTTTTCAGATTTTCCAATCTCTACAGAACTCTAATTGTTTCCTAACCCTCGTGTGTCACGGAGTAAGCCTCCTAACCCAATTAAGGCAGTAAGCCAGATGCCCACAATGACTCCCTTGCATCCCACTAAGAACATGTGCTGACTCAGACAAGAAAGAGCTCCCCGACAGGCAGCAGAAACATGCCAATGAGCTAATGAAACACACTTGACCATACGTACATGAATATACTTCAGTATGCATAGGTTGGGGAGAAGGATAGGTAGTTTTTCACTACTTGACAAAGAGACCCAGACAAGACCGGGGTTCACAATCTATCTCCCTATTTTCCCTAGAAAGAATCATACTTCCCCACATACCAAGAATGTATTTTTCCCATTGGCTAAGAGAGCAGCCATATCCCCTATAAGACTACATAGGTGAGGAATCTAATGTATTCTAACCTGCCATTCCCTCCACTATAAACCACCTTCTCTCTACCTAAATAAAATCCTTTTCCTACTCTAGTAGGTTATGACATGTCATATAGATTTTAATTACCATCATAGGTCATATACTACAGAATAATATGGTACAATTTCTTGTATTCAAAGCAGAACAGCTGGGCAAAATTAGTCCAACCCTGTTAGCAATCGGGAGTGTGGTTACCTTTAATGAGGAATCAGCACGAGGAAGGTGGTAGGTGAGAGGCACAAGGGTGCTAGTAACATTCTGCTTATGGACCTATGCACATGAGTACACACTATATCAGCAGCAGCAAGCTGTGCACTGAATACAGACCCTGTGAGCATAATAAATTCTAATTCCTTCCAAATTTGTCTCCTCCACAGTTTGTGGTTTATTGCTAAATTATGTTTATCTCTTCCTGAAATATACTCAGAAGCCATTCAGAGCTATGGAATTTCTGTAGCCAATTTGTTATGCAATAGATATAAATAATTAATACATCAATAATTTTCATAGACTGCTTTAGTCTTTCCTAATGTATCATCAATCAAACAGTATTCCCAGGCTGTTGCATAGACCCACCTTTCAAATGAGTGGCTACTGAAAGAGAGAGTGCATCTTTCTGAATCTGTAAGTCTCTTTTCAAATGGAGACAGCAAAGAATCTTACTGTGGCTAAGATTTTCTGAAAGAGAGCATTTTTTAAAACTCCATGGAGTCAGGTCATTGACTATAAATGATGGCTGTATTTCATTAGTACAAGACTCAGAGGTCGCAATCTTTATTGCTGTTGTTTTCATTTTCATTACACTTGAGTATGGTAAATAAAATGACAATGGCAAAGAGGAACCCCACAGAACAGGAGTATGGAGACGAGTGCTATAAATCTCCAGAAATACAACCTAGGAGCACCAAGAGGACCCCTGCCAGGCTGCTGACTCATCTTCTTCAAGCTAAGCTTAAGCGCACCTGCACTGTTTTCTTTACTGCAGAAAGGACTCTGAAAGTAATTGATACCAACAAAGGGTCTGGACCGAAGCCAATCCCAGGCCTCCTGCATGAGAGCATCCTGATTCTATCTGAAAACGCCATCAGAGCAACGCATTTCATTATGTGAATAAAATGGGTTGGAAGAATGGGTCATCTTAAAACACCTGTTTAATTACATCCTGAAATGCTGCAGTGGCCAATGAAATAAGCAAAGTCATTAAAACCAAGACTGTTCTTTTTCCTACTTGGGGGTTTGAGATTTTGATGCTGTTTTGTTTTGCTTTGTCTTTTTCCTTTGAAAAGATAGACAGAGGGCTGAGTGCAATGGATCGCCACAAGACTGATGCCTCTCAGGCGGTGTGCAGTGCATTCTCAGCCGCCCCTTCTCCCTTCTGTTCTGCTGGGGAAGAGACTCACAACACTAAGTAAGATTGCCATACATGCATGTTGCATGTATAGAAAATTCACAGGTCCACGGTGTCACAAATTCTGAGGAGAAACTATGCAACTTTGAATTTTGATCCTTCTCAAAACAGCACTAACAGAACTGAATCTCTCACACATTGAGCCTCAGCATCAAGACATGGCAGCTACTTCCACCATCACCAATCCACACCGATCCTCAACAGCTGCGCTTCTAGCCAGGCTTTCCCCTTCTCTAAGCCGGGTGTATTAAATGCATTTTTTTTTTACCGTACCTGGAGGCTTTTCTTCTGCCCGCCAATTCCCAAATAACCACTCTGAGGCTTAAGATAAATTACAAACTGTTTGGATTATTAGCTCAGGCTGACTATTAACTAGTTCTTACAACTTAAATTAATCCATTTTTATTATTCTATATTTTACCACGAGGCTCATGGCTTGTTACCTCACATCTTGCTTCCCCTGCGGCTGCTGGTATTTCCCTGACTCTGCCATTTTTCTCCCTGTATCTCTGGATTTCCTGCCTAACTCTATTCTGCCTGGCTGTTGGTCAAATCAGCTTCTTTATTAACCAATGCTAATAAAACATATTCACAGCATAACAGAGAGACATGCCCCATCATTTGACTTACAATATTTCCCATTCATAATGAACCTATGAAACATGGTCTCATCCTAAGTCAGAGGACATTGGTACACAGCTCTGGGCCTGGATCATGGCTTCACCCATTCGTGAACAATTATGGACCCCACTGGGCACTGCAGAAGGCAGCTGGAGCAAAGGGTCATGTCTCTGTAAGAGACACACCAAACCCATCCTGAGACTGCGAGAATCAGGCAAGCACATCAAGCAATTAACACTACACCCAGCATTTAATAAGTCATCAGTAACTTGTACCCAAGTTTGCAAAGGTAGGGATAACATTTTGAAGAAGAAAAAGGAGGAGGAGGAGGAGAAGAAGAAGGAGGAGGAGGAAGAGGAGGAGGAGAAGGACTTTACAGCCTGATGTGGTAACAGATAACTCTAATCTCAGCACTTGGATTAGAAGTTTAAGGACATCTTGCCTACCTAGTGGGTTCCAAGCTAATCCTGAGCTGTGTGAAACCTTGTCTCAACAAACAAATTTCATACTGACACTTCAAAAACAAAATATCTGCAGTGAATGTTCTGCCAAAACGAAGATTATCTTTTGAAGCAATTTGAATAAAACGTTATCGTAGATGGTGTGGTGGTTTGAATAAGAATGTCCCCTGTAGTGTAGGCTCATGTACTCAAATCTCAAATGCTCTGCCCCTAGTGGGCAGAAGAGTTTGGGAAGGATTAGAAGGGCTCTATTGGACGAAGTGTGTCTCTAGAGGTAGGCTTTGGTTTCAAAAGACTCATGCCATTCCCAGTTCATCTCTTTCCCCCTTGTTGCTGGGTCTCAGGATGTGAGCTCTCCACTACTGCTAGGGCACCATGGCTGCTTGCCTGCTGCCATGACTATGTCACCTGGCTAGGATAACACTGCACTCTACCTTCTGAAGCTCAAAGCTCCAAATAAACTCTTTTCTAAGTCGTCTTAGTCATGGTGTCTCTCCACAGGAACAGAGAAGTAACTAAAACAGTGGTTAAGAGCACTCCGTGCTCTTTCAGAGCACCTGAGTTCAATTCACAGTACCCACACGGTGACTAACAACCATCTGGAACTCCAATTCCAGGGAATCTGATGCCCTCTTCTGGCATCCTTGGGCACTGCACACATGTGAACCGACATCTAGGCAGGCGAACACCCTCCCATACACATAGAATAATTTTTAATATGTGTTTTATAGGATGTTGATTGTAGCCTGACTTTCCAAACGTGAGCATCCAAAACATAGTACTATGAACAACCTCAAGAAATGACTATTATTTTTGGAGTAACCTGTTACAAACCACATATTTTGAACTTTACCATCTCCTCACCCATAAAATAGGAGTAACTAATAGACCCCACAGCACCAGGTATTACTCAAGTATTACCTAACTTAATTATCTTACGAATATTTTTTATGAAATAAAAGAAGTCACTCAAGTGTGTAGACAAAGCAGGCAAACTTAAGGAAAAATGTGAACTCTCTCTTCATCATCCCCCCTTTCTTCCTGGCATTCCTACAACTGTCTTCAGTTACAAGCAGATTTGTTTCTCCCTATGTTCCACAAGGTGATGGTCTGACTTTTAAGCATCTCTTATGTTCCAGCCCCGCTATAACCCTCCCAGTGCATACCAGAGGCTCGCACCGAATCAGTAATAAATAATGCTTGAGAAGAGGAGCTTCTACTCGGGAGGATATTGACACCACTATAATTTAGCCTGGGGAAAATAGGACCCTCCCACGGAAAGCGGAAGAGTAGAAACGATTCCAGACTACGAATTATTTTAACCACTAATTAGGAAACTTTCAGAAACAATTCTTTGGCTTAGCTTACTTTTGTCCCCTGCTCTCAGCTAAGGTAAGGGTGACATCTGAGAAAGAGGCTTACCTATTTGCACCATTTCTTCAGTCCCAGCCTAGAAGGGGGGGGGGGGGGTAAGAAAAAGAAACAGTTACTGGGTTTCATCTTATCGCCCTGTGCCGTTTCTACCATCAGTGCTTTTCCTAGGCTGGTTAATCAGGAGACCGACAGACTGGAATTGTTGCCTGAAGGCTGAATAAACCTTACTTAGTTCCTAGAAGGTTCCTGTGACAAGAGCCTGAGCCAACGCAATGACTATTTGAGAAAGGGACTTGTTGGCTGGCTTTAATTTTAGTATCTGTAAAGCCAGTAAAATAAACAGTGACCCTCAATGGCCTCTTCGGAAAACTCCAATACTAGATCACCAGACCAGAGAGGCTAGAAAACCTCACAGAGAAATCGTGCACTGAGAGTCCCACCGGTTCCGCGCTGATTTGATTTACTACAAAAGGCTCGCCAGCCTGAGCCCCCTTCAAAGACTATTCAGAGAGCATCAGCTTCACCTTGAGTCTCCACGGGGTGGGGGCAGGGCCGAAAGGCACCAGAGCTGCACTCAATTTAGCTTTAAAGAGGAGGAGTTGTGCGGAGCGGGGGAGGGGAAGAGGCGGCAGACGCCTCCAGCTTCGGCTGCCCTCGGAAAAGGAGAGGGCAGGAAACGTCCCAGGCCCTCCCCAACTGTCAAACTGCAACCCGGCCGCGGTCCTCCCAGGACACGTGTCTGGGTAGCTCCGGGTACTGCCTGGGGACTTCTTGAAACCTCTTGTCCCTGGCTACCCGCAGGAACTGGGAGTCAGGAGGAGGGAGATCCTCTGGGCTTCGGAATCCGCGGTCCAGACCTGAACTTCGCCAGAGCGCCCAGAGCGTCCGGAGCGCCTTGCAAAAGGGGACAGCCTGATGGCCCCACTAGGATGCGAGCTGGCTGCAGTCTGACATTTGGACTACTCCTGGTCGCCGCTGGCTAGGGAAGCCCCAGGTGTGATGAGCCTTGGCTGCCGAAGGAGGGTTGTCCCAACCTCCCATGCAATGCGTCCCCAAGCCCAAGCCCCGCGCAACGCCGGGCCCTCCACGCGCCGCCTCGGAACGCAGAAGATGCCCCAGAAGGGTGGCAAGGGGAGGGAAGGGAGTGAAGGGGACGAAGGGGAGGATCTTTGTCGGGAAAAGGTTGGGTTTGAGTTTTATTATTTTCCACTTACTTGTCCATCAGCTGACGTCCTAACCTCTACCAGAGAGGCTGCTATCAACCAAAGTGACAGGAACACCATCACGAGTCGAGTGCACTTCACAACTACTGGGCGAAGCAGCTACCCCAGTGCAAACCACCCCAAAATAAGTTTCCTTTAAAACGCGCAAAGAAAATGGAAGAAGGGGAAGGAGGGTTGCAGAGCTTTAAAAAAAAAAAGTGATCTTGGGCTTTGCTCAATGAAAAGGCAACGTGAGCTGTGCGCCTGGCCCCGTGCCCTGTCGGTCCTTTCCACTTCACCTTCTCACCCGGTCCTCCCAAGCCGACTGTGCGGGAGCCAGAAGGTACTGCGAGCCGGGCAGAAGCTGACCCAAGCGGGGGAAGGGACCGGGGCGTCCCACTCTCTGCCCCGGGGCTGCTTTGGAGAGGCTCTCGGAGCACCGTGGGCCGCCGAGGCTAAGCACGGAGACGGCTCGGGTCCCGGGAGCGTGGCAGCCAGGGAAAAGTGGGAACCAGAGACCAGCGAGCGGGAGAAAGAGGCAGCGCAAGCCCTGGAGCCTCCGCCGCACACGCAGTGGGGGCGGGAGGACGAGGGGAGGAGGCAGCCGCCTAGGAGGAGGGAGGAGTGGGCCGCTCGCCCGCTCCGGTTGCTCTCGGCCCGGGCCGTCTGCTCTCTGCCCGCGACCCGCCGGGCGCTAATAAGGCGGCCGAGTCACCCCCCCACACTCCTCCCCCAGGCGGCCCCTCCCGCCGCGCGCCCACGTCATCGTGGCCAGTGCCCCCCGGCGCAGGGTCAGGGCTCATACCGGCCGGGGGCTGCGAAAGCGCCGCCTGGACCCCGCATCCCCCAGGTCTCCGTGATGGGACGAGGGCGGGGAGGGTCCAGGCGCGCCTCCCTTCCCAACGGGCGGAGGGAGGGGAAGGATCCGGGGACCAGACCTGGGCTGTAGGAAATCACCTCCTCCAGCCTCCCCTATTTCCCCCCTCCTTTCCCCCACCCCTAGGCAGGGGAAAGTCTCCCGACAGAAGCCCAAGGACGTGGGGGATTTTCTCCTCCAGACACTCATCCCCCCCCCCCTCCTACGCATGGATGGACGTGGGGGGCGGGGGCACTCTTTCCGCAAAGCTCTTGTTTATGCTTTATTCGTTTATATTAGTTTTCAAAGATACCGCGTTCCCTTTCTTGACTCAGCCGGATGTTTCCGTTTATCACTAGAGTACACAGGCCTCGGGGTCTCTTGCTTACAGCCAGATTAAGTTATCTAGTGACTTGTGCAGTTTGCAGCTTTCTGGGACGAAAGGACAGCCAGCGACCTGAGAGTTGCTGGAATCCCAGACCCACCTCGCTGGGGTAGACCAGGTGGCCATGGGAGACGGGGAGGGCGCGGAGGGGGTTTTCCCTGTCCTGAAGGACCACCCTCACCCAGGATTAGACCAGACAGTAATAAGGCTCATGCTGAGTGGAAGTTTAAGGACTTCACTTGGAAACAGAGAAGTGGAGTCATGTCCTGAGGAAGCGATCCTACCAAAATGCATCGAAGTTTTGCTCTATGCCTTCAATAAATTGTTTATTCCTAGAGAGCTAAAGGGAAGGCTGTCTCCAGCTGACACATACATCTCACTGGGTTCCTGGTTGTGCTGGCGCTATCTTGTCAAAATCATATAAGGAGGACATTTACGGGAACATTTGGGAAGTGGACTCATCTAGTAACACAGTGTATTAGGTTAATTAGTTAATTATTGCTAAGAAATAGGATTAGACCCTCAGGACTGAAGGACGTCCAAATTGACTTTCCCCTTTCAATTCCAGGCTGCGGCATTGTTGTGGTCTGTCCTTGACTCGAGGTCTAGGGATGAACGCCTGAACTTGGCACCAGGTTGTCCTAGCCATTAAAAGCAAATAAGCCTCAACATTGCATAAATTAGAAACGTGGTCACTGCATACAGGCGAATAAAAGAGGTGGTGTACAGACTGACCTGGGCTCTAGAACTGTCCCCTGTCTATCTATCTAACTGGCAAGTTCTGGAACTCCATTTTGGTTTCTGCCCTCTGAGATATTTCCAGTCTAAAACTTTCTGATCTTCAGTGCTGACAAAAAAAAAAAAAAAAAAGTATTAACCATGCCCTGACCGTGTTCTTGAGTCTGTTCGCAACGTCCAGACACTTGTTACTGAACCACTATTTTGCACAACAAGCAATTGAGGGAACTTTCAGGAACTATGCCTCAGAAAGTAAGTGTGTGTGTGTGTGTGTGTGTGTGTGTGTGTGTTACACTGTCATTTAAAATTCCATTATTTGGTTTTTCAACTGTTCTGCCTAAAACAGCTCCGGTGTTTTCTTTCTGTTCGTTTTTCTCTTCTTTAAGTTCTAGTTGGGACTCCCTGGATTTCTCAACTTCCTGAGTCATGGCCCTCACACTGACAAATGCTGATTTAAGTGCAGGCCAGAAGGTCTTTATTTATCAGATTCCAATGTGAGCTCTCATTAACAAGGTTATCCCAACACCATCCAGGGCAGAGCTTCACGAACTATTCCCTAGTTTGTTTTTAAGGGGGACAAGTCTACCAGCCAACTAAAGTTTGTGAAATAGGCATATAAAGAAAATGAAATTAATTTCTTTATTTCCCACTTCCTAGGGGCATCATGAAAATCACCTGGTTTTACTGTAAGCTGTCTAGCATGTCAGGGTATGGTAAGGGCTTACATTTCTGTAGCATGAGGGCATTGGTACAGTCATTTATTGGAGTTAGTGAAATCCTGTCACAAACTGACCTCTCCGGCCTGGCCAGAATTAATCCCCTTCCCTTCATATGCCTCAGCCATAGCTATAATATTGATCCTCACACATTCTCCTGTCCAAGTGACCAAGAGCATTCTAGACAGAAAAGCAAATAATTATACCACAAAATTACTAAGCACTTTGAGGTATGTTTTCTTTCAAAATATGTTTCTCATTTATAAATAATTTCAACAGTGATCCCATGTTTAACCAATATCTAGCACAATTTCCTTCCGGTGGGGGATACAGGGAACTTTACTAACCCCGGACATGCGGCAAGTGGAAGAGAAGCTTGTTTTCCCTAGCTAATGGGAAGCTGTACTTTGGGTCTTGAGATTTCTGACACCTCGTCTTAATTATCATTCCCTGCGATGGTTAGTTTTAATTGCCAGTTTGACAAGGTCTAACGTCACCTGGAAAGAGGGATCACCTGGATAAGATTAGGCCTGTTGGGGTTGCTTCTCTTCACTGTGTTAGCTGAAATGGGAAGACACAGCCCACTGTGGGTGGCACCGTTCCCTGGGGCTGGTCCTGAACTGTGGAAGGGTAGGGAAGGTAAACTGAGACCCAAGTGTGTATGCAGGCACTGATTCCTCTCTGTTCTGAACTGTGGCTGTGATATGACTAGTTTGTAAGTTCTGCCACCTTTTCTTTCCTGCTAGGATGGAATGTGTGTAACCTGAATTGAGAACTAAAATAAGTCCTTTCTCTTCTACGTTGCTTTTTGTCAGGGTGTTTTATCATAGCAACAGAAATGGAAATAGACATCCCTTTAAATTTTAAATTGCAAGACGAACAAGTGTACAGTATTCTCCTTCATCTCAGGTTTTGAGTCTCAAGCTCAACCCCAGCCTGAAAATACTAAAGAGAAATTCCAGAAAGGAATGATTTATAAGTTTTAAGTAACTTCAAAACTATGTATTGCTATAATTGTTCTATTACTAGATATTATTAGTTTCCCACTATGCCTAATTTATATTTCCCATAACACAAAATTTATAATTCATGATTTCTTTAGTTTTTTTTTCCTTCTGGCTAAGTACCTTCCTCATACTTTTAATATACCTAAATATCGCCAATCGATATCATTAAATGCCTCATATTTTTGGTCAGAGAGGTTTGTGAAGTTCAGTACGCACCTTCATTCGGAGGATAGATTGGAAGGTAACCGCAGCATAAAAGGCTAGGCTCGTTTCTGTCTTTTCCTCCAATTTCCAAGGTGCCCTGGGTACTAACTTTCTCACTTTCCACCACCGACGCCCAACAATTTCTCTCACGAAGCACTTCCCCTTCCACCTGAAGAACTCTCTGTTCCAGGTCCTGAGGTTCTAGTCCACGGGAGTATTAGAGTAGATTCGGGTGGCTTATTTCTACAGGACAGAGAAAACTGAATTTACCTGCTGTCTTCGCCCCATCTCCTGGATCCTCATAGGACATGGGGCTTGCAACATGGGAGGACAGAGATGACAGCAAACTCCCTGACATAGCAGGAGTTATCCATCCTTAGTGTCTTCCCTGTCCAATGCAATGCTTAGTTTTCATTCATGGGTCAGTGCATACTATGTATCCATTGCTTGTAATATAAATGTAATTTTAACCCAGGAATGGCCAGTATAGGTTGGCAGTTAGAATGTGGGACTGTCTTACTCAGAGGCACACTCCTGATAGATACACAGTGATGGAATAGTTGCTGAGTGAAGGCGTGAGTGGCTAGTTACTGTTTCTACTAAATAGGTTTAAAAGTCATGTTTTCTCCAGTACAAATGATTAAACTATTTCCAATTTTCTTGTCTTCTTACACACATTTCCAGAAGTCTCTTTGAAAACTCCCAAACCCAGGAAAATTTATGAACACAACGATAGAAACTAACGATGGCAAGGCCTGGGAGGTCACCCCACCCATGCTCCCACTGGCAGCTGAGCAGCCCTTAGAGGAAATCCAGTATCTCCCAAAGGATACATTTGAGTGTCTGGGATTTCTTACATGTTTGCTTTTAGACGGATGATTCCACAGTGGAACAAGTACAGAGGGCAGGTCATTCCTTGTGTTCCTTGACTTTCCTTCTTTTTCCTTAGTGGAATTATTTCTTGCCCCAAATGTGTCTCCCCTCCCTTAACACCATTTCCTATGATAATTAGTATCACTAGCTGTTCATATCTATAGATACATTATGGGAACAGGTATTACTATCTACCTTCCTTTGTTTCTATAGTCTTCCTCCGTTTCTTTAAACCTTCTCTATTTTTTTTCTTGGAAATTCTAAG
The DNA here is from genome assembly GCF_903992535.2 of Arvicola amphibius. Classification (NCBI taxonomy): domain Eukaryota; kingdom Metazoa; phylum Chordata; class Mammalia; order Rodentia; family Cricetidae; genus Arvicola; species Arvicola amphibius. The sequence goes on along the minus strand of NC_052047.1, from coordinate 15,631,905 downwards.
TGTTAATGGAAGATCATAGTCTCCCTAGAGCCCCAGTTTTTTTTAAAAAAAAAAAAAAACAAGGAAGCCATTAAAAATCCTTCAAGTGCTCTTTGTAAGGGTCACAACCTAATTGCCATAAACTATGTTAATGGAAAGGCATTTAAAATTATTGTCAGATTGCTTACATTGATGCCATTGTTTTCTTGATATTTCAAGGAACCCTAATAGAGAAGAATGCTGGAGAATACAGATGTGTATTTAGGACTATTAAATAGTAGTTATAGTCCCCGGAGAGGAAGGGATTCAAAGTCAGAGACATGGCATAGTACTTTCCACATAGTAGATCATTCCACAAATATATGATAAATGATTATATCATTCACCAGCTTCCAATAACTAACTATATACCAACCCACATCTTTTCCCCCTATATAATTCTCAAATCAATATTGCCAAGCATTTGTAGGTAGCTCCAAAGCCTTAAAACTTTAAATTATCTGTGCTCAGAAAGTACAGGAGAAATCACAATATTCAGTTGGATTCAAGGACTTAATTAAAAGTGCAAAAAAACCTCTTAGTGGCTATTGTTCATAAGTATTCCCTCATAAGTGAGTGTGAGTTTGTACAAGTCAGAGATGTAATCAGGTGCCTAAATGTATAACTAGTGTCCACACAAGATGACATGGTTTGGGAGGACTTGTTAAAACTACATTTGAGATAATCCTTTCGTATAAGGGCTGTTTCTGTCTAACAATGCCAGTTCTGTAATAAAATTTTGTATGGATTTCTGAGATGAGAATAAAGACAGTTTTTTCAGGCTGTCGGGGGCAGGTAGGGAGTCTTCTGGGTGTTCGGCACAACAGCTGTGCAGTAAAGAAGTTCTTCCACAAGAGGCACGCTGTGTCTCACATCATACACTAAAATCATGTTAGAGCTTCTATGTATTCCTACTACCTTCCCAAAGCCGAACACACCCAGTCTTGAAATGATTTCCTAAAACTCAGAAGAGTTTTGTTGTTGTTGTTTTTAGGTTAATTTATTTGTTGAGGGAAGCAATCAGTTTCATTGAGTTATTGAAAGTCATCCCTAAATTTTGTAAAAACAACTTTTATATAAGAACAGTCCTCCAGTTCTCAAGATATTATAGGCTTTCACTAAGATAGCAATTGACTTTTTCCAGACAAGAACTAGAAGTAGTTAGCATAGAGAAGATGAGCAGCACAAAGCAATCAACCCACTGAAGAAAAACAAAATCAGTTATGAAATCAACAATCACCCATAGACTGTTTCTGCCAAGGAAAACAAGACCTAGATTCTTAACATCTAGCACTTTAGAAAGAAAGAACAGACCCCAAACAAATCCAAACCTGAACCGTGATTTTAGGATGTTTTAATCTGTGTAGATTATCAACCAGATGACAACAGATGCAACTGAGCTGGCAACCTTTTTTTGTCTTTAATTGCTTAATGGCAAAGGGTCACATAAAATGAGAAGGGTTCTAAGATTTATGTTTGGGGTCTGACATGTGAATTCTGTTATCGTCACACTAAACAAAGAATGTGAGAGCTACCACTGTTCTGGCCAACTGCGTAGTCAATGTTTGGTAGAAAATGCTCAGATGAGAAACTGTAGAGCTGTCTAGTTTCCCTATACTTTACAGAAATTTCATAAAAAAAAAAAAAAAAACACTTTTGTCATTGGTGTAACGGCACAGAAGCAAATGCTCAAACAACAAGGTGGTGCCTTTAACACATCTGGGGGAAATGTGTAGCAAATAGCTTATTCTCTGGCTTAAGTCATTTTTATCAAGAGCTCACATTATTTACAGCATAAGGAAGTAATGCTGACCTATAAACTTCAGTTAATCCTCAAATTGTTGCCTTGGCCACCCTAAAGGAGTTCCAACTTTTGAACTAGGGGCTTGCTTTGTGATGGTCATCCTGAAAACACATGTCACCATTTACTATGTGGTTTTCTTCCTAAGAGTAGAAGAAAGGGCTAGATGCACATAAACATCTGACCTTCAAGAGGGTGGGGGTGGTAAAAGCACCCATGCTGCTCCCAGCCATTCAAATCCCACGGATCTACTTTGGAAGAAAGTGTGGCATCTCTTCTTGAACAGTTTTCAGGACAAGTCAGTCTAAACAGAGTCCTAAGCAATGGCCAAACTCCAGTCCTGTTTTCTCCTAATGCATGCAGATTTGGGTTTAGTGAGCTCAGGGGTTAATCCCAACAAGTTCACAACGGGTATTGATGTTTCTGTTCTTCAGAAAACACTTCGAGTGGCAGGACCCGAGAATGTACTGTTCACAGATAATTGCAGAAAATAGGAACCACCTGACATTTTCAAGAGTCAAGCATGAACTACTTAGAATAACAGCTAATGTTTTCCCTGATTTCTTACTAAATACCCATGATATATGATCAGCATAAAATCCAGAGCTGTGAAGAAATGAGCCTGGAAAAATGGCTCTGACATTATTTAGGAAACTGGACTCCTATTTTTTTTTTGAGTCACTGAGCTGTGTACTTTTTTACACAGTGAACACTTAATAAAGTCAGTTGGTAATTTGTTAATTACTGATTTTTAAAAACACATCACAGTCTACAATCCACTGTCCCTTCAAGAAGGTGTGTTGCTCACAAGACTCCATGGCAGGTCCTTTCTTGTAGGTGCTGCACTTGGGAGCCACTTAGGCAGTGTGTGACACTGTATCCAGTCGCTGCCCTACAATTTACTGTTCAGCCCATTAGCAGTCCACCCAAGCTGAGCTAAAGTTCAATAGACTTCTGAGCTTATTTATAAAAGAAAAGGAAAACAAAAGGAACATTTCATTGGTGCTTTTATTGAAAAAAAAAATCACCATAAGATGTTCTGTGGGTTCCATATTGTGAGGAACTTAGACTAATTACAAAATCATTTTGTTGATGCATGTAAGCATGTATGTGATTCTTAAAGAATTGTGATATTCTAGTCTGTGTTTCAGCCCACATAGACTGAATGACTGTTCGTTCCAGTTTGCTGCTTTTGAATAATCATCTAATAAGAACTCTTTAAGTCTTAGATTTTATGTAAAAAGATGTCCCATAAATCTCTCTGATAACACTAGAATAATGTATTACTTTCATCCTTTATGAGAATAAAATTATTACTAAAATTCTGATGGGCGTAACCTTTATCAAGACCTTATTCTATATAAGATTCAACCCTCCTTGATGCAGCAGATTGTCATTTTGGGTCTCATGTTATACCTGTAAGGTTGCTCCTCCCTATGCCTAATCCAAGCTGCTTCAGCATGTCAGAGAAAGAAAGGTCCCATGTACATATTCCCAGAAACTCAGGGGGAGGAAGCAAGTGACCATGGTAGAAGCGGTAGATGCTATCATCTGGGTTCTTTGGAGACTTGGGAAGAGGGGGTCCATTGGGGTGGACAGGCATTGGAGGAGAGGGCTGCTGGCACAACCGAAGAGCCACAGAGGTACCTGTTTCCCAACAATCCAGAAGAATTTAGACAGAGTATCTCCATGGTGCTCCATGCTGCCCAAGCCTAGAGAGGTTACCCTCAGGCTTTTACTAAGTGGGAGATTCTAGGGAGACAGGACAAGTAACTGAGGTAAATGTTCTGTATTCCCCTGATCTGGGCATTAAAGATGCTTTAGAATTAAATAAAGGAAAGAAAAATAACACTGAATGACCACCCTAATTGTATGTTTGCAAAATCATGCGTGATAAATTGGAATGTGTTCACTTGAAACACAATATTGGTCCAGGCCCATAGTGTCCATCGCTGTTTATAACTACAATAGAAGAGCTAAGTTGAGACTTACAGCCTTTAAAAATGGTTTGTTAAGAAAAATCAAACCTCTATCATGGCAGGAGAATCCAGATGTATTTTGTCTCGTGTTAAGTGTCATCACAAACTGTCATTTGCTTGGCACTAAGGGACTGTAAGACTCTTCAGACGGGTTAAGAGAATGGTGCCTTCTGGTTGGGTTTGAATTTACTCTCTCGTGTTATTCCTCAAGCTTGGCTGGTTGCTTCTGTGATCTGCAGAATTTGTTTCTAGCTAATTTCAAAGATACCAGTTGCCTTGTCTATCTACCACTTTAGTGACAGATTTTATCATTTGCAGCCATAAATGTTCACAGCTACCGCTAAGAAAATCATAATAAAAGCCATTAATGTGTGCAATGAGCATGCATGGGTAGGGAGGGAGAAGAGAAGAAAAAGAGAACTATCAAATGAATTTCCTAGAAATAGTCTTACTGACGCAATTGTTCCTGTCCCTCTCATTTCTCCTCTTCTCCCTTCTCCTCCCCCTCCTCTTCCTCTCTGGTTTTCTGAGGAAAAAGCACAATTAGTTTAGCTCTGTAGTACACTTACTTGAAACCACTTTGTCCTGGGCTGTAGCCCAGGCAGGCCACTTTGAATCCTGGTTGATGGGAAGCATCAGCTAATTTCAGAAATGCAGATAAAAAGCCAATCTTTCCATGTGGGGAGACAGAACCTTCATCACCAGGGCTGTTCATAAGGAATGATTGTCCTTAAGATATAACCACCAAGACACATCTTCTTTCGGTGTGTTTCTTTCAAATATGTTTTGTAATGTGCTGATAATGTCAACCAAGTACATAAGTAAAAGCCACTACTCACAGGAAAAAAAGAAGCTGAAAATATCAATAATCATTATCGAAACAACAAAGAAATCTCCACCCAATAAAGTAACATAAACTATGTCCGAACTGCACTTCGATGCTATAGTTTGCTCTTAAGAACACTATAGATTTTACTAGAGCATATGAATATATACTGAAAAATATTTTCTCTTTAATGTCAGCAACTTTGAACATGGAATTTGGGGCTGGGAGATGGCCCAAATGATAATGTGCTTGCTGCAGAAACATGAGGCCTGGAGTTTACAGATCTCGTGTGACATTAAACACTAGTACACCTCTGTAAATCCCAGTGCTCTCCTAGCAAGACAGGGGGTAGGAGTAGGAGAAGCCCCAGAAGTTCACAGACTGGCTAGCCTGGCATATGAAACAACAACCAATGAAAGACTCTGTCTTGAACAAGGTAGAAGGAGAGAATTACACCCTCAGGGTCCTCAGGGCGCCACATTCATGCACCTATACTTAACATATGCTCATGTGTGCTCCTACGTGTGTGTGTTCATGTGTGCACATACGTGGAGAGAGAGAGACAGAGAAAGGAGAGAGAGAGAGAGAGAGAGAGAGAGAGAGAGAGAGAGAGAGAGAGAGAGAGAGAGAGAGAGAGAGAGAGAGAAACAAAATCTTATTTTAACCCGAGAAAACTAGAATGACCAAAATAGCCGTGTGTATGAGAGTGAGCCATCTCAGGCAGTTTTCTGCAGCAACCAAATGTATTGATGTCAGTAAAAACATTCCGAATTACCACAGTGCTGTGAGAATACAGCTCCTTCCTACTCAGGGAGTCTGAGAAAACAAAACAATGACCTTATACATCATGCAAAGCACGGGCTGCTCAACTGGCTGAGTAATAAAAATATCTGGGGATGCAGCATCAATTTATCTCAATGAATGGAGCTTTCAGAAAAGCCGTGAGAACTGTGAAGATAGCATCTAATCCAAACCCACTTTCCCCTGGTCCCTTTCCGACAGCATGTGTTTCCCAGTCCTAGCAGCTACCTCCAAGCAGGAAAGAGGGTGACATGAAGCCTTATCACTGTTAATTAACTGCACTTGAAATCCATTTACCGAATTTATGGAGTGATGTTTGCAGTGTACACTTATTCTTAAATTTATATGGAATATTGTATACATAGACACATTTGTAGCAACATAGTATCATGCTAAAATATTCATATATCTGTGTAAGTATTGCCTTAGTTAGGGTTAATATTGCTGTGGTGAAACATTATGACCAAAAGCAACTTGGGAAGCAAAGGAGGGTTTATTTGCCTTTATGTCCTGATAACAGTCCACTGAGGGAAGCCAAGGCAGGTACTCAAATCCAGCAGGAACCTGCAGGCAAGAGCTGATCCAATAAAGAAAATGCTACTTACTGGCTTGCTTCACATGCCTGGCTCAACCTGCTTTCTCATGTTACCCAAGACCATCGGCCCAGGAGTGTCAGCGCTCACAATAGTCACCACTCAGAATAGGCTGAGTCTCTGCAATCAGTCCCTAATTAAGAACATATCCTACAGGCTTACTTACAACCCAGTCTTACACAGGCACTTTCTCAGCTGAAGTTCCCTCCTCTCGGGTGACTCTAACTTGCATGGAATTGGCTTCAAAAGCCAGCGAGGACAAATACATACCCTTAGGAACCACAGTGCTATAATAACTAAGGTTAAATAGGCAGTTATTTAATATTGCTGTCTCCTAGCAAAAGAGCATCACATATAGAAGAAACACAACGACACACATAATATGTGTGTACCAACATACACGATGGAGACGGGGAGAGAGACTCTAGCGTTGGCATCTTAATCACAGTGCCATTAAAATATATTGTGATGCATTGCAGGGTTCATTCTGGAGGGGGAGCTCAAACCATACTTCCAAAAAGGAAACATACAATCCAAATAAACGAGTGGGAAGAAAACAGAGATGACCAAAAGAAGCGGGGAGTCACCCTCCTACTGCGATAGCACAGGAAGATTAGCGTGTCCTTGTGGAGAACGACATCACTAAAGATCCACTAAGATCCTCTCTTACTTCTATCATGTGATTTTTCTTCCACTTAATAATTTCGGAACCTTAGTAAACATCTGCCCTAGATCCGTTGCCTGTGCTTTGCAATGATTCCTATGGGGTCTGCCGAGAGTTGCAGAGGTTAGTCGACATCCATGTGGAGTCTAGATGGGTTCCATGACCAAACTCAGATCTCCAGGTTTATTCATACCTCAGATGCTTCCCCCCCCCCAAACCATCTCACCAGCCCAACTTTTAAAGCCTTTTTTAAAAATAGTTTTGTTGCAATTATAAATTACGCCTTGTTTATAATTTTGTTTCTGCTGTGAATCCGATATTTTCTATATATATATATATATATTTTTTTTTTTTTTTTGGTTTTTCGGGAACTGGTTACAACCTAAAGCAGTGTGCAGCTGTGTCCTGTTCCCGGTTGCTCCACCCCTTTGTCTACATCTCACCTGGTCCAGGAGGAGGAGTCAGTGTGGCGATAACTGTCATTTCGTAGAACCTGTCCTCAGAGACAACGGAATATTTAGATCAACCTTCTGTGGGCAGGGGTTGAGAAGCACTACTTCCTAAGGCTCTCAGCACTAAGTCATTCTTTTTTTTTTTTTTTTTTTTTTTTTGATTTTTCGAGACAGGGTTTCTCTGTGGCTTTGGAGCCTGTCCTGGAACTAGCTCTTGTAGACCAGGCCGGTCTCGAACTCACAGAGATCCGCCTGCCTCTGCCTCCCGAGTGCTGGGATTAAAGGCGTGCGCCACCACTGCCCGGCACTAAGTCATTCTTACGTTTTATATAATTCCTTCTCGGTCATGGCCTACGTTTTTCTATCAAAACCCTGTTTTATTAAATTTGCTAGTCTCTAATTTAGTATGTTCCTGATGTCCTAATTAAGAGGGAAGTGTGACATTTTGCCCTCTGTCAAGTGTGGTTATCTGGATTCTGTTAACTGAACTAGAAGGCTTCCATTGCCTCTTCACATTCTTCCATGGAAGTTTAGAAAAATGCACCTGTAAAACTGTTTGGACAGAAGCCTTAAAGAACAACATATAATTTCAATTATTTCTTTGATCATTGGTCTTTTCAACTGTCTTACATACCTCACTAATTTCTAGTTTGTTTAAGATTGTACATCACTGACATTGTTACTGCTACTGTAGCGCTTTGTAATAATCTCCTGTGTTTTAAAATTATAGCCGTAGCCAGGTGGTGGTGGTGGTGCATGCCTTTAATCTCAGCACTCGGAAGGCAGAGCCAGGCGGATCTCTGTGAGACTGGGTGAGAGGACCACTGTAGTGTTAGAGGAAGGAATAACTTGGGTCAATTCTGGTAAACCAGGAACAGTGAACTTTCCCACACAAGGAATTTGGAAAGTTGTCTGTTTGCTTGCTTGAATAATAAGGTCTATATGAATAAATGGCTGACTAGGCCAGCTTCTGTCTGTGAAATGCAGGGAGCTTTTGCTAAGAGCTTGGCTGAATCTTAAGAAGCCACCAGCCTTTTTCATTTCTCTCTCTCCCAAAATCATGGGTAGGAGGGATGTGGATCCTATTCTATCTGCTTCTGGGAAACACCATTAGCTCCAGGAAAGTCATGGCAAGTGCCATGCCCAAGGTGGCATTTAGTCTGCCTAGTTGGCCCACTAGGCATGGTGTGAGGCTCACCTTGGTGGCTCCTAACAAATACGGCTGTGCCATCAAAAGAATGTGGCTCACTGCCAGCTCATTCCTGGCTGCTGTGCTGTCTTTGGCTTCAGATACTTCCTTTTCCTCCCTAGGCCACTGTACGTCTGAACCAGCAAAGTACCATTACAGGAAATCTCAAGATTTCAATGTATGTGCTTTTATGCTCAAAGGCAGAGATTGACGCAGTCATCGATGGCTTCTCAACAGTATAATAGTTGGCCAGTGTCTAAGAGAACTTTACTATAAAGGGAAGTTAAGAAGAAGAGAGAATGAAGAAATAAAAGCAACAGAAGAAGCCACGAAGAAAGGACTGCTTGTCTATTATAGGAAAATTGAATTTTTGAGGTTTCACATGCTCAGCAATTCCCCGGGATTCCAAATAAAGAGAAACCAAGACAATAATAATGAAAGCAAAGACAAAAGGTACCAGAGGAAAGAAGTTGAGTACACAAACGATGGATACCTGACAGCCAGTGACGTGGTAGACTAGTCAAATTCTAATGAGCTGGAGAAAATCTGAAACTGAGCAGAGGACAAAAGAAAGAAAAATGGGAGGTCAGCGGCTTGTGTTTAAAGGACATAAATCCAGTTACATGGAAGCAGTTGCTGAGCGGAAGAGAACATTCCCAGATAGCTTGAAGACTACCCAGAAAATAATTCATTCTGAGTTTACAGTAAATAACCGGCTATCACTAAACATGAACGGATGAAAATACATGCTAAAGAATGTCCTCAGAGCACTCAGCAATGAGCAGTCAAATTTTAGGAGAAGAGACAGACAGTGATTTATACGAAAGATAAGTAACTTGGAAATTTTGTCTCTTACTATAACACAGTACCCAGGTCTGGGTAATTTATAATGGAAAGAAGATTATTTTACTCAGTTCCGGTTACAGGATAAAAGCCCAAGATCTAGCCACCTCATGCGGTGAAGGCCTCCCATGTATAGAAGGATATTCCTGCTAGATAAAACGACTGTCAGGACATGGGCTTTCTTCATAGTAAAACCAGTGCAGATATGAAAGAATGAGCCAAATAATCCCATGGAAAATTATAACTAGGGCTGGAGAGATGGCTCAGAGGTTAAGAGCATTGCCTGCTCTTCCAAAGGTCCTGAGTTCAATTCCCAGCAACCACATGGTGGCTCACAACCATCTGTAATGGGGTCTGGTGCCCTCTTCTGGCCTGCAGGCATACACACAGATAGAATATTGTATACATAATAAATAAATAAATAAATAAATAAATAAATAAATAAAAATTATAAGTATATTTTGAGGACATGGATAGTACAAGTTCCCTCGAAAGAAACCACCAAAAAGCTTTTTTCCTTTATCTTTTATATTTTTTACTTGGTTCTAAAGAAATACCTTCCTCCTAGGGTCTCACTATCCAATCCCTTCCAAAATATCCCAAAGTACTTTTATGCAAAGGAGACACTCACGTGAATGCAACACATTATAAAAAACATTCCTCACTTAGCTTGGGATGCCGCTGACGTACATTCACATCAGGTTCAGAAATCCATCCACTCACTGTCCTGCCGAGATGCCTCTGATGACAAAAGGGTTGGGGGGCGGGGGGCTCCACGTTTGTGCCCAGATGGACTTGACTGTGTTTTGCTTCGTTTATCTGTTTTACATTAGAGCATCTCTTTGGCAAGAGACTGTAAGTCCCCTGCCAGGTATAAAGAATTCCTCTCACATATTCCAAAATATGTTATCTTAAATTGGTATTTACAAGTTTGCATCCTAAAAAGAGGAACTTGTCGTGAATCTCTTTTGACAAGTATTGGCTACCAAAAAAAAAAAAAAAAAAAAAAAAAAAAAAAAAAAAAAACCAAAAAAAAAAGACTTGATCATGAACAGGAAACAAAAGACACGCAATGCAATCTGGTGTTTCCTTACAGGTTGGCTTCTCAACCAGGAGTGGAAATTCTCTACATTAAAGGCTAGACTACCAGGACATATAGGTCTATGTTAAATATCCTGGTGATTGGCTACCAGCTGACCCGATCCAGAAAGCAATACTCTCTTCTCCATTCATTTCCTGAGAAATCTTCCCTGAAGTTATAGGATACATTTAGGCCACCTTCTCAGTAAGGGATGGTTTTGATGGGATTTTTTCAAATAGAGCCCAGTGACCATGAAACAGATTGCACAAAATTAGGAAATGATAACAATCTATAACAGGGCAATAGACCAAAAGTATTACGCACACAAATCAAATTTTTTTAAAAAAATATATAACCCGGAATCCATCTTTCCTTCCTGCTGTACTTAGTATGTGGGACTCATCCTCAGGGTTAGACCCACGGCCACAAATGTCAATCAAGTGATAGTAAATTATCTCAACTGGGCTGGTTGCCCTCGTTTCCCCAACTGTACTCTTCTAATGAAGAATTTAAAGATGCTGGGTAGAAAGGGGATATTGTCTGCTCAACATCCTTCCCTGCAAGGTGAGGTCAGGTATCTCTTCTCTTATCTAATAAGCATATCATGAGAGAAGGTGAATCTGCTATGCCAGCTGTTTCCTGTCAGTATTGACGAGCAAAACAAGTTTGCTCCACATCGGATCAATGTGAGACGATGCTTACCATAAACAATCGATCTGATTTCATGTATCTAGGTCTTGTTTCATTCTTCATGTTGATGACTTAAGCAATTTTGCACAATATGCTCACTGATAGTACTGTAGACTCTACTGAATTTCCTAGCTTGGCTGCTTTATAAAGGCTTCAAGGACACGATGTTCTTCAGCTTTTCCAATATTTCAGATTGCCTACTTGATAGACATCTTCCTTACTCGGCATATTGAAGCCTTCCCTCCCCCAGCTCCATCTCTCTTCCAAAGCCCCCTACCTGACTTTTTTTTGTCTGTGAGATGAAAAATAAAATTCTTATCTCCATTTCAAAGCTAATTATTGAAATGTAGTAATTGAAAACTTATTTTAGAATACAGGCATTCCCTGATTTGCAAAGCTTTGCTTGGGAGCTTTTGGCTTTACAATGGTGTGGAAGTGGTCTCCGGGCATTAGGAGCTACTTCAAATTTTAGCTTTCCCATGTAAGGATAAGTAACAGAGGAGCCTCTCATGGTGCTGAGCAGCCTCAGAGAGCCACAGCACCGTCAGCCTTGTGATGATCAACACTCCCGTGTATTGCATTCCTGAGTAATTAGATTTAGTAGTTTTGATTTATTAAATTCATTTCCAACTTATGGTGTGCTGAAGCTGTAACCTCGCAGCAGGTTCAACTTGAAAATACATTTATTGCTCCTTTCCCATTGCTACTGAACATGGCTGGACTAGACAGGCCACAGTTTACCATGCAAAGTCTTCCTAATGTCACAACATGCTTTCCCAAGTTCTTTTCCATCACGTCCATGTCTATAGCGAGCACCCCTTCCATCTGTACGATTGCTCTTCCTGACCGTTGTCACGCTCCTCATTCTCCTCACTCCTGATAGTCCTCTCACTCATTCTCATGTGTCTAACAGGGTTCTCCAGCTTCTCACTTACCCAAACCTAATTTGGGAAAGCTTCAGCAAGAAGACCTTTGCTACTTCAGACAGATGGAAAGGTCCAGTGGAGCGCTTGAACACCAACTAGGAGGTTGAAGTGATGTCATCAAAGGTGGCCTCATCCTCACGTTGATTTCCTTTTCCTTTTCCTATCTTCCTCTCCTCCAAATCCCTCCAAGCTACCTGCTGCCATCACCCACTTCGCTGCTCACCTCTGCTTTCCTCTGTGGTGGATTCTGCTCAACTTCAAGATCTTTCCATGAACTAAACTTCCATAATGTCCAGATCAGCAGCCCACAGTAGAGGAAAGTTCCTTTCCACTGCATCAGTCAGATATTTAAGGTAACAGTTGCTGCCAGAATGACTAGACATGGGCTTCGTGCAAAGGCTGGAACCAGGGTTGGGTCAAGCCCATTCAAAGCACACAGCATGACGGAGGGAGAGGTTGCCACTAGAGGAAACTCAAAGCAATTTTACCTGGAGACAAGGAAATAGCTCTGACTAGACAAAACTAAGGCACTTGGAACTAGCAAAGCAGCAGCCCTTCCAACTGCCCTCAAATGTTCTCCCCTCATGGAAGTCTTTCATGTCTCAAATTGGGTTTGATTTTGTACATAATTATATCTCTTGTCTGTGCTGTTGCTCTCTCTCTCTCATAGCATCCCCAATATTTTATGTTGTATGATCCCTGTAATTAATCCTACAATCTTCATATTTTATTACAATGTCCTAATAGGACCTTCATGATCTATTGAGTGAATAACAAAAGATTCATATTTATTAAACTAAATACAGTTTGTATTTAATATTGAGTCCTAAAATTAACCTTATGCCACAAGTGAAAATAGCAATATGGTGTTTTAGTAAACTAAAAGGTAATGTTTAATTTCTGCAGTGCACCACGCCAGTCTGTGCTCTATGCACTACCATATAGTTCGTGAACTGGGCAAGGGGCTGGAGTTTAAGACACACAAAGAGACAGACAGAGACACAAGTCATCCTTGAAACAAGAATGCCCCCTTTATTCTGTCCAGGGGCAGCTTATATAGGGATAGCCACACCCCAGCCAAACGCACCAGAAACCATTCCCCTGCCATCAGGAACTCCTGATGGTCTCGTGCTCAGAGCAGCTGTAGGCACTCAGATGAGGGGAAAAGAAGTTGTTTACAAGAAATTCAGGATCTGGGGGTTCACAGCTCCCAAAAAATTTCTACAGTTAGAGCTAGCATGTAGAAACTTGTAACTTAAAGTGTTTTAAAATAATTTTGATTTCATACATGATCATTTACAGAGTAAAGGAGGTAAATTTTGCAGAAGAAAAGGAGTGACAAGAAATGGCCAAAGCCTTGTGGAAGTAAGATGAAGAAACTAGGAAAGTTCTGAGACGTTAATAAAAGTAGAATGTTTGTTACAAGAGCAGACCTGCCCATGACATAGAATGAGATGGGAACACATTATCTCTATGTTCTAGAAATAAACGGAAGGTGCAGGAATCTGTGCAGAAGAGAAGACAGAGAGAGTGTCCACACCTCTTAGGAAACAGTCTTCCAGATACAACATGACTGATGTACATCGGTCATCAGAATCTGTGGCAGTGTGCAGGAGACACCACAGGTCCAAACCATGCGGAGTCCCAGCACTAAGAGGGGGCCGTGGACATGGGTCTCACCCCTAACGAAGAAGCTATCTGCAACTGATGTCTGCTGGGAGGGAAAAGCAGTTTTCACAATGGAGAGACACTGGTGTAGGAGTAGTTGGTCAACATAAAACGAACTCCCGAACTCCATGGGGTTTTTTTGTTTGTTGTTTGTTTGTTTGTTTTGGGGGGACCTTTTGTCTCATTTGGCATTGTGTGTGTGTGTGTGTGTGTGTGTGTGTGTGTATTCTGGCCCTTTGTCTGTTTGTTTTGATTTTCGGGTTTTAGGTTTGTGCTTTTTTTTTGAGCAAGAGAAAGAGAGAACAAAGTTTAGCAGGGAGTGAAATGGGGAGAATATGGGAAGATTTGGGGGAGGGGGAAAATGTGATCAAAATAAGTTCAATTAAAATTTTAAAAAATTTAAAAAGGGGGAACTCCAGAAGCCAAGGGAAAACTCAGAAGTTTGAGGCCCAGCCTGGACTGCAGTGAGTTCCAGGCCAGGCTGTAATGAGACTATGTCTCAAAAATACAAAAATTTTAAAAACAAATAAAACAAAAGAGAAAACAGAAAGGGAGGACAGACTTGAACAGCTGGAGGTTTAAAGAAGGGCAAAAGAAAGCTGGGAGGTAGTGGCGCACACCTTTAATCCAACACTCAGGAGGCAGAGACAAGCAGATCTCTGTGAGTTCGAGGCCAGCCTGATCCACAAAGCAAGTTAGCAAGTTCCAAGACAGCCAGGAGCTGTTACACAGAAAATCCGCAAAAAGGGGGAGGGTTGGGAGAAAAGGCAAACAGCAGCTGTGGGAAGGTGCCAGGGAGGACTTAGAGAGCAGCGTCTAATGCATAGTGGGTTTGTTGAAAGAAAGAATCGAGTTTTGTATCTTTACAAAAAAGGAGATTAGCAAATGAACATATAGCAGAAAATTGCTGAAGTAAATAGTCAAAGAAGAAACAGAAAGATTAATAAGCCAAAAAAAAAAAAAAACCAAAGGGGAAGTAACGAATCTACATGGCAGTGAAAAATCTTTAGTGCACACATTTTTAGCGGGAATGAAAATGCACAGTGTTTTTGCTTCCTGCAAAACCGCTATCCTTCTAGGGCTGTATGAAAACAAGCCCTTAGTTTGCACTCACTAGGCTTCCTGAGCAGCCAGGGTGTCTCAGCTTCATGCTGGCACTTTTCCGCCCGTGTGTCATATGCTTTTGGACCCAGGCTTGGCTCTAAGGAGCCTAGCACATTGGAAATGGCACAGACTGGGAGCCCTAAATCACAGGGCTAACAGCAGCTCAGGATGTTCCATGTAGAATGGACCCATTGCTGTGCAGGAAGATGTGGGCCACAGACATTTCTGTGGGGCTTCTCTACGTATTTGTTCTTTTGAAAAATAAAAGTCAAGAAATCTCAAGATTGCAACCCAAATGGCAAGCATCCACTTCCATGTATTATTACTGCTCTGAGCATCTTCAAGTGGTTCACACAGTCGCCAGTATTTATCACAGGGTTTCGCTGCTCCAGCGAGCTGCCTTCTGGGAACTTCCCTTCACCTTTGATCACTTCAGCTTGAGCTCTCTAACTG
This sequence comes from Arvicola amphibius, assembly GCF_903992535.2. Taxonomy (NCBI): domain Eukaryota; kingdom Metazoa; phylum Chordata; class Mammalia; order Rodentia; family Cricetidae; genus Arvicola; species Arvicola amphibius. The sequence continues at coordinate 15,616,817 of NC_052047.1, read as the reverse complement.
AGAATTACACACCTCACCACTGTATCTAATTTTGAAATACTGAGCATTCTCACAGCTTAAATCAGAAAAAAAATTAAAATCCTAATACACAATTCTATACAGCAATAAACTGGTTCTATGCATTACTTTTATAGCATTTAGAACTATTTCAATATATAACAAAATTTCCTAACTTACATATCATTACAATTAAATATAGGTATATAATTATACATTTTTAAATTTTACAAATAAATGCATGCATGTATGTATATTACTACCTTTGAATGGTACAACTACCAATAACTGGTTTTTTTTCATTTCTAATTTTCTGTGGTTGAGTCTCTATAATGATTACTATTCTCATAATTAGGAAAGAATTTATAAACAAATTGCTCCCCTGCAAATCTACACAGGACATCTAAACACTAACCCTGCTCCGGGAGCTTTGAAGTAACCACATGTTTACAAAGCTGATTATCGTGGGTTCGTGTTTAGGTAACACTCTGGAGCTATTCCTGACTCCGCATAACATATTCCTTCTTCATTCTTCAGTGTTTCACCTATGAGCAAATTATACACAACCTTGAGAAAGGAGATGGCTGAATCATATTCCTCACGCAGCACCAAACTTAATTTCTTAATCATAAAAACAACAGAGTTGTACAAACATCAGCTTACCTAGCCTTCCCCAATCTTACACGATGTATGCTTTTTCCACATAGTCCTTGTTTCATAGATAAAGAAAAGAGATTTTGGTATTATTATCCACAGAATAAGTAGCAAAGCTAAAATTTCAGCTCAAACACTTTGGTTCCAGAGCCAATACTGAATTAAAAAAAAAAATCCCAAAGTTCATCTATGTCTGTCAGACTCAACTCTCTTCCCGCCTCTACATCAGTGGTTCTCAACCTAAGGGTCATGACCTCTTTGGAAGGGGTGTGGAACAACCCTTTCACAGGGGTTGCCTAAGACCATCAGAAAACACAGTTGTTTCCGTTATGATTCCTATCAGTAGCAAAACTACAGTCATGAAGCAGCAACAAAATAATTTATGGTTAGCGGTCAGCACAACATGAGAAACTGTCTTAAAGGGTCACAGCGTTAGGAAGGTTGCAAGCCACCTCTCTACGTTCTAAGAGGTCAGATTCCCACAGCCTTTCTCTCAGATTCCATTATCAACAGTTCCTTTAGCTTGGGAAGCACTGGCAGGATGCTGGAGGCCTGGAGAACAGGGAAGATTACATTGACCTTTTCTTTCTTGCCCTTCAGCACCTCCACCCGAATCTCCAGTTTCAGGACACTGCCCCACTGAGGTTCCTGCTTTTGCCCTGTGGCTCTGGCTTCTCAACCATGTTCTGCCCCCTACAGCCTGTTCTCACCACAGTGTGGCTAACCCCTACCTCCTGACCTCTGTGGTTCTTATCTCCCCCACACTGTGTAAATCCACGGATTAAGTTCCCTCTTGCAAATATTGTCACCTCCTCACAAAGCATCTCCTCAGTTAAAATTTTCCCAGAAAGACACCCGCTGGGGTTTGTATCCACACGTTATTAGAGTCAATGAACTTCACAAAACGCTGTCTTTTCAGGTGATGGCTGCAAAGGAAGGGGTTTTTTGTTGGCTTATTTTTTGTGTTTTGTCTTTTAGTGGCTCAAAATATTATAACCCGTTCTAAAGAAAACAGAGTTTCCTGACTTCAGGTGCTGGCCCCATGTCATATTTGAAGCACGAGTAGTGAGACAGTGGGTCTCATTCTGGACTCTTCTTCTGCTTGGAGCTATGAGGGCAGGTACTGCATTTTCTGCTTCCATTCCAACTTCAAAAGCAGTGTCCGCACGTACTTCACCTTTAGTTAGTGGATTAGTTAATACTATCGGATGCTTTAGTTATTACGTCTATCATTTCCAAAGGACGTTGGCCTCCATGCCTCTGACTGCTATGCACAGTATTTGATTAAGTGTTTTTATAATGGATATGTAAAATTTTATAGAAAGTCCGTAACATGTCTTACTTTAGAGTCATCTAGAACTCCAAGCGAAGGCCAGAAGTGCGACAAAGAAAATCGCTTCTGAAAGAAAAGCGTCCTTTCAGAGAGAAAGGACGGTGTAAAACTGAGTGGTGGAGGGCCCGAAACATTCCCACTAGCACCACAGAGGCAAGAGAAGGTTACTCTGAGCAGAGATCATGCACAGCTATGGACACCCACTTAGTCTCCATTTCTTCATACGAAAACTGTGGCTAGCAGTTCCTAGCTACAATAGATAACCACAGAAATTAAAGAAGCTAAAATACTATAAAAATAACCTATTTGAAAGACAGCCTGCTATCAGTTAGGAAGTAACTGTAGGATTGAAATATTTGCAGAAGAAAGAAAAGCCACAAGTGGAGTGGAGCACACCTAGTGTAAATGCTTCCATGACTGTGGGTCAGGGCATGACCTAAACATGGTCAAACCAAATACTCTCCCGAAAACTCCCAATCAGTCCACATCCTTCTCAGTGGAGGAAGAGAAGGGTTTCAAATGTTCATACTGTCATTTATATGTTTTGTAGATTTAATAGTGGAGATTAATGTTGAAAAGTGGTGTTGGAGGAGGGCTGCTTGTTGGTTCCTGGCTGCCTGGCTAGCTCAGTCGGTAGAGCAATATAAATGCCCTATGAATGACTATTGATCATACTAGGGGAACCAGCAACTGAGAAACCCCAGGGTCCTGAGGCAAGCTGCATGATACTCAAACAACAGATGAGCAAAGGCCATCTAATATAAAACAAACAAAAAAGCAACAACAAACCCCACAAAAATATCTTGAAAGGAAAAACTAAGGGATTGAAGGCTCAGATAATACAGCTGTATAGGACAAGCGATCTACCCTACTCCACAAAGGAAACAGGCTACAAAAGCTGTCTTCTCCCAAAAGAGTGCCATTATTTCACTGTGAGGAGGACCCTATCAGAACAGTAAATGTTAATTGGTTTCATCTGTACTTATCATGGGTGAGTTTTTCAGGTTGTACCAAATGGCCTTTTCTTCTTCTCCCTTCCTATTTGATACGGTTTATTTTCCCAATCATCTCCAAGGGCTTGAATCAGGCTTGGCTGCATCTCCTTGCGTACTGGTCTGGGCTCCAGGTAGTGACACTGGAGTTCGAGATGTGAGGTCCCTGGGAGGTACTTTTGTACCCAGCAAGGACAGACCTCGGATATCCCAAGAAAAGATCCACATTGTCACTTTGGAGTTCCCTTTTCTCACGGTAGCCTGGCAACCAAACCGCATCTCTTTGATGGAGGGCGTTCCTACTAGAGAACAGCTTTATGAAAAGCGTCAGGGTCATCTTTAGAAACCCAAAGAAAACAAAACAAAACCCCCCAAAAGCCTACCACCAAGAAGGCAAAGAGGGGAGAGAGGAAAAAAAAAAAACTGTGCACAACTTAATTATTCAGCTGCACACAACTGTGCCTGTCAGGTCTTGGTAACAACACTCACTTGAATTTAATTAAGTTTGTCCCTGTGGCCTATGAGCTTCTGGGCGGACCTGCTGGAGGGGATGAAAAGCACGCAGGCCCCTTGAGGCCATTGTTGATAAGGAAAGGCACAGAGTTCCCAAGTGAGGTAAATTCCCACCCCCTCACACACAGAGTGCCCTGGGGGATAACCTTTTGAAGGGAGAGTTAGAAAGTTGGGTGGCCTGAGAGCCCAGAGAGAGGGGAGCTTTTCCCACCACCACCAGGCCCGCCCCTTCGGGAGCCAGTGTGCTCAAGTGTGAAACACTGAGTCCTTAGACCTTTGAAGTCATTGGAATTGGATGCCAATTCTGCCACCTACTAGTTCTGGTCCTTGCAGGGAAATTAACTCACCTCACCCAGTCTCCATTTCCTTGTTTGTAAGCTAGGAAGTCAAAACTAACAAGAGAATGATCCAGACTAAACAGGAATATGGGTAACCAGTCATGGGCACTGTGGGCTCTCAGTGCCTGCTCCATTTCCTCCCTAAATTCTCACTTAATACTGTGGAGCAATTTCCAAAGTTGGTAGGAGGACGAAGGGTAGTCGAAATCTTGGTAGTAGAAACTTGTCCCATCCTCGTGTCCCTCTGTACTGTCTTCTCCCGTGTTTCCTGTCCTACGGTGATCCATGTACACATGTGGTCTTAAATAAATAATTTTCACAGTCATTTAAAAAGACCACCCAGATACTCTCAAGCCTTCTCTTTTCATTACAATGACTAGCACATATTAATCACCCAGGGAAGAGGGTTTCAGCAGCTCTTGCTCCGGTTGCAAGCAGGTAGTCATTCTGATGCTTGGGTTCCCCACGCCAATCACCTTTTCCGCAGCTAGGGAACATTACTCATTCAGCTGGGCTGCTCCAAGTTTCTCTCCCCACAAACCATAGTCTCATGGGCATGATGGGATACGATTTGTATTATTTGTATTTTATATATCTGATTTTTTTTTATCTTTTTTTTTCCAAGACAGGTTCTCACTATGGAGTTCTTATTGACCTGGAACTCTCTTGTAGACCAGGCTGGCCTTGAACTCACAGATAGCCACCTGCCTCTGCCTCCCAAGTGTTGGGATTAAAGGCAAGGTGTGCACTACTAGTCCCAGCTTTTGTATTATTTGAATTTTTAACACACTGTCAAAAATAATTAATGAATAGACAATTTCTTGAGCATCTTTAAGCCACTTTAAAATGAACACCAAGAATATATTTTCTGTCAGCAGCTCTCTAACCTAGAGAGACTATATAGAAATACCATACCAAAGCCGACTATTAGGTACACTACTGAAATAATTTTTTATTTACATGGAAAAAAATATGTCTTTTAACTAAACAAGAACAAAATCTGAAATACTAGGAAGAGTACTGGGGTGAAAATAAAAGCGCTAGGGAGAGAGCAATGCTTGTAAATCTGTAAGCAGACTGACCTCAGAAAGCTGGAGGTCACCTCCTAGGAAAGACAAAAGATACAGTAATTATTAAAAAGTTTTGCTATTAAAAAAGACTAGCATTTCCATTCTTGTAAAATCAAAATCATTTTTATTTTGCTTTTATAGTGGTTAATTTGATTAAAACTTTGATTTTTATTAAATACAGTTTGATATTCTGAATTTGATTTTGATCAGCAAGTTCTTCTCTTGACAACTTTATCATAAAAAATAGGAAATTGTAGCCATATATATATATATATATGATATTAGAACTCAAAATGCCTTAAATTCTAGCTAGCCCTCCTTATTTTTCTACAAGTTCAAAAGAAAAAAACAAGCCTGAGACCTGGAATCATTCAGAGACTCATCTGCACTTTACAGGAGCCAGAGGCAGATCCCATGGATGGAGGTCTCTTCTTTCCCAAGTTGGGTCTCTTTCCAGCCTCAGGACTGACAGTCTTGTCTGTATGTGTTCTAGTCACCAAAGACCCAAGAGGGAAACTTGCCTGAAAGGAGCAAGATTCTCCAGATTTAAAGGAGAGAGAGAGAAAGGGGGGGGGGGAGAGAGAGAGAGAGAGAGAGAGAGAGAGAGAGAGAGAGATCCATTTCATCTGCAGTTAATTAGACACCACCATCTTGGTGGCAGAGAACTTCTTACAGTCTATTGACAAGCTCAAAAATGCATGGAAAAATGGTATTTTGCCAACTATGTGGGCATCCCTAAGCCCAGTCAAATTAACATGTGAAATTAGCCATCAGAGAATTATTGCAGGGCTATGCAAATTTCTCCCCCCACCCAAAAATAAAAGGTTCCTAGGAGTTCGTGAGCAATCTCTGAGTAATTACATTCCCGACAGAGTTTATACCACCAAGCAGATGGAGGCGGGATTATTTAGCAAGGCTAAAACATGTATTTATTTCACAGTAATAGTTTAAAGGGAACTACAGTGATTTATCATTTTAGAAACGAGACAAGTGGGACAGGATGGCTGGAGCTGACAGGAAACAAATACAGCAGAACGCGAGTGTAATCGTTAGCTGCTTTGAATTGCCACTGAGCTCAGGTTAAGAACTAAATGGCTGAAGCGAGAGCATGTGGTACCTAATTTGTTTTGGATACAGCGTTCGAGAACTTCCAGAGGGTATTTTTTTTTCCTCCAAGTTTGTGGGTGGCATCCTTTGACTAAAAAATACTCCATCTGGCTCCAGTTGGTTCCTGTGACAAGCCAGGACTAATTGCAGCTATAGGACAAGGGTTTGCATTTGGGGTGTCAAAGGAGAAGAACTGATTCAGAACCTATAGATATCAAGAAAAACATCTCACCATAAGCGGGACCGGGCCATGATGATTTATTGTAGATGCTCCTAGGCTGGGCATGAACGGTGCTCTTTCAAATTGTTACCAGAGCCCGCAATGAACTGTTTCTGGGGAATATCCTACCACCACAAACCTTTCGAAGAGTCACAGCATAGTCTACAATGTAAGGATACTCACTGGTTTTTATTTAAGAGTCTAAAATTTATACAACCAAGACCACCCTCACACAAACATTAACCTATGAGCAAGCTTTAGAAGGGCGGTTTTTCACACAATGAGGCTGAGGAACTTTGGTGTCTGGACTCAGTCAGAATCCTTGAATAAGGCTCCTGCTTTGACATCTGAAGAAATATGCCTGTGTTCATGCATGTGTGCGTGTGTGCGTACATGCGTGCATGTGTGTGTGTGTGTGTGTGTGTGTGTGTGTGTGTGTGTGTGCTCACACACTAGACAAGGACTGGATTACTGAGCTATGCACTGGTCCCTGAAATTCCGACTATCAACATGCCAGTCAGCAGCCATCATCACTGAGACATATGTGAACGTAAACACCTATGTCTATATGACTACCAGCTAACCTGCTGTGGTCATACCACAGGCTCAGAACATTTAGTTCTGCGTTTAGGAACAGCCATCACCCCAAATGATGGATGAGACTTCTGGGGATGCTTCTGAATATGGAATAAAAGGCAACTCTAGCTCACCACTAGAGTGAGTCTGCTTTCAAACAAGTCTGCTTTCTCATCAGATTTTCAATTGGTTTGACTAGATTACATGCAGGATCTTAGATGTCTTCCTTAAAACTCTTTTTGTTTTTTTAAAGAATGTCTCAGGGCTAGCAAGATAGCTCAGCAGGTAAAGGCAAATGTCTCAAAGGCTGATGACGTAAGTTTGATCTCTGAAATGAACATGGGAAGAGAAAATCAACTGTTGCAAAGGTCCTTTGACTTCCAGAGACACTGTGACATGTGTGTACCTACCTATACACACACACACACACACACACACACACAAACACACACACAATAAATAAATGTAATTATTTAATAAATAAATAATGTAACACCTATAACTTTATTAGACCATAGCTCTGTGTGGTTATTACAGAGATAACTCACATGTTATCTTTCTGGTCCATTGCTACCTCCTGAGTATTTAGCCTTGGTGTACACTACACAATGAGTACTCAATAAGTCTTTAAATTTTATGTAACTTCTTTATATGATTCCCAGATGGACATCTGATTTAGTGAATGAATGAATATATTTTGTTTGTTTGTTTGTTTTTCAACACAGGCTGTCCTGTATCTCTCTATAGACAAGGCTAGTCTTGAACTCAGAGATCTGCCTGCCTCTGCCTCCTGAGTGCTGAGATTAAAGTCATGAGCCACCACACCCAGTCAGAGTATACTTTAATAGATAAAAAACTCAATGTCAAAAAAATCAAACTGATAACCTAGAAAATACATAAAAATAGGTAGGAAACATGATCCATCTGTTATTCACACTCACCAATGGGCTGGCAACACATGACCAAGGTTCACATCATTAACTAAAATCATTGAGATCGTGATTTCATATCAAGCCCTAGTCTTGACCTTGGAGTCCAGGAGTGGCTAACCTACCTCTATAAATCCATCCAACCCCATTCTCACTGCTGACCAATAAGAACTTAGTGACCAAGGTGGCCTTACCCGCTGTAGCCCTTACATCCTCTCTGCTGTAAGATCGTTTTCGGCAAGGTCTTGCAAATGTCTTCTTTGTCTAGAATTCCTCCATTCTGCTATCTTTCCAGAACCTACTTTAGGATTTTTCCTCATAACACCTCAATGTTCTTTATTTCCTCAAGTTTCTCTTAATCCCCAAACAATTAGCACCCTGTAAACTATCATATCCTCTTATGGCCTATATATAATTTAGTTCTTTACTATCACAATACAATTTACAGTAATGCCACCTCATTGCCAAGTCGTTCTATATCATTCATTTTAGTATTTGGACATGTTTATCTTTAGCCATAGTTTGTGTTATGAAAGTGTCTCTCAGTAGTGAGCAAATTACACCAAAGCTTGCCGTTTGGAGACTATCTGACATTTTAACATCTGGGCGGTGGTGCACACCTTCAATACCAGCAATCAGGAGACAAGGGCAGGTAAATCTCTGTGAGTTCAAAACCAGCCTAGTCTACAAGAGCTAGTTCCAGGACAGGTCCCAAAGCTACAGAGAAACCCTGTCTTGAGAAGCCATTTAAAAAATTATTATGTTAGCCGGGCGGTGGTGGCGCACGCCTTTAATCCCAGCACTCGGGAGGCAGAGGCAGGCGGATCTCTGTGAGTTCGAGGCCAGCCTGGTCTACAAGTGCTAGGTCCAGGACAGGCTCTAAAAAAGCTGCAGAGAAACCCTGTCTTGAAAAACCAAAAAAAAAAGAAAAAGAAAAAAAAAAAGAAAAAATTATTATGTTAAGCCGGGCGGTGGTGGCGCACGCCTTTAATCCCAGCACTCGGGAGGCAGAGGCAGGCGGATCTCTGTGAGTTCGAGACCAGCCTGGTCTACAAGAGCTAGCTCCAGGACAGGCTCTAAAGCTGCAGAGAAACCCTGTCTCGAAAAACCAAAAAAAAAAAAAAAATTATTATGTTTTACACTTATTTTGTCAACCACTTTTGCCTAGGAATGAGGCAAAATTTTGTAGAATTAAAAAAAATCAGAGTTCCACTTCTTGTTATGGTGACCCTAAAATTTAATTACACTGAATAATCATTTACACTGGGACTCGCTATTCAAAACTTATCAAAGATTATGATTTTAATAGGAAAGTTTAATAGCAAAATGAGGTTAAGTTTTATAGTTATTCTTTCCTTAAACGTGAGTAGGTGTAGTACCAAACTTACTGGGGTTTGCGGGAATGAATAAGAAAATATAAGTGCATATAAAATTGTAAGCTATTGCTAATATATCGTTATTATTGCCAAGGCATTGGAAAAATGAATTTAACAAGTTATGTTCAGACCTCATTCTACGTCAGAATTCCAGATATTGGTAATGTTTGGTGTGTTGTCTAATTTCCCTCAGGGTGGCCATGTATCTTAGAAAATGAGAAAAGAACTTCTTGGAAGGCAAACTGCAAGTTATAACCCATTCATTTCCTCACCTCTGTTTACCACAGAAACTTCAGCGGGAGCAGACCAGTCAGGAGCATTTCAGACACTAAACATGGTAGGCAGAGCCACATGGCAAGACTCAGGGTCCAATGTCTAGGAGACTGAAAGTCCCCGCCACTTCACTTCTAGAGTTTTCTTTTATTTGTAAGCATTCCGATTTTTTTTTAAATGAATCTAAAGTGTGCATTCCTCTGCCACTGCTGTTCCTGCTAAAAGCACTGCATACATACACATGCTGTCGTGGGACAGTTTTTCCTCAGAAGGAAAAATTTAAATCTCGAAATAGGATTTGAAACATAAATAAGCTAATGTTATTCTTTAAGGCATAAAACATACTGAATCAGAGTAAACTCTCCAACTTGAACAAATACTATTAAAATTTTTGTTCTCCGTCTGAAGGTCACACGCTTCTTTCTCTTCCTTTTTTTTTTTTTTTTTTTTTTTTTTTTTTTTTTTTTTTTTTTTTTTTTTTTTTTGGTTTTTCGAGACAGGGTTTCTCTGTGGCTTTGGAGCCTGTCCTGGAACTAGCTCTTGTAGACCAGGCTGGTCTCGAACTCACAGAGATCCGCCTGCCTCTGCCTCCCGAGTGCTGGGATTAAAGGCGTGCGCCACCACCGCCCGGCCTTTCTCTGGGGCGTGCTAATTTTGCAATAGCCACAGATATTCATTGACAAATTCTCTTCAGTAAGACACAGCGGAAATGGAAAACATGAATTTTGCTGAGCAAGTCGAAGTAGAAGAGCAGAGAAATCCTGAAGTCATTCAGGCTTCAGTGCAACAGACTTCAAGGGCACAGTTACCACTATTGTAATTAATTATTAATGTTATTCCTCGTGAGAGAATAATGAACTGGATACCACAACAGCTGGTGATCCTAGAACATGTAGGGATGCTTGAACACATGTATACATTTTAAGTAATTCAATTAGAGCCTATCCTTATTCAACCTTTTAGACCCAAATGAAAAAAATAAATAGTTCTGTATGAATTTAAGAAAAATTCACATACACTGTTAAGAATAACGCACCCTGATGCAATAGCCTACTAACTGCCATCATTGTAGTCGAATACAGTGGTATAAAAACCCGACTCAAAGGAAACAAAGTTAAAAGACCACAGGCGTCTCCTCTTCCTGAGCAAGCCTTGCTACTGCTACGCTGTGGTGACTCCCTAGTTGCTTCCCTTCCATCCCCTATGGTTGCCTACACACAGCATCCTGTTTCCAAGGGGGAGAGCTCTTACCCCAAATGCCTGAGCCCTACAGCCCGTCTCCAGGGTACCTAGCTGGGCCACTGCAGAGCAGAAGGCGGCCCCCAGAAAGCCCCTGGGTAGCTGCCTTTCTCCTGATCACTATGAGGTAAATTTGCTAGCAGTCTTTAACAAAGAAAGCAGTCACTGCTTCATATTGCCCATGTTCAGCTTTGTGTGTGTGTGTGTGTGTGTGTGTGTGTGTGTGTGTCATCTCTCAACAGCAGGATGACATTTTAAGCCAGTAGATTTAATATTTTGGGCTACTCTAATTTTCTCAGGGTCTGCTGAACTTTTCTTGCAAATCATCACCCTGCACTTAATTTTGAACAATAAAAGCCTGAGATGTGAATGACTCCCATCTGCCATCAATCTACTCTCCATTGAAGAGAATGACCCCTCTCCACCCACACTGAACGATAGACTATTATTGTTCTGACTGTGGTCAGGTAGAAGTTTCACATCTCAAGTGTTTACTCAATGGATATCCCCTCACAGTGTTCTTACAATAAATTATATATATTAAAAATACCTGGAAATCAAATCATGATCCTTTCTGCTTGGTGTTAGAGGTTAAACTAAGGATGTGAGTTCAAGAGAGCAAACAAAAAGGACTTCTATTAAGCTGTAAAATTGAGTTAAGCAAACAACAAATTGGAATTCAATAGCAAATATACTATGTAATCTTGTTAATTACAACCAATTTTATTCTATGATAAATTTGGACAGTGCTAGAAATAATGCCATTATAAACTGGTTGCCGTGGGAAGAAAGGACACAGACAAACTCATCAGATAACTAAAGAAGATCAAAATAAAATATATCCAAGTAGCATGGCTAGGAGGGATGGCAAAGGAAATGCCAGATGCCCGTACCTTGGCAGTATGATTGCCAAAGGAGAAAGATAAACGTGCTAACCATGAATTGGAAAATAAAATGCAGGATTGTATCAGCAAAGGAGACACCTCTCTGTCTGTGAGGAGGCTATCAAATGCCAAAACAGCAATTTATAACTTTAATATGAAGAAAATAATAAAACAAAATGTACAGGTTAGAAAATTCCTAAAGAGCCAGGGCATGAAACAGAATCATTCTAGGCCTGGAAGTAATCAATAATTCCAATGCAGTTGAGGTCAAAGTATTACCTGTCTTTCAACATCTGGAGCCAGAAGCATCGAGACAGATACACGTAAAAGAGAAACAAAATGGAAATTTGTCTATAAAATTTGTTGGATCAGTATACTATGAGTTTTCTGAGATTATGATCCCCAATTTCTATATATCAGATTTCACCCGTGGTGTCAACTAAATATAGAAATATCGTGGCCAAATCCATTTTGTAGGAGTTGAAGATTAAGTGATTTCTCTCAACAAAAATTATTTTTTGAAAATTTATTACATTTACTTGTGTGCATGTGCGCACACACACATCTGTATGCTTACAGGCACACGTGTATGCATGTATATATGTGTGCTCCTAGGCACGTGTATGTGCGTGCACAGGTGTGTGCTCACAGGCACATGTATGTGCGTGCACATGTATGTGCTCATAGGCATACATGTGGAGGTCAGAGGACAACTTGTACAATTTGGTTCTCTCTTCTCACTGTGTAGAACCTCAGGATCAAAGTAAGGTCAGCAGGCTTGGTGGCAGGTGTCTTCATCCCTTGAGCCATTTTGCCAGCCCAACCAAAAATATCCTTATGCACATCACAGTTTGATTGTCTTTCAAGACTATATTTATTTTTGTTATTGTTTCTATTGAGCTATATATTTTTCTCTAATCCCCTCTCTCCCCCCTCCCCTTCGACCCTCTCTCATGATCTTCACACTCCCAAATTACTCAGGAGATCCTGACAAGGCTGTATTTAGTCGTTATGATAGAAGCAGATCTATAGTATATATGTCAAAATTCCACGAAGTGACTTACAGCCAAATTACCAACAGAATTCAAGATAGAACAAGTATTTTTTTCTAGTAAAAATTGTTGTCTCATTTTCAAAATATAGAGACTGGACTGTTGTAAATGTAAGAAAGGAAGGTTGTTGCATCTTTACTAAAGTTATAATAAAGTATGCTAGTTTGTTTTCCAATAAATTGTTTAGACTGTTCATTGCAGCAATAGACAGGAGACCCCATCTCTAATGAGGTGAAAAGTTACTGATTTAGTCATTCGATGATTTAGTGGCCCCTAGTTGGGGAAAATTAGGAGACATGGCTTTGCTGGAGGAAGCACACCACTGGGGGCAGGCTTTGAGATTTCAAAAGACATTTTCTTTTGAGTTAGCTCTCTTTGCTTCCTGTTTGTAGATTGAGACTTGAGCTCTCAACTTCTGCTTCAGAACCGTGCCTGTCTGCTGCCAACCACCATGCTCTTCATCATGATCGTAATGGGTTCTTATCCTCTGGAACCTCAGTTCTTCATTTTATAAGGTGCCTTGTCGTGGTGTTTATCCCAACAGTAAAAGAGTAATTAATACAGTCAAATACCAAGATTATCCTCTGATCTTCACAAGCCGTGGCACATGTGTGCCCACATTAATACACATGCACAAAACACAAACAAATTGCTATTGCCACATCAACAGTATGGCTGTGTTCCATGATAGTTTATAACTTTAAAACAAAGGGACATGTATAAATAGTGACAAAAATGATTTCCTGAATCACAAGATAGATAAAGAAAAGCATTCATCCGAGAGCAAGCAAAACCTAACACGCCAATCAAACAAATGAATCATAAGCTGGAATGAGGGGGTTCGTGGAGGTGGAAAACGAAATAACTTTCAATAGAGGGGACGTAGGTCACCAGGACTCTGGGGTCGCACGTGTGGGACAGTAAATAATAACTAGGGCCTGCCCTGAGGTGTTCTGAAACCTCTGAATAAGCCTTGCTAGACAAAATAGCCTATACTTTACCCAAACAGGCCAACTGAGAAAAACTGCCCTTACAGCCAGGAACTAGAAGGAAATCATCTTGTCTCTGGAATTCTAGATTCAAAGAGAAAGCGGGAAAGCAACAGTTACAGTAGTCTCCCCTGAGTATTGAAGAGCCACCAGAGTATTGTCACAGAAGTCTAGGATTCGGATTTCTATTTAGCCTTGTGTTTATGGAAACTCTAGACTGAGAATTACATCTCTCTGCTGCTAGGTGGAAACAGTCTCGACAAAAGTAGAGCAGAAGACTACTGCTGTGGGATTGCTTGTGACATACGTCTTCAGACTACAGAATTATTGAAGAAATCTGAGGGCACAATTTAACACACACACAAGTATAAGCTTCAAAAACTCAGAGCAAATTTGGCTCAGTGTCATGGTACAAGCCTGCGAACATGATGCTCAGGAGGCTGAAGCAGGAGGATTGCAAGTTGAAGGTCACACTGAGCTACATACTAAAGTCCATCTGAGGAAGGAAGGGGGGAGAGAAAGAAGGAGAGAGGCAGGCAGGTTAGGGAGGTGGTTTTGTTTGTAAAAGGTCTGCTACCTGAGAAACTGAATTTAGATCCCCAGCACCCACCAAAAACTCAGGTGCATCGTACATCTGTAACCCTCATGACAGGAGGATAGTGTAGACACACGGATCGCTGGAGCCCATTGCCAGCGAGTGTAGACAAATCAGTGAGATCCAGATTGAGTGAAGAGACCAGACCCTGACCCAGGTGGTAAGCAATTGAGGAAGACACCCAGCGTTGACCTCTGCCCTCTATGTACACACACATACAAATACACACACGCACACACACACACACACTACACACTAACAAAAATTTTAATAAATAAAGACAGACTGAGTGCACACCTGGACTATGAAAGTGAAGACACAGAAGATCAAGGACAAGGAAAATACTAGTTTAAACAAGTTTTCATGGAAGAAATATCTTGAGTTGTCAAAGAGCCTCTTTCCTCTCCCCACAAATTTCCAGACTAAAACAGCGCAAGTGTGGGTGTCGACAATCTCAAAAGCTAAATAGCTTTACTGCTACTTACACTCTGTGGGGCTTTGCACACTAGCATTTCTAATCTATTCATGAATTAATAGTTACATAAAAACCACCCACACACTGCTGTAAAACAACTGCTTTGCTAAATAAAGACGAAGATGCTTAATTAAAATGACTAGCAAGAAAAAAACTATCAGTAACAACCCAATACTGCAAGGGTGTATTTTAACATTAGAAAATCCATGAATAAGCTTTATCACGGTAATGAAAAATCATGTATTAAAGTCCATATATGACAGAAAGGCAATTCATATAGATTAATATGAATCTCAAAATCAGCAACTTTTCTCCTAGATTTATAAAGTTCTATCTACCATCTCCAAAGTCAGCATCTCGCCTAATAGAAACGTGAGGACGCTTCCATGACAATGAAAAGTGGTCCCAAGAATGCCCATTTTTGTCTTATGTGTTAACGCATTGATGCTGAGCCAATGTAATTAGAGAGAAATATGAACCTTAAGCAAAAGGAATGACTTAAGTTTTTGTTTACTGATGAAATTATTATATATACAGAAGACTCATCATAAAAATTAATCATACAAACAATAAAATACTTTGTAAAATATCACAAAACACATGAGCACAAAACCAACAACCTCTAAATATATACAAATTACCAGCTTGTAGATAATAGTGAAAAATAAGATTGCATTTTCACTAGAAGAAAGGTAAAATCAAATACTTAGGCACAAACTTGGGAATGTGCAAAATCTACAGAAAGAACCTATGAAACACTGCCAACCCTAGAACTTATCAGAAGAAATGAGAAGACAATTGTTCTTATCAGAAAGATTCAAAATCATCAACATATCAGTTTTCTCTAACTTTTAAAATGTAGCCAAACTCAAAGTCCTTAGAACCCATTTTTTTTTGTAGTTAGGCAAGGTGAGTTCAGAGTTCAGATAGAAAACTAGATGAGCAACAATAGTCCGTAACAAAAATAGTTTGGAGACGTCAAAGTGTGGGAATCAATAGCTGGGAGACTTACCAGCTAGTCAGTACTTAGTAAGCAAAACTTACAATTGATGCGAGAATTAGTAGACAAATAAAAAACTCTAGAAAAATAACATTTGACTCACACAAATATGGGAAATTGGTGTACAAAGGTGTACAAAGGCACGTCAGATCACTAGAAAAAAGAGAATTTTCCAATAAGAAGTAGACAACTATATAGACATATGGAAAACTGGATGCACTCCTCAAACCATACCCAACATGAATTCCAAAGAGGTCAGACACATAAATGTGAAATATTAGCCCCTGGGAGTCTGACTAAACTCCAAGTTCATCATAAAAATCAAAGAGAAATAGCAAACTGGGAAAATACTGGTAACTAATATTATAAAAATATAATATCATTTATGAACACTTAAATCCCCAAATTTAGGCAAATTAGGCCAATGACAACAAAAAAATGGGCAAAAGATATGAACAGACAATAGGAAAAAGTTACAAATGTCTTGCCCCAAGTTATTACTGCTCCCCTCAAATTCATGGTCAATCAAAACCCTGGGATGTGATGCTCTTTGAAAGGAGAATTTCTGCAGATGTGATTAATTAAGAAGAGGCAATAAGGAATTAGGTTGACTGCTAAGCCCAATCACGGGTGGCACTGTAGGAAATCTGTGTGCAGGCAAGGAAATGTAACAGTGGCAAGAAGGTTTGAAGAAGTGGGCCATAGAGGTGACAACACAGCAGCTACTAACCAAGAATCTCTGAGGAAGGCCACTACCAGGAGGCCTGCACAAGAAACAGCCTGCCAGCATCGGAATGGGAAACTCCACACCCCCAGTCAACTAGATGACAAGTCTCTGCTGCCTGAAGGCACCGGGTTTGTGGACAAGTCATGTGGTAGCCTGCGAAACAAATACATGACCCTAACTGAAAAATAGACAAATTCAAATTGTATTTAGAATTCTCTTTACTACTGAAATTTTCCACTTCAGTCAATACCACATATTGGTAAGTAGCACCTTTTCCCCATGGACAACTCAGAGCATAAAGCGAAGACTAATTTGAAGAACTATTAAACAGGTATATGCACCACATCCCATCTACTCTGTTCCTAGATCCTTAGAGGAAGGGAGGAAAGTGTGCCCATGGTACACAAATAGTGTTTCTTATATGTCAGGGACGCCAAATATTCATTCCTTTAGCCCTGGTACATCTAGGAGAAGCTGGCCAAACTGCCTATACCCAGGATAATTCTACCTATAGTTCTGTTGGTGAACTACAGAATGAAGGTTTGAATAATAGAGCATTTGCCTAGCACTCATGAGATATCGGTCCTCACCTCGTCAACACGCACGCACCCACAACCACACACACACACACACACACACACACACACACACACACACACATACACACACCACAGAAAATAAATTACTACTTCATAATAGGTATTGTTGGGCAACTGGGCATTGTATGCAAATCCGGAATGCAAGGGAAACTATATAACTGTGACATGCAAGAATCTCAAAGATCAAGACTGAAGGAAGCCACAGGTGGTGGCCTGTTACTGACATCTTGGTTACCCAGGAGGCTGAGGCAGGAGAATTGTGAATTTGAAACAAGCCTGGGAAACTTATGATACTCGTTTCAAAACAAAACAGGAATATTGAGGGTAAAATGATGTTATCAAGCATGGGTTGTACAACCCTGAGTGTCAATAGAATGTTTCTTGTGATGGACAGAGGATGACCAAGAGTGCTTTGCTATGGAGAAGTGTTGAGAGATGATGGGGCTGTTCATAAATAACTCTTGTCTTTTGTACTAAAAACAAGGATTCCCAGGCATGGCAGTAGATGCCCACAATAACAGCACTCTAGAAACTGAGGAAGGAGAAACCTGCCCCCCCCACACACACTATTTAAATTATCCTCAGAAGCAGCAGTTCTTCTAATTATCTTCTGATAGTTACATCTTTAAATTGACATGGTTTTGGCAATGTACAAACCATGGGCCATGTTCCGTTTTCAATCAGAAGCGCTCTGCTAAGGAGAGCCAAGCTGTAATTGTCTTCAGACAACCACACCCACCTCCAGGCTGTGTGGGTCACAGAGCTGTGAACACAACTAAAACTGCAGGCAGCGATTTAGAATAAAATGCCTTCTCTAGGGATGTTTGTTACAAATCTAAATGATTTGTAAAAATAGACAGCATAGGGACTGAGAATTTGCTCCCTTGTCCCAGGGATTGGCGGACGGTTTCTCACTCTTCTAGTATACAGACTGTGCATTTTTGGAATCAGTGATTTTGAGGCATAAGCCCAATGCTTTATCATTTCTCAGGAATAGACAAGCCAGGGGTCCAAGTGTCAATACATAACTAAGGGATGGCCACTTGTAAATGTGAACATTTGCATGAGTGGATTGTTCCAGGGCAAATACACTATGAGCAACCTGTTAAGGAAACAGCATCTTGCCAGATACTGACTTGTATATGATCCATTATAGAGCTGCTGATCACAGAACCATCTGATAGGCAGGCTAACTGCTCTCCTGTCCTGCCCTCTGTATCCCTACCATCTTTGTGGCTGTTCCCCTCCAGTAGATCTCTGCTTCCTCTCTATCTCTAATGTATTAAAAAAAATTTCTAGCTTGCAGTTATAGCTCTCAGTACTTTTACACTGACTCCTCTACTTAGTGTTTGATAAGATTAGAATCAGGGTACCCAAGCAGCTAGATTCTCCCTGGCAGGTTCCACTGAAGAAAAATGGGCCTCTATGCTCATTGGTGGGATTTAGTTTCTTTGAGACTGGAGAGTCACTGTGGATTGCCCCTTGAAAAACAGCTACAGAGAAAAAGACAGAATCTATATTGCTTATCATTTTGGCTTTTAAAGAGGCCTAGGCTTGCTCTATCTATCTATCTATCTATCTATCTATCTATCTATCTATCTATCTATCTATCTACCTATCTATCATCTATCTATCTATCATCTATCTATCTATCTATCTATCTATCTATCTATCTATCTATCATCTATCTATCTACCTATTTCGAAGTGCACAGTTACACAATAGTTTAACACACTGGAGGTCATTCACTATTATATCTGATGCAATATAGTAGTTATCAGGTTAATTATTCCAAGATTCCACATGGGTGCCTGAAATCCTGGATAATAGAAACCCATCCTTGTGCTGTGTTACACATACAGACCTGTGATTAACTTTCTCCTTTCCATCTAACGGAAGCATCCTATACCTTCTCTTTGGCAGACACCAGTTGCCAGCATTACTACTTTCATGCTTTGGCATAAATTTTATAAGACATAGATTACTTGAACACAAACACTGGGATACCACAGTAGTTATTGTGTTAGCCTTCATGGCTACATCGTGGCTACTGTGTGAGTGGAGTGTACAACTGAATATCTTCACACCACAGGTAGGATGGAGGGTGATGGCCAGAGATAGCTCACCACTCTGAGTGCTGTACACTTTGAAATTAACGAGTTGTTTATTTCTTGGAGTTTTCCACTGAGCATTTTTGGACAGTGTTGACTATGGTTAAATTAAGCTGGGGAGACTGGTTGTGAAGACATGTGTTGTGGGTACCATCCCTTTTAGGGTCAACTGAAATGGTTCAAGATCCAGATTTTTAAAAGGCTAACTAACTATCCCTCACAAACTCAAAACACAAACTGAAGTAAAATCAAGTATCTCCTCCCCCCAAATAGTATTTTACCTGGCCACTCAGTAACCAAATAAATAAAACACTGTGGTCATTCCTGCACTCTGAGATCTCAGCACCAAAGTTCGCCTAGACATCCCTCCAGGCTTGAGAGGAACACACTGTTCCCCAATTCCCTGGTCTATAAAACTTTGGACTCCACACTTCTCCCAATTCCAAAACAATAGAATGGTGACATGATCATATTTTCCAAGCTCCAGATGGCCCTCTGCTGGGTCATAGCTGTGGCAAAAGCACACAGACAGACGTGGGTCTAAGAAATGAACCAGGAAGGCTGCTACAAACTGTGGAAACAACAAGAGCTCAGAAGTCCATGGTTTTGTATTTCCATACCCACACTCTGGATTTTAAGGAGTAGATTATACCGGTGTCTTGTGACATCAGAGAGAGAAGCTGGGCATTAAGACACTGTAGTGAGCTCATACTTGGAGATGAAATGGGGCAGTATCACTCCACAGAGACCCTGTGTAGAAGTAGCTGTGACAGTCCCGGAGCTGTCTCTGTCCTTGTCTTGTTAACTCTGCCGTTTTCTCTATGTACTAACCTTGGATCATTTTTGTGGCTGCCCCTCTGGCATCATCTTGCTCAGCCTCTGACAGGGTTCCAGTTCTTGACTTAGCTGGCTCTCTGGATTGGACCTGCTACCTGCTCCCGTTTTCCTGGACTGATCTGGCAAGGCTCATTGTTTTAACCCTATACTGCCATTGCACTTAATGGTCTTTCCAAAAAGTGGCTTTGAAAAACAGAGATTAGGGGAAGGAGAGATGGCTCAGCAGTTAAGAGCATTTGCTGCTCTTCCAGAGTCCGGGCTTGATTCCTAGTGCTCATGTCGTGGTTTACAACCATCAGTAACTCAAGTTCTGGGAAATCCAACACTTCTTTCTAGCCTCTGCAGGCACAGCATACATGACTCATACATGCAGGCAAACACCCTTATACATGCAGTGAACAAACCAGCAATAACAAGAGCAATAACAGAAATCCAGGGAACAACCATTTCATGCTTCTATAATTTTCTGCTTCCCCTTCTTAATCTTCTTCCCTTTTTGTTAGATTTTAGAAAATGTATTGTATTTTTTAGATTTACTTATTTATTTACTGTATGTATGTATTTCACTTGTATA
Organism: Arvicola amphibius; assembly: GCF_903992535.2. Classification (NCBI taxonomy): domain Eukaryota; kingdom Metazoa; phylum Chordata; class Mammalia; order Rodentia; family Cricetidae; genus Arvicola; species Arvicola amphibius. The sequence goes on along the minus strand of NC_052047.1, from coordinate 15,596,357 downwards.
TACGTCTGAACAACCAGAAGAAAGCATCAGATCCTACTGAACTGCAGTTATATATAGTTGTGAGCTGCCACATGGGGGCTAGGAATTGAACCTAAGACCTCTGGAAGAGTGGTCAGTGCCTTTGACCACTGAGCCATCTCTCCAGCCCCAAAATAAACATCCTAATCTTAAAGTTAGTGAATATTTAAGTAACAAAGGAGAAGGAAGCAGTATTAGTAAATAAGAGTAAATAAATACAATTTTGAATGAGTCCAGGAAGGTACATACATTGGTGAGTATTGATCTTTTTTCCTGGGTCACCAATTCAAGTGCTAATCCTTTTGGAGACAGATGCACTCAATTATAATTCCCCTGTTAGCATTCTTTCATCCTATCGTGCTGGTGTATAAGATTAACCATCTCAAGGAATGACAGCTTAATTTTCCCCAGTCACTAAACTCCCAAGTTTGTTGTGTTAATGTTACACCTGACTGTGACCAACTCCATATTCCCCAAAATCTTTCTTATTGACTCCCAGTCCCTGAGAAACTTCTGTCAAGCTGCTCCCCAGTTTAGGGAAGTGCCTAGGGATGCCTACACCCCAATTTATCTACTAGATTCTCTTGTCACAACACAAATAAATAATAATTTATTATTATTCTAATAATAAATATTAAAAGGGCGATCACAAGCCATTTCAGAAAAGAAGCATTCTTGGACCTATGCTTACCTTCCTGGAGACTCCTAATGAATCTGGGAATTCTGGGTGAGCTCATTATAATTAAAAGCAAAGCTTGAAGCTCTCTAGCTGCCAAGATGCTGAACACAATGGGTGTGCCTCTAGATGTCACCAGTTTTTGATGAAATATGCTTATCCTTTCCAAAACATCTTCAGGGTTTCAGGAAGTCCACTCTGGTCCTCCATCTCTCAAGTGAAGTGGTTTCTGGGGGACCACTCAGACATGCCACAGATCAAACCTGGCTGTATCTCTTCAATATTTACAACTGATACGGGTTCCAAATGTTAACAGCAAACCTGCTGGAGGTCACAGGGTCACGTCATCTCATCTGTCGATTCTCTATCCCAGTTCTTTATAAGGAGGACCATAGATCCTTCGGTTAACTCCTCAAATGGGGCAAGGTCCCTAACTGCAGTATTCCACAAAACGATTGAATGTGAATGAGACAAGAGAAGTACACCTTGTCAGACCATAGATCGACCCGCTAGCTGCTCTCTCTCTCTACTGTAGTGTCTTCCATAGACAGAGTTGATAAGAAAACAGGTTGTACCACACAACTCTCACAGAGCTGGATTCTCTTCCTCCACCTGGAAGCCGTACACCGGACTCCCCGCACCCTAAGTTTCCTACAGCCTAGAAGGATGGCCTTGAGTTGTAGCTAGACTTTCCAGTACTTCCCTGACTTCTAGCAATAGGCTAGGTATACGAACATCCACTCCTTCCCACCTAAAGCCCCTCCCGCTTTTCTCACAGAACTAAAGACTCTTTCCCTTCAGTTCCTTCATCATGCTATACATGGTGTCTATTTCTCTTAAAGCTCTCCCATTTCAGGGCCCCATCTTGGCTGCCTCTTGCTGTGAGCCTGTAACTCTTCCAAAGGTAATTTAGTCTCAGCATCTTTTCCGTGAACAAGTATTTGCCTTGTATTAATAACACAAGTTTTGTTCCTAACATAGTTAGCAGCAGTGACTATGTTGGGGTTCTATGGGAGCTAAACACAGCTTAAGTCCTTACAGGGGTTTCCAGGAAGTTTCCCCATCGCACCTACCGGATTAACTTTCACAAAATTCCACAGGTATTGCTTTGTTGTTTTTATTATTCCTTTGATAGTTGCCCTTTTTTGAGGTTGATATTTGTGTGTCTCCAAGTATACTTTCATGACTCTTAAAATCCAGAACGAGGGGCTGGCAAGATGGCTCAATGGGTCAAGGAACTTACTTTTAAGCTTGGCGACCTGAGTTTGATCCCAGGAACCTACATGGTAGAAGGAGAGAACCAATCTCAGCAAGTTATTCTGTGACCTCCTCACATGTGCCATGACGTGAGTACACATCAATACATAAATGTGATAAAATTTGTTTTAATTACAGAATGGCATACTACACACCATAAATCTCCTCATTTCCTGTCAAGTAAGGTCAAAATTAGGAATAGCCACTGCTTCCCAGAGAAATCATAGCCCTACAGAACTCATAGCATATGGCACTCTGACCTGTAGGACCCCACAGGGTAATAACAGTGGTTAATAGCATAGTTCCCAAGCTCTAAGGAATTAACGTTTATACAACATTGTACAAGATAGTCACAGTTTGACTGGATTCATGATTAATGTAATTATTACACTAATTTTTCAAAGATACATTCTGGGAGAAGCACAATGAAACTCTCAAGAGAAAACAGAAAACAATTCAATTTGGGGCATCCACATTCAGGTTTAAAACGAGCTCAAAATACTTTCTAGAAAGTGGATGTGTATTTATTTTACAGGAGGATAACATAAGAACCTGCTGGCAATCTTCCTAGAGTAGAGTGCATTTGTTTTCAAAACTCGTGTATCTATTCTTTCAGAAACCCAAAACCCCAGCAACTCACAAAGAGCAATTCTCTCATTGAAAATATTAAATTTCTAAATTATCAAATATCCTAGTGAAGTACTATAATATGTGGGCTTTTTTCCACGTCTCCAAACTGCAGCTGAGGCTGCTTCTACAGTGCCACCCCAGAGTGTGAGTCCTGATGTCTAGGAGCACACAGCCTGATGGATGGAAAGTGGCTGTCACTTTACCTCATTTTCACAATATAGTTGGTTGAGAGACAGGTTTTACTTCTCATCTTATAGACAGAGAAACTGGGACTGAGCAAAAGTAGACAAGCGTGTGTGTGTGTGTGTCCATGTCTGTGTGTATGTGTGTGTGATGGCCGGAGCAGGACACTGGGTGTTTCCTCTATGATTTTCCCCCTCGTTACCTTGAGATAGCATCTCTTACTGAGCTGGAAGTTCGCTGGCTCTCATGCCCTTCACATATCTGCTCTGCAGTGCCAGGATTACAAGCACCTGCAGCCACGCCTTGCTTTTCATGTGGGTGCTGGGGATTTGAACTGAGGTCCTTATGCTTGTTGGACAGGCGCTCTTAACCGCTTAGTCATCTCCCTGGCCCTCATATTAAGTGTTCTAAGTTGCACAACCGAGTCTTCACAGCAAAACCCCCTATGACCACCGGCACAACCATGATTATTGAGAGCACATACCAACTGACATTATTCTGGAATTTCCTATCTGAGAACATCCAGTCAAACATGTCATTTGATTCGTTTTGGTCAAATTTGGATTAACTAAATAATACCGTTGAGGCCATCAGAGATAAGCACAACTGTCAGCCTTCTGGAAGACTCTCTGAGGAGGTAACTGCAAAGGTCTCAAAACCCTGTAAAATGCATCAAGAAGCCAAGACTGAGGACGGTGTGGGACAAGCATGTCTCAGCTTACGAAATCTTTTTCTTTTATCCACTAATTACAGCTGTGCAGACTCTTGCCTTCCTGCCCTAGCACTCCACCCCTCGCATTTTATGTCCTTGCATGGCTGTTTAACTTTTTCTTAAATGTGTACCGTTAGGTAGCTTCGTGTTTCGTACACCAGTTTTAAAATCTGAATATTAAAAAGCTATTCTAAGGTGGAGGAGTGAACCTTAGCAAACAGAAACTCAAAATATAGAACACACAGTTAAATTTGAAATTCAGATGAACAATAAATAACTTTTTAGTATAAGTATGTCCTAGGCTGTGTTGGGAGCATACTTACTTTGAAAACAGAATCACTCTTCTGGAGCTCAAGTTTTACTGGATGCCTTATATTTTATCTGGCAACCCTGGTCCCAGGACACAGGCTTAAATCACGAAGCTGCTACTTTCGTGCTGTGTGCTGGTCATTTCAGGGCACTGTGAGAAATGAACACTTGTTCCAGTCTGCTTGGAAGTTTCGGTGCACACCACTTCAATTGCTGCGCGACTTGCTAGGTCCCCTATAGTTATTTGCCATTACAGAGATTTGCAGCATATGTGGCCCTTGATCTGAACTATAGTCAACTCACAAACTGTCTGTGATACTCTGTTATTTTCTGCTGTGCTGAAGCCAAGGTAATTATGGATTTCTCTAAAGGAAAACACATCCATTGATTTTAAGTTGTTTGGGGGAATGTTAACTTAATGTAAGTTTCCTCCTCCCATGACTGCTACTTTCTGAGTCTACACAACAGTCGGGGAAGCAAACAAAACGTCTTTTGTTGAGAAGTCTGCGTTTTTTGCCTTTTTGGCTTGTTTAGCTTTAAGGAGGCAATTTAGGGAGAGGGGTTGGTGGGAAGCGAGGGGAACTGGTGGAAACTTGAAGCGAAGTTCTGTAACCTTAGGTCACTGGGCTTTTGAGGGGCAGGTTCACGTTTGGTTTGGGGATTTCAGTTGCCCTCAAGTGCCCACCAGAGTAGTCCACCACAGACTAGACAGAAACATGAACACCCTTCTGTCGCTCCGCTGATGTTGGCTCTTGAGCCTTCCTCAAACCAGCTCCACAGGAAAGTCTAATATTTGAACTCTTCACTCTTAGCTCATTTTATTAGACAGCAGTGAAAGTCATCCTTGTACTTGATGCTGAAGGGAAACATGTGAAGCCCACTGTTCATTAGCCTTTGTGTCTGTCCTGCCCTTTCTTTCCCATTCCTTTAAGAGAGTCCTTCCCTTTTGACATAGTTAAAGAAAATGATAACAAGGAAAATAGAAAGGATGGGTTACAGAAGACCACCCAAGGAAAATGTTTTTACATGCCATTAAATACTTTCCAGTCTTTAAAGTCAGTTTTACTTGTGACCTACACAGACTAGAACTGACTGAATTTCTCAAAACTTAAAAAACTATATATTTCTTTATATACATATATATGCATATAAAGAAAAATAACAAATCCGCAAGTAGCCTTTTCACAGAAGCTGTAGGGGAATCTATATTTTATAACATTTTAGTTACATCTTAAAGTGTTTCTCCATAAATACATATGTTTGAAAGTGAGGATTTATTTTAAGAAGGAAGCCTGTAATTAAATCTGTGTTCTGCTCATTCCTGATGCTCTATAGTCAAAGCATTATCCAAATGCCAGAGAACCTCAGTGCACAGCAGCCAAATTGGGAACACCAAATGCTGCTATTGACTTTGTTTGTCGGGGCAGTTAGGGGTGAAATATACTGAGCAGAAGGCCTGGCAATTTCTCCTATTACTTTCGGTCTCACACACATATAGTTCACACCATTATCAACATTCCTGTGTGCTTTTAACCCAATACCCCCCAAAATGAAAAGACAGAAACATGGTAGTAGAGTATGATAAATGAGTCTACAAATAATTTTTATTTTGTTAGCTGAAGCAATAACTCACAAAGTCTGGTCAATAATTTATTAAGGGGTACAATAGAAAAACAGACTCATGAATACAGAACAAGGTAGATGCTAATGCTGCTGATCCAGCTGCTGTGTCCTACCCTTCTGCCCAAGGGCAATGAGGACCAAGTACAAGGCTTTCTCCTGCTCTGACCACCCAAGAGAGAGAGCATGCATGCCCCCTCCTCAGTTTTATCCAGTCACATATCCAGAGAAAGCCACGCCCATGGGGCTTGTTATCACAAAGGTCACTGACTAAATGGGTCAAGCCCCCACAACATTTCCTCTTTTATTTCTAATTAAGGTTCTAATCCTAACATAAAACTATACACAATAAGAACTATCAAGTATTGTCCAGAAGAAATAAAAGGTCATAACATAAACAAAAAAATGAAACTATAACCAACAAGAACAATATCAAGCAACACATTAATGTCCAGACTACTAGAAGTAATTGGCAATTACTTCTGTAACTGCTCAATCCTGAAGAATCTAAGTCTTATGCCTAAATATGCCATTATCTAAGACACAAGAGGATTGTGACTGTAACTATATTTACTATGACTAGCTAGTTTTCAACCCCATCAAAGACCAGAGAAGGAAAGTAATATTACCTGAGTAAGCAGGAAGTGCAAGCGAGCAACTTCCAAAAAAGCATGAAATGACAGAAACAGCTGGCTGCCTGGACAGTCACCTAGTGTTTCTCTTCTACACACACACACACACACACACACACACACACACTCCTTGAGAGTGTATTTTCATAAAATAAACTCTTTGCTTATCACACTAGTAAAACACTGGCAAAAATTCTGTGTGGTCTACATTTAGAAACAAAGCCCACATTGAGGTTTCAGATTGACCATCATCCAAATGTGCTTCCAGTGGATGCTTTCTATAAAGGCGATCTGAACACGTACTCTCTTCAGACAATGGACATGCCATGTGTCATGGTGGATGAGGAATCACTCAGGAATAGGCAATCAAAAAGGTAAGTGGAGTCATATTTCAAGCACACACCATTAGAAACAAGGTGTTGAAATCAACATTTGGGAAGCCTCATGGATCCAGCATTTGTGTGGGGAAGGCAGAGGTACGAACCCTAATGAGCTCGCTGGTCCACTGATTGGCCTCTAAATTGTGGAATTGCTTTCAGCAGACTTCCACATCAGTAATATAAAGAACAATACTGTATCCTTCCCTACAGACACTGAGACTGCCCAAGGAAATCTGTATTAGGCGTCTACATTTTAAAACACTACATAGAGACCTAGAGGAGAAAATTATTGTATTTATTGTTATTTTGCTCAAATATCAAAGAAAAGCAGCTTATAATGAAGAAGGAGTTATTTGGGTTCATGGTTTGAGAGCTTTAGTTCATCAGGGCAGGAAGGGAATAGCAGAACAAAGAAGCCTACGTCAAGATGGTGAGCAAGTAAGGGCAGAGAGTGGGAGGGGTGGGACCACCCAGCCTTTTCTTTCTCCAGCTTTATTCTGTCTAGGATAGCCTATTAGCAGTACCATCTACATTCAGGGTGGGCTCTTCCTCTTCTGTTACTGAACCACATGTCAGTCATTTCCAGAAATGCCTTTATTGACACTCCCGGGGGTGTTTTACTAACATCTCTTAGTCATCTCTCAATTCAATTGTGTTAACACTCACAATTAATCACAATTAGAATAGAAACATATAAAAGACTTTTTTCTCTACAAGATGATAAATACAACGTGTTATCATTAAATGAGTGGATGCATCTTGCATGGTCCTAGTCATTAAGGACCTTGCTCCCAGTGAGGCATAGCTAGGCAAGTTCAATGCTGTGAGCAGTCCCACAAAGCAGGCTCAGAGGAATAAAGCATTAAGAGTGCCCAGCTTTGCTGTTCTCAACGCATGTCACAACAATCTGGTTATTTAGAGATGTCCATTGAGTGCCTGCATGCTCACAGTGTTACTCAGTGCCTGGATTTCTTATCAACACTCTGGTGACTGCCCTGTGTACGGTAGGACATTAAGTAGCATCCTTGGCTATGCCAGAAGCACTAACTCCTGTCCCAGCTATGCTGAGAAAAATGTTTCCAGATGTGGAATGTTCTCTCAGGGGCCAAGTCACCCCTATTTGAGAATCATTGCTCTATGCTAAGATAGTGATGCCCAAGCTACAATACATGCAGCCCCTGAAGAGGTTCGTTTAAAACATGGCCATCACCTGGCAGACCTAAGATGTAATTCAGCAAAGTTGAAGGAAATACCAATAATCTGTATTTTCAAATAGACATCCCAGATGATTTAGATGCAAGAGATCTATAGCACAACTTTGTAAAACAGTATGCTTAAGGGAAAGAACTCATGGTTTCCACTCTGGAGGAGAAAGTAAGCAAGCCAGATGTGAGCTATGTGTGCTTACCGCAGAGCGATTAAGGTGAAAATGAGGTCCTGGATGAAAATTGCAAATACTTCCCAGGCATGGGAGTGCGTGCTATAATTCCAGTACTGGGAGGAAAGTGAGGCAGAAAGAGTGGGAACTTAAGACTAGGCTGAAATGCACAATGAGACCCATCACAAAAAATATGTGTTTATTCATATTTATGTGTCTATAAATAGTCCAAATGCATATATATGTGGTGACAGACACACATACATTAGAGATTTAGCAGACAAAAGATCTGTCTTCTCAGACTGAGCAAAGTTAGGAAAATTCTCAAGGCCAATAGATGTCGACCTGTGAAATGTGAAGGATAAATGGGATTTTCTCTGCTAGTTTGGAGTGAAAAGAAGGGTCTTCACTGAGGAAGAAGCACAATCAAAGGCTGAGGTACCGGGGGTTTTAGAGCTCGAATCTAAGCAGTATGCCCCCCCCCAAATGTATTTTGAGGCAGTTTGAAAGGAACCCACAAGAGTGATTGGCATATAACAAGTGACCACCAAGTGGCTGTCCCTTTGTGATTACAATGGTTGCCTCTCTGAAAGCCCTCCAATGACTCCCTCCCTGGAGAACATGCTGGCCTGCCAGAGCTGGCCAGCTGTCTGCCCATTCCTCTGCCTCATTTTCCTTGTGGAGTGACACAGAAATTGTTGCGTGGTTCAGGTTTGCGTATTTTACAAGGCTGCACAGAAGTTCATAAAATGAGGGAACAGAGTAAGAAGTAGGTTAATACTTACGCTTTGAAAATGGCCCTAACATGCCCTCTTCCCATCTTCCTACTGGCCCTAAGTTAAGATGGTCTAGCGGAGGAATTTAACAGCAACTTCAGTGCCATGTGAAGGAATGCCACAGATAAAATGAGCTGTGGATTTTACCTTTAGTCCAAATTCTGGTTTTTTTTTTTTTTTTATTACAACTGTTCCCTACAGTGCCCCCAAGGATGCCACATGCCAGACCTCCCAGAGCTTGCAGATTTAAACAACTTCAGGTTATACTGAACTAAATGAATAATCATCCCCATTTTCTCCTTGGAAAACACACAAATAGTCCTGGAACGGGATGGAGAGGAGTTCTTTTATTTATTTATTTAGTTAGTTAGTTAGTTAGTTTGTTTGTTTGTTTCTTTGAGACAGGGTTTCTCTGAGTAACCCAAGCTGTCCTGAAATTTCCTCTGTAGTCCAGGCTGGTCTTGAACTCTGAGATCTACATGCCTCTGCCTCCCAAGTACTGAGTTTAGAGGTACACATAAGCACCTCCCGCTGGAAGAGAGTTTTTAGCTAGCCTTTTAGTAACCCTGATTCTGTCACGCTATTGTTACTAAATTTCCTACCTTCATCTCCAACTTAATTTTTAAAAGTCTTATATTTATTTATTATCTATTGAAGCAGGGTTGTCTTTCTTGATGATGAAACTCACTCCTGTAATTATGTTTTAGAATTTCTTTCTCTGTCCCTCGCATAGTATGTGGTACAGACTAAAAGAATGATATGACTTAAGACACACATAGAGGCAAAGGCTTTTAGTCCCGGTGACCTGGACAGAGAACTAAGAGGATAGTCCCGTTTCGGGCCAGCCTCAGCTACATGGTAAGTTCTAGACCATTCAGGTTACATAGCTAGACCCTGTCTCAGGGAGAGATGGGGGGAAGGGAGGGAGGGAGGGAGGGAGGGAAGAAGGAAGAGAGGAGGAGGCTTAAGTGACTTAATAAATGATATATTAATTAGTTCCTTTCATCACTGGCTCCAAAGCACTTGACTTTAAACTGTGATAAACCATGCCACCCACTACTTCTAGGTCCCTGTTTGTAGTGACCAATGACAGCTGAATCTGCTGAAATTTGAATTAAGCCATAGGTCTATACTAGACTGTCTGCCCTTTCAAACCTCACTGACTGAAGAGTCACTAGGGCCACCATCTTCTGAAGGGTCTCTATCCGAAGTGTATCCATAAAGGAGACTAATGTCCTAAGGAGTTTTGAAGCTTACTGGCCTTACCCACTCTCCACTCATCTCTGTTGGTGATGTGTCACATAGATCCCCAAGAGCAGGGTGATGCTTTCAGGAAGACTCTCTGCTACCTTTCCCATGAAGCATCACAGGCTATACATTAAATAATGTAGCCTCAATTTTTAGACTATTGCTTGATCCCAAGTTTACACTCAATACCTACACATCTCCTCGGAGAACTTCAGTTTTCCTCTTGCTTATTATTCATGGAAAATGTAGAACAGGTGGTCAGTCTTTTTCCCTTACCTGTACAGTAAGGTTTAAAAGAAATAATTGGAAGTCTAAAGGGGTTCGTGATTATTTTTACAACTTGCTTTACTTACCAGATCCTGAAGAGGTCACAAGTAGAGCCACAAATAACCCTTGTTCCAATGGACACATAAAATTGCTTTGGAAGATAATATTCCTATCTAAAGTGGCTCAATAATGAAATATTATTATATTTCATTATTGGTGGTCTGTACTTTCAGGAATTTGAAGGTAAATTTGGAAAGGCATTCTACAAATATAGAGACCAAAGTAAACAAGAGCAATCACATAAAAAGCTAAGGAGGAGGAAGCAAGGAGAGTCAACAGGATGTACTAATCAAAGGATGGATGGGGAGGATTCTCAGAAATGAGAGAGAATGCAGATCGTACCAAGAAGGTGTTATCTACTGACCTTACTTGATCGAGACTTTCTAGGATGGCCACCTCTGGCAGTGGGCTAGCCCATTAGTTGACAGCTGAGTAACAGAGTGAGAGCCGCCACAGGCTGGAGGGAAAAAAGAGGAAACACTTTGGAGATCACATAGAAAAAAGAGGAACTTGAAGGTGGGAAACCCAGTAAGGACAGGATCACACCAACCCAAGAAAACTATGAAGGCCTGATGTCATAAATAAATAAATACCTGTAGTTCTGTAAAGGTGGAAGATAGAACCAGGCAAATCCATTAAGAATACAAAATGCAGTAAAGGAGTTACGAACCCTAGAACGCATGTGTCTTCCTGTGGTCACCCTAATTTCCTCTACCCCCCCATCCTATTAAAATCTGTACATAATATTGTGACCACCACCCCTGAGAAGCTATGCTACTCTTCTAAGATTGCCAAGTGAACAACACCTAAAACCTCAACTCAGCGACATTGACAATGTGGCATTTAGCAGACCGAGCTCTAAATCGGTACAGTCAGAAAATGCCCAAGACAATGGTCGATCTGTTTCACGCTCTTACCACATGCCTCCATTTCTTCACAGTGTCATTAAAACTGGTCCGTGTTCATTCCTGAAACCAACCCTCTACTGTAGGGTCCAATGGAGGAGTCAATTATATGATTGCTTAAACATCAAAGCTTTCCCTCACTAATGTCCTTACCAGCGGACATAAATAGGCAGGTCTTTTCTCTCTGGTGAAGTAAACGCCTATGTTGTTCAAACCAGCATACTGTACATTCCTGTGTGATTTTATGTGTTTGATCATTGGACAGATGGAATATCTGCTTTTCCCATTGGTATCAATTGAATGTGGGCAGTGCACACTCTGCCCAAAGCAGACCTGTTTTGTTGGGCAGAAGTCATGGCTCCCTGCCCTGAGACAGCACATTTCTTGGAAATGCTCATAGGATCTTCAGTTTCCCTTTTTGAGGTGTACAAGGAAAATATTGCCCTAGGGAAATATCAAAGGTTTTCCTGACACTAGCCAAAGAAACAGGTGCACACATATTTGCTGTGATAAAAATGGGATCTATAGCAGTGGCCCCCGTCCAAGCACATTAATTCCCTTGCTCCACAATTTCAGTGTCTACTCAAGATTTTTCTATGTTCCATAATCACAGTTGCCATAATAAATTTGAATGTCTTTGTCTGGAATTCAAGTTCCCTCACAAGCTGGCCTCAACTGACCTTTCCAATCGTTTTGTGAACTACACCCATTTAAGATGGGCCAAGCTAAGCCATTTACTGCTCCTTGACCTAAGCCCTACCCTTGTTTATATGTTTTGTTCACTTTGTCTTACCCTACAATCCAAATGTCCCATAAATTGTGTTTGTTCAGCAGTTTGTAAAGACATCTCCATCTCTGTAACAGAAGTCAGCTTTGCCCCTTATCCTCTCACGGTCACTTACATGTGTTTCTCTAATGCTACCTCCAGGTTCTCTCTAGAGTCATGGCCAGTAGCTTTACCTCCACACTCTACTTCTACATGTGTTTCTCTAATGCTACCTCCAGGTTCTCTCTAGAGTCATGGCCAGTAGCTTTACCTCCACACTTCTACTTCTATGTAAGGTAACATGCTTTAATAATCTAGGTTTAGCCATTTCCCAGAGTGAGACCGACTTAAAATTCAAAAATCATATTTCCTGTTTTCCCTGATAAATGCCAAGTCTGAGAAATACTAAGAAGGGAAACATCTTAGGGTTCCACAGGCTAGGGATGAAAGAGGCGATCTGAGATAGAGCTGGGAATCAGGGACTTAACAGCATCCATAAGAGTGGAACCCATGCTCTGCCAAAGGCCACAGGTAAGGCTAATGAGATGAAGGCTAAGGAAGATCTTCCTGGGAGGATTCCAGAAGAGGAAGCAAGGCACCTGGAAGCTAGTCAGTACCGTAGAGCGCCAGAGCAGGAGGACTAGCAGGCTGAGTATATCTGGTCTCTCAGAAAGGATCAGAGAGAAGAAGAACATCGTTATAATCTATGATAATAATATTGAGTAACCTAAAAACACAAATGTGGAGAAACCATTACATCACTTATTATTGAAAATAAATATGACTAGTCATTATTAATGCTACCTACCCTAAGCTGTGTGTGCTGATCGTGATTTCCAGACTTGGTTTTCTGTTTTATCTGTTATGATGTGAATTTTTTTTTTTAAAAAAAAAGAGTTTAGAGGTTATAACTAAAATAAAATAAGAAATGGCCAATTTTTATTTCACTGGTCCATGTAAGCTGAAGGAACAGACACAAGACAAGATCACCCATCAGAGTTCCATGATATTGCTCAAGTAGCTGATATTTTAGTCAGTTGAATCCTCCTAGTTTCTAAATTTCTGCAGGCCTAGGTCTCATATTATGATTGAAGGCAGCTTCCTAAAGATTCTTTTTGCTATTTCAGTCCACTAAGGTACAGTTGTGAAGACCATATGCTGCAGATGGGTTTGGCTAGACAGGGTCAAGGTCCTGTGCTTGAGGCACATTCACCAGATGACGGATGGAAGGTGGTTACATAGTGCGAGGGAATGCCAACATTCATTGGCTGAGCTTAAATCACTACTCGACAATTGCCTTGGGTTAACTTTCTCCTTTGGTCCAAACGCTATGTGGTCTGTGCTCCAACATTTCTAAAACCTTATTTCATTGTCTGCTGCTATTAACAAACACATGTATTTAACTGGCATTTTGTAAATATTTGCTAAAATAACATTAGGTCTTAGGCCAATAATGTAGAGACTAAGCAGAAACAATGTACTTATCAGGAATAAGTCTAAAGTTTTTTTTCTCAAAGATAACTTATGTGTGTGGCTTCAGTTAGATGTATTTTGTGTTTCACATTTCATCATTCACCATTCAATTCTATCAGTTCAATTTGAAAATATTGGTGACATTTGCACTTTTATCAGCCATTATGCCAATAACTTATAAAAGATAGCACAGTTGAGTTACATCCACATGCCATTATTGTAATACGTGATATCATATAGACTCATGTGATTTCATACGGAATGTTTTTATAATATACAGGAAAGTTATTTAAGGACTGCGCTGATAATTTTTAAAATACTGATAGCTTATTAACAAACCTATTTCACATCTGTTGATCTATTCTAAGGAAATATGTATAATATGCTGATATTTTAGCCACCAAATTATTGCGCTGGTATCTACATAGAGAAAAAATGTATATTTGCAGGATGAGAGATATAAGTGGGGTCGCTCATCTTGAAGATGCTAATAAAGACTATGGGTGTGGAAAACAAATTGCACTTTCAACATCACAGAGATCAAAGCAAAGTTCTCAAGGCAGCCATATTCACTTTTCGCAGAATTAAATTTCATTTCTATTATAGAAAAAAATAAAATAAGCAAATCATTACAGATACTTTTCTCTGAAGATAAAGGTCTAGTTGCTTTTATCTGTTATATTTCAAATAAAACTTTCCAAGTGCTCTTAGTTCCAGTGTAACATTTCATGCAATTAATGTGCATTTTTAATAATTTATTAATTTCCAGAGTTAATTCCAGTCATAAAACAGTGATGTACTATCACCATGTTCATAAAATCTTCGTAAAAACTGATATATTCTTGTACCTGGATGAAATTTGTGAATTATTTGTATGTTGAAGTAGCTATGTACATAAATACAAACTAATAACTGCTGCGGAGTAATCCTTTTGTACACTATGAATATGTATTACTTTCATTGGTTTAATAAAGAATCAACTGACCAATAGCTGGGCAGGAAGAGGTTAGGTGGTAGAGTCAGACTGAGAGAATGCTGGGAAGAAGGGCAGAGCAGAGGAAGCAGAGATGAACATGTCTTATTGAAAAAGGGTACCACCACAGGGTAGAGCATAGGTAAGAAATATGTGTTAACTTAAGTTGTAAGAGCTAGTTAGTAACAAGCCTAAACTATCAGTCAAGCATTTATAATTGACGATCAGTCTCTGCGTGGTTATTTGGGAGCTGGCCTGTGGGACAGAACTGACCGGTGACACAGAAAAGTCTGCCAACAAATAGCTTTGCAAAACATTAGGAGAGATGCAGAAATGTGAAGAAAAAAGTCAGTTGTAAAGAGTATGTATACAGCAGGGAAGGAGGGGAGTGAAGAAAATGTATATCTCAATAAAAACAATTTAAAAGACACACACACATATATATACATATATGTATATATATATATATATATATATATATATATATGAAAGCAAAACATCTGTTTTTAAGAATATGCCTCTTCTGTGGCTTACAGCACCCTCACAGCATCATCCTGGAGCTTCATCACAGCCCTTACCTGTGCTGTTGGAAAACAGGCACACAGCTGCACAAACTTCTCAGGAGGACAACTCCACTTTTTGATGTATTGCAAAGTTTTCATCTACAAAATTTATGCTCCGGAACTGTGAAATCTAGTTACAAAAAAAAAAGTAAAAATAATCTTGGAATTTTTAAAACACATTTATGCTTTTGTGTTGGGCCATATTCATTAAAATCCTGGGGTACTTGTGCCCACAGACTGGAGGTTGGGCACATCTGTCATGAATCATAAGTCTTTTTCCTGTATTAGTATTGCTACCTGAAATCCAGCGTGTGGTAATGTCAGATGAACCACAAAGGGACATCAGCCTCCTCTCAGAGATGACTGCCTTCTGAGTGATACCGACAGTATTCAAGCCCATTCCACCCAGTAAAATTCCTTTAGAATCCATGTCAACTCAAGTTCCAAACCACCTCCCCCAGTTGGCAATGCGAGCAGTCCGTTGCCTGTGGTTTAGCTACCAGTTGTTTGAGTAATGACTTTTACGATGCCACAGGCTGCTGAGCCACAACTATATGGGCTGGGAAAAGAGGCAAGCCTCCACTGAGATCCACCCCCACACAAACGGCACATGAGCTTAACAGGCAAAACAAGGGCAGCATTGCTTCACCAACATCTAGGCTAACAACGTAAATCCATGAGGGAAGCCAGAACCCTATGTATCCTTTCTCCATGCACAACCTCAATGTCGTCCTTGCTCCTGAGACTTTCCAAAGTTTATGATGCCTGCCTCTGCCTCTGGTGTGCACTTTCTGGTGTCATACCTAAGTTTTTAAAGCAGTTCTCTCACCGTTTCTGTGGTTTTAACCAGCACTTTCTTACAGTGGCTGCTTGCCTTAGGACACATTCTATAATGTGGGATTCTACAGAAGAGATAGAGAAAGAGAGCTCAAGGTTATACCTCTTCTACTCTGTCTCTATGCCCAAAACCAGGCTTATTATCTCTGATGTGGTACAAAAAGTGGCCTCTATTCCTTTGCTACAGCAAGCCTCCTATTCTGTTTCAGAGAAAGCAGAGTACAACAAGCCATCTCTCAGCAAAGTAGAACTATATGTTTTGTCACCTATGCCTGACTTACCTGGGGACCATGTATCCCTAATCTGCCTTTCCCTTCCTTCCTAGGTAGAGATGCCAGACTTACATCACTAAGTCCATAGCATCCATTGCCTGAGGCAAAGGCCTGAGCACCACCCTGCCAGCCTCCTAAGGTGTGTCTGGAAGAACCTAACAATTCTACAGAAGATACGATCCTGGCCTATGAAACCTCACCTAACCTGAGATGAGCCAAGACTTCTCCTGAAATCCCACATGCGTATCAATACTGACTTCCCGAAGACTGAACCCTAAGCCTCACACAAATAGTGAACCACTGGTAAGTTGGAATAACAGGAAACAACACTTCAACCACCCATTAAACAACATAGAGACAAACTTTCTATATCAAAAAAAACCATCTACCTAATTCCAGATGTTGTCCAATCAATCACAAATAAACAGATGTGTCTCTACCAAAATTAATATTACCATAGTAATTACCCCAAAGAGAAGTAACCTAGATGACAAGACGATGATTCCAAATACTAATAAAATTCTATCCTTTGCTATGCCTGATAGTCTCCTTACTCCCATGGGCCCAGCTCCAGACATGTAGCCCATGAACCTGTTTTGTTCAGAAACTTCTTTTGCATGGAGAGAATCTCTTTCCTTCCCATTCTTCCCCCGGCCTGTCACCATTTCCATACCTACAAAACATTCTAAAGTAAGACCTTAGGATCTGTTTTCTTTATGAGCCTCCTTTGCCTGGTGATGAGAGTTGTTCCTTCCTTTCCTATCCTTTTCACTGCCATCTCCACATCCACTGGCCGAGCTCCAAGCCAGCAGTTCTAGAACCATGTTTGCCTGGTTCAAATACATAGTTCAGGCACTAGTACTTCTCAATGGAAACTTGGAAATCCTCAAGAGCCTGGAACAATGCACTCCAAATTCTAGTGGACCATAGCACCATGCTGGACTTCTATACCCAGAAAAATTTTCTACCATAGTATAAGAAAAAAGAAAAACTTTCAATAATACAAACAGCCTAAAATATTCATGCCCAACAAAACAACCCTAAAGAGAATACTGGAAGCAATACTTTGAATTAACTGAAGTGAGGGATAAGCAGTATCAAGAGACTCTAGGAAGAAAATAAATTAAGCTATAATTAATGATATATGAAGCACATCTAAGAACAAAACCTAGCAAAGAGCAACAAATTGACCAATATGCCAACTCTCCAACCAAAAGACACAGACTAGTTGAACAGATCTTAAAGAACAAAATTTCCCTATCTGTTGTCTACAAGAAAGTCATCTCAGGTTCAATGGCAGGCACTTTAAATGGAAATGATGGGAAAAGTCTTCTGAGCAGGGAGCAAGCAAGCATGCATTGCCACCCTAATACCTGACAAACTGACTTCAACTAAAAATGGCCAGAAAATACTTCATTCCTAATGGAAATAGAAAACACTATCCTGAGTGAAGTAACCCAGACCCAAAAAGATGAATATGGTATGTATTCACTCATTAGTGATTCTAGCCATAAATAAAGGGCATTGAGCCTATAATTCATGATCCTAGAGAAGCTGAATAGGAAGGTGAACCCAAAGAAAACATGTAAGTTATCCTCCTGGATATTGGAAGTAGACAAGAATGCCAGACAAAAATTGAGAGCTTGGGGTGGGGGCGGGGTTAGGGTAAGGGGAGATGGGGAGAGAGAATGAGAAGGGGAGGATGGGGAGAGCTTGGGGAAATTGGACGGTTGGGATGGAGGAAGATGGATATGGGAGCAGGGAAGTATATGTCTGAATTAACAGAGCCATTTTAGGGTTGGCAAGAGACTGGACTCTAGAGGGGTTCCCAGGTGTCCAAGGAGATGTCCCCAGCTTGTTCTTTGAGCAGCTGAGGAGAGGGCACCTGAACTGGCCCTATCCTATAGCCACTCTGATGAATATCTTGTATATCACTATAGAACCTTCATCTGGCGATGGATGGAGATAGAGACAGAGACCCACATTAGAGCACTGGACTGAGCTCCCAAGGTCCAAATGAGGAGCAGAAGGAGAGAGAACGTGAGCAAGGAAGTCAGGACCGCGAGGGGTGTGCCCACCCACTGTGAGGGTGGGGCTGATCTAATGGGAACTCACCAAGGCCATCTGGACTGGGTCTGATGGAGCATGTGATCAAACCAGTCTCTCTGCACGTGGCTGACAAGGAGGGCTGACTGAGAAGCCAAGGACAATGGCACTGGGTTTTGATTCTTCTGCATGTACTGGCTTTGTGGGAACCTAGTCTGTTGGGATGCTCACCTTCCTAGACCTGGATAGAGGGGGGAGGACCTTGGACTTCCCACAGGGCAGGGAACCCTGACTGCTCTTTGGACTGGAGAGGGAGATGGAGGGGAAATGAGGGGACGGGAGGGGGAGGTAAATGGGAGGAGGAGAGGAGGGGAGGAGGTGAAAATTTTAATAATAATAACAATAACTTTCAAAAATAAAATAAAAAAGAATACCGGAGAAATATCCATTCTAGATTTCAAGATATATTATAAAGCTATAGTAATAAAAAATGTATTGGCACAAAACCACATACCACATAGATAGAACAATGGGATAAAACAGAAAACTGAAACTTGAGTATACACACACACACACACACACACACACACACATACACACACACAGTACTCTTAAAACCTTTGGACTGGCAATGCTCTCTAGAAGAGCTATAGACTGTGTGACAAAAATCCCAGTATTAGATATGAGGAACCTTCATTCAAGTTGTTATTTAGGGCAGTTCAATTGACTTCTGAAACAACACAGGCTACTGATGTTGCTCTTGATTGCCTCTCAAAGGTTGAAGATAAATCTGTATTCTGAAGACATAACACATTTAAGAAACAGGACATGGATGATTCTAAGTAGATCTAACCTGAAAGCTTCCTCCATGTGGTCTAGTTTCCATAGTACTAGAAAGTAATAGTCACGATGCCAAGGGAGGGATGCAGTCGGTAATCCTATCCTTCTGTGAGGTCTACGAACCATAGAAATGATGAGGGATTCCCCTCTGTATGCTATGAATTTGGTTACTACCATTGGTTAATAAAGAAACTGCTTTGGCTTATGGCAGGGCAGAATATAGTCAGGTAGGGAAATCCAAACAGAGATATAGAAAGAGTAGGTGGAGTCAGGGAGACGTCACATAGCTGCCAAAGGAGGCAGACACTGGAAACTTACCCGTTAAGCTTCTGCAGAATTTTTCAAACACTATAAAAAGTCCAAAGTATAACAGGTATAGAAAATGGAGCAGAGACTCAGGTCAAAGTCACAGAAAACATATTCATCAGAATCAGAGAACAATTTTCCCTAATCTAAGGAAAGAGATGTTCCTGTCAGAACTTAGAAAGGAAGGGCTGGGTATGGCTCAGCAGCAGGGTGCTTGCCTGGCAAGCACGGGATCTGGGGTGTGGTCCCCACTCTTGAGGAAATAAAGGGACAGGAGTTGTGTATGTGCTTTTGTGTGCACCATCTCAGGAAAGGCAAGCATTAGCAAGTCAGCGTTTATTAAAGTATTTTTTCGTGTGTTCAAAATATTTTCTAATGAAAGTGGGCTAACCTAAGTGGGCCACCTTCATTCGATGTTAAGTGTGAATTATGAATAGAATGTGGTTTTGAGCTCTTTCCCATTTGTTTGCTCAGCCAACCTAAAAATAACACAAAAATAAAGTAGATATCCACTACTGCCCCAAAGTTTAAGAGAACTGAGTGGCAAGGGTTTTTTTTTGTTTGTTTGTTTGTTTTTTGTTTTTTGTTTTTTTGTCAATAACATCTTCACATCTTTCTTGAATTAACGCTGACGAAGAAGGAACTGGGTTTTCTCTCCCGCTCCCATTTTATCTTGAGCAGACAGCATCAGACCCTTCTTGTCAGGTGACTGTGAGTGCCGGCGGCCATAGCCTTGGAAAGTGGCTGCTGCCTGCGCCTTGTAAACTAAGAAACTGGGAGTCAACTTGTCTTCAAACGGCGGAGAGTACACTTGCTTCCAAAGTCATGAGATTCTTCACATTTGGCGTCCAAAGTCTCATTACAGTGTCTCCTTCTGGCGAGCAAACTGCTGAACAATAGGCAACTCACCAACCTCAAGGGACCAAGAAAAGCGGGAAAGGTGCTCTGGCTTAGCAAAAGCGCAACGGCTTGTGTTTTATACTCTGCCAGGGAGTTAGAAACAGATGAAAGGTTCCTATTTGTGCTTCGGAAGCGTGCAATGAATAACATCATGACATTTCTGTTATACTGCTCCCAGGGTTGGAGAATTTCTACACTTGTCTTCCCAGCTAGCAAACGCGGCTTCCGAAATCTATCTGCTGTCTCAATCTCAACAGGTCGTCTCCTCTTTAAGAAGCGTTATATCCTGAAAACTCGTCCTTCCAGGGCAGTGTTTCAATGCCACGATGAGCTGCTGGTTTCTTGGCATCTCTGTTCAAATAGTTCCATTACTTTGGGATGTGTTATTAAGAAAGAGCACATCCATTTTGTAGGAATCTTTAAGATGAGACCTTTCTGACATTTGCCACAACTCTGAAAGTATGTTCGGGTCTGGATGCCTTGTCTCCCTCCTTTGTATCCCCTTCCTTAAATCTGTCCATTTTCTTCGCTTTACTTTCCTGCTCCACCTTTTCCCTCGCATTTCTCCCCTCTCCTCCTTCTCCTCTTCTCTCCCTTCCCTTTCCTTCTCGTTTCCCTTCTTCTGTCTCCTCCTATTGCTCCCTTTCCCCTCCATCTCTTTCCTATTCTCTCCTCTATTCTGTTTTCTTGATTTCCTTCTTCAAGTATTCATTATATACCCATTTGCAAGGTATTCTGTGAGTACGGATGAATAAATCATAATCTCATAGTGTCAGTCATGACAGCCATTGTCATAATTGTGTACAATAATAATGACATAAGAGGATGGCTAATATAAAGACTACAGAAGCACAGGGTGGGGGGAGGCTATGAAACATGCTCCCGAGGCCTGGGACTTCATTAGAACTCTAATTCTATTTGTCTGATTTCCATGAGGATCCATTAACCACAAACTTCCTGGGAATTCTCTGCAAGATTAATTGGTCCCCAGGGCTAGATTAGAAATCAATAGACGTAATGTCTCCAAAATTCTCTTACAGGTTTTTAACAACCAAATCTCCCCCTTTCTCTTTCTCACACCGCCTCACACATTCCCACGCATTTGATCTCAGCCCAGAGGCCACTGTCCTCGCTGTCTTCATTCTGTGCCTCACAGCGGGAAGACAGAGAACTTTTCAGCGCGGGCATCGAGCTGTCAGCCTGCTTCTGCCATCCCTCTGACCTGCTAATCCCCACCACAGCACACTTACCACCGAATGCCAGGGCGGGAGAGAAAACACACATGGGAGGCTTCTCCAATTAAAAGCCAAACTCCTTAGCACACACACATTTCCTGAGAACACAAAGGACACCGTGGGGACACTGCCCAGAAAGGCTTCACAGCCAGGTTCCAGAAGGGGGGGAGCGACTAGTGCGGACAGCGACTCTCGCACAGTAGGGACAAGGTCCTCTTCAGGCTCGCCCTATGCACTTCGGTCTGTGGACTCTGCACCACCACCTGCAATGCACAGTGGGTGCGCACAGCATCTCCGCCCATCTTATAGTTAAAAAAGCTGAAGCACAGAAATACTGCAAGTGTCAAAAGTAGAAAGTCATTTCAATTAGCAGAGATTTGTCTTCAGAGTCCATGTTGATAACCCCTAGGCAGGATTCCTGGCCACTTTAGTGTGGTGCTGTGTATTTACTGAGTGTGTGTAGCGGTGCTAGCAAATTGAAGAGCAAAATCTACCTATTGGTCTTTCTTCAGCAACCAGTCCCTGCTAGCTCTGACTAAGGAAAACTCTTTTATGGTGGCTGCTTAGCGAAGGTAGTGCCACAGAATGCCTATCGGCACAGCGCCCTTATATATGAAGGTAGTCCCCAGTACTTTCCATTTTATTGCCAGTTGGCAACCTTGTTTGTTCTAAGGTATCCTTAAGATTTTTTGAAAGATGATTTCACAGCTCCTAATTTTGGCTTCTCTACTCAAAATTCGATTCACTACAGTGACCTCCCATGGTGCTGACAGAGTGTAAAGTGGCCCCTCACTTTGTAGTTAGCTAGCTAGTTAATTAGCTAGCTAGCTAGCTAGTTAGGTAGTTAGTTAGTTAGTTAGTTAGCTAGTTAGCTAGTTAGGTAGTTAGTTAGTTTGTTTTTGTAGTCAGGGTTTCTCTGTGTAACAACCCTGGCTATCCTGGAACTTGCTGGTTACACCAGGCTAGTCTCAAACTCACAGAGATCCACCTCTCTGCCTTCTGAGTGTTGGGATTAAAATCATGTGTCACCACCACCATCATGCCCCTGCCCCCAGCAACAGCAACACCTTAATTTTTTTCTTTCTGAAGGGAAAATTTTGTAGGGTTTGCAGGACTTTTTTTTTTTTAAAGAAGGCATAAGTACACACATTCAAAAAGAAACAAGTAAAAAACAGTTGCATGCCAAGTACGACATTGCCCCCCCCCGCCCAATTAGCACAAAATTGGTTAGCATATTTTTAAGAAAGTATAGCTTGATAAATGCCAGTTTTTCAAACATTTCAACTTTGCACTGTGACGGAGTTTGGGCTGTGGGGGAGTTCATTCTCCGTTAACAGAGACACGTGATAAATCTGTTCCTAGCCTGGTGGACTGGGTGTTAAACCCTGCTGCAGACACCCCAGATTTGGTAATGACCCCACCACAGATTTGGCTGTAAAATCTGTGAGGTAGCCATTTTCCGGAAGTCAGCTTTTCTAGTAATACTATAATTGGTTAAGTATGTATTGTGGTGTGTTTAATAACTGAGTGCCTTGATTTTCAGAACAAGAGGCCCCCACATGCTTGCTATTAACCTTCTCAATTGCATGTAATATATGCCAGGTTGCCAAAAGTCAATGAGTATCCAAATGATTCTCCACCATATTGGAAATGCTATCTGCTTTTTGATGAGATAACTAGGTAAAATTATACACACACACACAAACACATGCATGCACGCACATATGCATGTATGTATACCCTACATCAGGCAAGCACTTTGAAGTTTGGTGACAACTTAGGATGTGGTCTGCAGTGGAATTGCTTTTCCTCCCATAGGCAGAGGGGACTGTTGTGCTCCAAAGCAAAGCAGAGGCCCAACCAATTGTCCTAAAAGGCAGTAAATCACAAATCAACTGTTGGTCAAATGGGGATAAATTAGTTACATGCGTGGTAAAAAGGCTTCAGAATCCACAAATAATCCATGGAATAACTAACACATTCTAGTACAATCACATGGAAAGGTTGTACATTGCAAAAATTGCCGACACAGAAAACTCCTTGGCTACCCTGTCTTCATGTGTGGTTCTCAAGTCCGGCGCAGTTCCAGCCCATCTTCAGAGACACCATCCAGCAAACTTTCTGGAGAGTCAGAAGCAAAAGAGGTGGTTTCATTTCACCTTCTAAGGCAAATGAACACATGTGTCCAGAAGTAGCAAGACGAACAAAATGAAAGAGACAAAAATGCCAATTCCCTTGAGAGTGCACGTCTGGTGGGCTGGTCATGTAGCCTTCTCATATAAGCCACAATGATGGCTATGACGCAGGTTTCTAGTCTCAGGGTTTTTCAAAAGTATTTAAATACTTCAACGAAGTAAAATGCAGGTTACATCTTCTGAAATCACAATGATCACAGTCTTTTCTAAATACCGGGATGAGCGCGATGTGACATCATTTTTAAGCTGTTTCTTTTTAATGTCACTCCAAAACATTTCATTTCATGTCAATATAAGTAAATACCTACTGTCTGACCCCATCCTTACTTCATTGATGTGCGCAAATATTTGAGTTCTATGACTACAGTAATGAAGACAACTGGCAAAACCCAGAACATTCAAGATTATAATTCAAAGTGGGTATTTTGGTACAGCGCAGAATCCAAAACACCAGCTCTCCAAAATCTATAGGGTTCATATTCTCCAAAGGCAATGAGAGGTGCTTATTAACCCACTAAATTCAGTAAGTGAAAGCCAACTGAATAAAATGACCTGGGGCTGGAGAGACAGTTCAGTAGTTAAGAGCGCTTGCTGTTCTTCCAGAAGACCCAAGTTCATTTCCCAGCACCTACTTTGGGCAGCTCACAACCGCTTATAATTCCCATTCCCGAGGATCCAATGCCCTCTTCTGGCTTCCACAGGCACCTGCACATGCGCATGTACGTGCACATGCATGTGTGCACACACTCATATTTTTTAAAACGTGAAACAATTTTTAATACATGTAAGACTTGCAGGTAACAATGTACTATGAGGACATATTCTTACATTACTATGCACTTTAAATTAGTTTATAAATCTCTCAGATGATTTTTAAAATAATAAAATGTAGATAATTCAGATCCTTCTTTGGAGTTTAAAAAACCATAATGGGGTTGGACAGATATACTATTCTTCCAGAGGACGTAAGTTTTATTCCCAACACCTATATCAGGTGGTCACAACTTTCTCCAGTTCCAAGGTATCTGATGCCCTCTTCTGGTCTCTGCCAGTCCCTGCAGGCATGTGCACCACACACACACACACACACACACACACACACACACAATTCTTGGGAACACATTATCTGTGTCCATTTTCTTACTGATCACGTCTCAGCTGTTTCAGAAAGGAACCATTTGTCCACAGTATAAATAAAATCTTCAACTAATATCAGAAATGTCCTATTTAATTACTATGCCTGGGGAGAGCTATTTCCAGACTTGGCTCAGTAACTTCATTAAGTGAACTTGGAGGCAGTGATGAGATTCACCTGAAGTTTTCAAATACTTGAAAAAGACAGTGTTTTGAGTTTTAAATTTTTAATTTATTGTCTGTAAGCATATGCCATATTCTCTTGTTTCTAATACTTTTTATCTCCTTTATACTCCCATTTTTCAATTTTCCTCTTTCCTTTTTTAGAAATGTTATCTTTGCCTTCTTGTTTACTAGATGAGACATATTAAATATTTTCTTTTTATTCTTCTAGTGTTTACTTGAGGACAGAACTAGTGTGCAGTCAGATTTATCTTCTTAGGGCACTTATATTCACATTGCCAAACCCAGACTTGTCAATAAAACCTTTTTGTTCTCTCATTTCTTCATTCTTTCCATCATTATGGGAAGAAATTAGTTCTACACTTGCATCAATTATGGGTTAATTTAAAAATACTCGTTACTTATTCATCAAATGTAAGTGCAAATGAGTGATTGGTGTCAAGGTGTGTTATATCTGTATGTCTCTCTCAAAACTCGGCAATTTCTGTGTCACCCCTCCCATAAACCAAGCTTCAGAGGCATTAGTGAAACCTGCTCAAGGTCACATGGTAGCTCGGTGTGTTAAGATTTGGATTCCATACAATAGAAAATAAAGAGCTAACCATGGGTTCTTAACCCAGGAAATGAAGGCTCTTACAACAGCAAAGGAACATTGGGAGGGTAATGCACATGATAAAGGCACAGATGAGGATAAACAAGGAGTGTTGGGAGAAGCTGCTTGTTCATTCCCAGGTGCTCAGCCCTGAAATAACCATGCAGAAACTATATTATTTAATCACTGCTTAGCCCATTAGCTTAAGAGTATTTCTGGATAACTCTTATATCTTAAACCATTTCTATTAATCTGTGTATCACCACGTGGCTGTGGTTTACCAGGTAAAGTTCTGTCTGGCATCCGGCTCCAGTGGGGCTATGTGGCTTCTCCTTGACTCTGCATTCTTTCTCCCAGCATTCAGTTTAGTTTTTAAACTAAAAACTAGAGCTAGTCCTTAACTGACTGAATCAATGTCATGGAGTGGGAAAGACCGAAAAGAAGAAGACAGGAATTAAAAAGACACAAGAAAGGAATTCACAGTGAATATACATGCACAGATTCATTAATATCAGCATATCAAATAAGCTCCTTGCAGTCAGTCCCTTGGTTTAGCAAGCTTCTAACAAATATCTAAGAATCCTTACATTTTTGCATATGCATATGCTACTGTATTTCATATACAGTATTTTTGTTTTCAGCTATCTTTAGACTAAAAATACGATTAGGTGAATGCATTAGAATAACCTTATTTGAAACCAATAACACTTCCAGATTTTCAGTTTGGTAGAAATACTGACTTTAGATGAACATCCTGATACAATCTGTATATTTTCTGTAGCTTCTCTTGCTACTGAATCCTAATTTTATCCCATTATAATCTGATAATAAAACACCTAGTTTTTCCCATTTCCCTGTATCTGTTAAAGCTTATTCCATGCCCTGAAATATGGTATATTTTGGAGAAAGTTTCAGGGCTACTGAGAAGAATAAGCATTCTGTGACATCTTAGTCGATAGATGTCTGTGAAGTCCACCTCATCTCTACAGCTATTCAACTCTCTCATTTCTTTGACCCTGTAGTTTTTAAAAATTTTGTTTTGGTTTTTGGTTTTACGAGACAGGGTTTCTCTGTAGCTTTGGAGCCTGTCCTGGATCTACCTCTTGTAGGCCAGGCTGGCCTCAAACTCAAAGATCCGCCTGCCTCTGCCTCTGCCTCTTGAGTGCTGGGATTAAAGGCGTGCGCCACCACCCTCGGTTGACCCTGTTTTGTTTTGGTCTGGATGATCTGTCAGCAGGATATTAGAGTCACCCACCAATGCTGTGTTAGGATTTGTATAGAAGCCTATTGTAAAACAATGAAAAACTGAACTGAAGATATTAGAAGGTAGAAAGACATCAGCTGAAGCACAAATTTAATTAAATCTATCAATAAAAACCGGGAGTCAGATGTTGGGGTAAAAAAAACCTAAAAGATCAGAGAACTGGGAGCTGCCACCAGTGGCTTCACACCTCTCTTGTTCCTCCATCCATAATGGCCAAATTATGTCTCAGCCTGCCTTACCCCTTCCTGTTTCTCTCTTTACAGTCCTCCAAACCTCTATGGTCAGCTTGTGGCTAGATATGTCCTATGACTCAAAGCAAGCTTCATTTATCAGAACACAATTGAAATATCTCACAACAATAGGCAAAAGTAATCCTGTGAAAATGGCCACATAAAATTTTCCTTCTACAAAGTCAACACAGTCATCACCAAAATCACCTAGGAATAGTCCAAACAATTCTAAAAGTTGAGGGTCCTGAACGGCCTGACCAGTCATAAGCAAAGAAAGATGTTAGAAGTAACAAAACACCCAACCCAAACTGTTGTC
This sequence comes from Arvicola amphibius, assembly GCF_903992535.2. Lineage (NCBI taxonomy): Eukaryota > Metazoa > Chordata > Mammalia > Rodentia > Cricetidae > Arvicola > Arvicola amphibius. The sequence goes on along the minus strand of NC_052047.1, from coordinate 15,569,181 downwards.
AAAGAGTCATAGTAACAAAACCAGTATGATGCGGGCACAAACACAGGCACGAAAACTAATGAGAGAGAATGAAATAGAGGGCCTGAAAATAACCACACACAGCTATAACTAACTGATTATTGACTCAAAAACATATATTGTTAAAAAGTCCATTTTCAACAAATGCTCGATATCCAGAAAAATCAAATCTATGCATGTAGGACACTAAACTAGACCCCTATCTTCTGATTTATATTAAAAAATGACTTCAAAATGGTCAAAGACTTTAATTTAAGAACTCAAACTTGTATGCCCTAGAGGAAAACACAGGATACATGTATAGACAAAGACTTTGTGGGCATAACTTCTATAGCATGGGATTAATGACAAGAATTGACCAGTGGGGTCACATAAAATTAAAAACCTTCTGTACAACAAAGGAAACAATAAACAGAGTGAAGGAACAGCCTACAGGCTGTGAATAATCCTTTGCCAGTTTTACCTAAGCCAAGGATTGATATCCAAAACATCAAAACTGAAAAATTAAATACTGAAGAACCAATAATCTACTTTAAAATGCAGAAATAAACAGACGCTTTTAAAATAAAAATATATAATTGAACAATAAATACACCAAAAAATATAGCCTTATTAGAAACGTAAATCAAAACTACACAGAGATTTCTTCCCCTTCCAAATGACTGTCATCAAGAAGACAAGAATCTACAAATGCTGGTGAAGCTATAAGGCTCAGATTCGTGAATTCACTGAGACATTATAAGGACTAAAGTTCCTTCTTTTCTTTTTTTTTCTTTTATTTGTGGAGGGCGTAGGGTTTGAGCTAGGGTTTCTCTGTGTAGCCCTGTCCATCCTGGAACTAGCTCTGTAGCCCAGGCTGGCCTTGAACTCACACAAACAACTCTGTTGTGCTCAGCAAAATGGATTAAATGGATTTAGCCTGTGTTATCCACCCATCTGTTCATAAAATCTATCCTATTTCATCCATGTAAGGAAAGAGGACTGGAAGTAGTTTGTGTTCATGTCCATTTGCTATAGAGCTATGTCCTTGCCCCTCCCACATGCCATTTTTTATGATGCTGGGAATCAAACACAGTATGTTGCAAGTGCCAGGTGTACACTTTACCATTGAGCCACATCTCTGGACCTTGGTTTTTGAGGGATAAATTAGGTAGCACAAGCTGCTTCCAACTTGCCATGGTTCTGTCTAAGTTATGGTATAGGCATTCTGGTCCTGTATGTCAAAAGCAAGAAGACCCTATGATGCCAGGAGTATCTACTATAGGAAGTAATGAATCACAACACAGACCCCACACTGTTCTGCAGCAATGCCTGTCATCTGCTGCAGAGAAGGAGGCACCGTTCATATACAGCTTTGGGGCCAGGGAGAGCGGGACCATCTTTTCTGTGCCATTAGTCCTTTATTTTCCCAGCTCACTGCACAATCTTAACCTGATTTACTAACTACATCACCATAGCTTGTATTAATACCATAGAGCTCATTACCCTGATGTTTGTATTTTCCCACCATTACACCTACGTGCCTTGTGAGCCCCAGGTCCAGCTACCTAATATATACTCTCCTACCCAATATAGACAAAACGAAACATCTCATTCAAAGGCTACATATTTACAGGACTATACATACATATATCACATACACACATAAGTATTTGTACACATATGAACACACTTTGCTTAGTGGTAGCCATCCAAGTTAAAAAAAAACAAACAAACAAAAAAAAAGAGTATATCCAGTCATAGCGGTGCATGCCTTTATCTTTAGCACTCAGGAGGCAGAAGCAGGCAGGTATCTGTGAGTCTGAGGCCATCCTGGTCCTCATATTGAGTTCCAGGACAGCCAAGGCTACATAGTGAAACCCTATCTCAAATGAAAAAAAAAAAGCAGTAGCAGGATGCTCCTTTCCCGCAATACACACAGATCTAAACAATTTTATTGTGTGGAGTTTGTTGTTTTATGAAGTAGGGCCCTGACATGTAGCCCAGGCTGGCCTTGAACACCCTATCTCCCTGTCAGGCCCCAGAAAGTTGAGATTACAGGTTTGTGCTATCATGTCTCACTTTAATGAATTTAAAGAATGGACACCACCAGGATGAATGATGAGGTATTGGGGAGGCAGGAAAGAGGAGAAAGGAAGAGGCAGGTGTTGTTTTCTTTCTTTGTTTTGTTCTTGGTTTTGCTTACTTGCTTGTTGTATTTTGTTTTAATTTTAAATTTTCTTCTGTTGGGTGTGCTGGAGGGGTGAGGGAGGCTATGGGGGCGACCAGGAGGTGAGCAAACATGTTAGGGTAGGTTAGGGTACATGAAGTGAAATTTCCAAAGAATCAATAAAGAAATTATATTTTAAAAGAAAACAATAGCCAAGTGGTGGTGGCGCACGCCTTTAATCCCAACACTTGGAAGGCAGAGGCAGGTGGATCTCTGTGAGTTCAAGGCCAGCCTAATCTTCAAGAGCTAGTTCCAGGACAGGCTCCAAAGCTACAGAAAAACCCTGTCTCAAATAAACAGAAAAAAAAGAAAGAAAACAATATTTATTTTTATTATGTTGATTCTACTTATCCAACAGCAAGGGGGATCGTTCCATATTCTGGTATGTTCTTCAATTTCTTTCTTCAAAGACAATGTTCCTGTCGAACAGGTCTTCCTTGGTTAGTGTTACCCCAAGATAATTTACATTATTTGTGGCTATTGTGAAGGGAGATGTTTCTCTGATTTCTTTCTTGGCTTCTTTATTATTTGTACATAGGAGGACTACTGATTTTTTGGAGTTAATCTTGTATCCTGCCACATTACTGAAGGTATTTATCAGCTGTAGGAATTCCCTAGAGGTTTTTGCAAATCCCTGAATCTTTGGCAGTCGGCGCCTGTGTTCTCTTTGACTTCGGCTCAGTGATAGAATAATTTATCATCCTCTCATCTCCAAGAGTACACCCTCTTGAAACCCATTACAAGCGAAAAGAATTCATGACACCTGAAGAAAACCTTCAACTTCCAGGGAGCTGTCAGAGCTTGCCCACGGCAAAGAGTCCCAGAGCTCCCCGCTTGATCACGTCATCTTCCTGTGCGCTCCCTTCCCATGGCAGAGATTTCCTTGTTCTTTATCATGCTCAACAGGTTTGAAAAAAAAAATTCTAAAATATTTAGAAATGTTTAACAATTTTAGGTGGCCAGTCTGGTGATAAACACCTTCAGGATGAAAATGTAAAACTCAAAAGCAGTTGTAAAACATTCCAACTTCCTACGTGCCTAAGAAGCTAAGAGTTTGGAGAGAAAGCCAACGAACTCTCTGGGGAAGAACAACCAAGTAAAAAGGTCTTGTCCTGGCCTCTGCACCTGAGAGTCCCTTCATCCTCAGAGCACACGATTCCCTAGTTCTCATTGAGGCAAGGGAGGTGGTGGTCGGGGTGCATGACCACCTCTGTAGACTCACACCTCATGCTCTACGGCCCTGTGGTTTTTGTGGAGCATGTGTAGACCTCTTCCTCAGGCTCTTTGCTCTGAGGGTAGATTGCTCTCACGCTTAAGCCAGACGATTAGCCAAGAAATGACTAGAGAGACATTGGAATGTTACTTGGATTCACAAACCCAGGTGTCCAGATGAGAGCACACACACACCACTCACAGTGAGAGAGAGAGAGAGAGAGAGAGAGAGAGAGAGAGAGAGAGAGAGAGAGAGAGAGAGAGAGAGAGAGAGAGAGAGAGAGAGAGAGTTGTCATGGGATGAAAACAAGCAAGCCATGGACTAATTCCTACCCCATTCATAGTCTCGCTAGGACCACTAGGGAGAATAAGGTCAGAGGTAAGCCGGGGAAGAATTACCCAAGCAGATAGATAGGCAAGTGAAAAGTGCCAATGTTTCTTTCCCCAGTATCTATCTTATCAGCATCACCCCAAAGTCACAAAGCCTTGTTTCCTGATGTCATAGACCCAAACATTTCTAAGTCTTCAATCACTGGGGAGAGACAATGTGACCACAATTGCAGCCACTGCTCCCTCACCCTGAGCACTACTGCGGCGCACCGTCTTTTAAGAAGGGAACAGCCCACAGGTTCTTGGGTACCCGTGGGTGCTTCTAGGCACCCATCCCTAGGAGCTTTTTCGTTTTTAATCAAGATGTTGTTACCTAGGAGATTCTCCTTCTCCCTACGCTGATGATTTATCAGCTGTATAAACACGTTCACATTTCTTTCCAACTCCCGGTGAAGCCTGAAATCCTTTAGAAATTCCAAGTCCTACTTTACTCTGATTTAATGGCAGTGACAACCAGCAGTAAGTCCCTGGCTACAGATTATCTCATCAGTGTGCACTCTTCCAGAGTGACACTGACAGGATCCCCATGGGCTTCTGCATCTGCTGCTGCCACGGCCAAAGCAGAGCCGACCGCAGACACACTGCTGTCCTGATGCTGTTGGCGATTGCTGACGAGCCTGTCCGTCACTGTAGTAGTGGGAGGCACCGCTCTTTCCCTGCCATGCTCTGTGCGCGGCTCTTCAGAGACGCCAATACCTCAATACAAGAAAACGAACCAAGCCAGCCTGCGCTTCTCCTGCCAGGTGCCATAGCTCTCAAGTCACTGAGATAATTAGGCCCAAATCTCATATTCAGTCTTACCTTTACTTATCCAATTACAGACTCAGAAAAGAAAGTGATTTTTAAAAATCTAAAGGGGCATTATACTCTAAGATTTATAGTCTTCATGAGAATAGAGAACTTCCTACATGAAGGTAGGTATATGTGTGTGTGTGCATATGTGTATGTGCTTGGGTGTATGCATGTACAAGTGTATAGACGTGTGTATATTTGTGTGTATGCCTATCTGTATGTGTGTATGTGTGTGAATTTATATGTATGTGTGTGCATGTGTATGCCAGAATACATGAACATATTTCAGAGAAGTAAAAAAAAAAAGCTACTAGAAGAGTAAGACAGGAGAAACTTTTGTGACTGAGTGTCACATACTTTGGCATGGATATAATCAAAATATTTTGCACATGCGTATGAAATTCTCGAAGTAACTCATTTTGAAAGAATGGATGTAAACACAGAGCCAGTATTTAGAAGCCGGAGTCCTGGGCATCTTGTTCTCTTCACCTTCTCATCGCTTTCATCACCTGTTCCTACCCACGATCCTGTGGGCTGTTCCCTTCTTAAAAGACATCTCTGCTGTCTAATCCACTAGCATCCAATTCCGAGGACGTATTCTCCCTGAGTCTTCCCGACAGGCAATGCCTTAAGGAATCTATTCTTCAGTTTTATTACTGCACAGGAGCACTAGCCTTTGTCACAGTATGTTCTATAAAGCATCTACTTAAATGAGGGAGTTCTCTACAGGACTTGACTGTCACCAATTTTTCCCCATTTGTAGTGTCGTTGAATAGAAACACCAGCCATCACCTGGAGGCCGTGCTCCAGCCCGTTTCCTTGTGTGCCTTCATGGCTTTCCTGCAGTCCCTCACTTACATAGGAGGATGGTAGAGAGGCATTTCATGACTTTTTCTGCTCCAGATAAAACTAGGCCCTAGGGCAGCAGAGCAGAGGAAGAGGGGGCCTGAACTGTGCTTGCCCCACTATCACGCTGATGATTATCTCGAATATCACCATAGAATCTTCATCCGGCAACAGATGAAGATAGAGACAGACACCCTCATCAGAGCAACGGACTGAGCTCCCAAGGTCCAGTTGAAGAGCAGAAGGAGGGAGAACATGAGCAAGGAAGTCAGGATGGAGAGGAGTGCATCCACCCACTAAGACAGCATGCCTGATCTAATGGGAGCTCACCAAGGCCAGATGGACTGGGACTGAACAAGCATGTGATCAAACCGGACTCTCTGAACGTGGCTGACAATGAGGATGGACTGAGAAGCCATGATAATGACACCGAGTTTTGATTCTACTGCATGTACTGGCTTTTTGGGAGCCTAGTCTGTTGGGATGCTCACCTTCCTAGACCTAGATGAAGGGGGGAGGGCCTTGGACTTCCCACAGGGCAGGGCACCCTGACTTCTTTTAGGACTGGAGAGGGAGGAAGAGGGGGGTGGGGAGAGGGGGAGGGAAATGGGAGGATGGGAGGAGGTGGAAATTTTTAATAAATAAATAAATTTTAAAAAACTAAGTTTCATCAATGGACAGTGTTTGATTTGTTTCTGAAGTTCTGTTTGTCCTGATTAGATTCCTCAGAATTATTTGTAAGCATTTGCTTGCATTTTTCTTCATTATATTAAATGTCTGCTTTAAATGAATAGTAAAGAGGGTTTGGGTTTTTCTCTTGTAAATATGAAAGTAATAAAAATGAACTTGGGCATTTATCTTACTTCATTTATCTAACTTCATTACCTATGACAGTCAAGTATATTGAAAAGTATATTTATATTTATTATTGTCATAGGATGCCTAAATGGGAACAAACTATAGTTAAAATATTCATATTTGACTTGCAGGGTTTTTTTAAATAGGATTTTAGTACAAGTGACTAAAGATAACTATTTTTCAAATCAGTGACTACAGGTAATGGGAATCACAACTGATCAAATCACTGAGAAGGAATGATTGACTGCTGGATTTCCAGCTATAAACAGGACATCTATACCATCCCTTCTAAGACTCAGGGAGCATCATGGAAGACAGAGTAGAAAGAATGTAAGAGCTGAAGGGTGTGGGATGGGAAGAAGTATAGAAAATTCTCTACCCATTTACTTTCCCTACATTCAGCTTGATAATTATTAAAATAAGAGGATAAATCAAATTGTTCATCACAATGACACTAACAATAATTTAGACATTAGAAACCAATTTCCTGATGATTGCCCAGTAGCCAGGCAGGAAGTATAGGCAGAGAAACCAGACTAAAGGAATTCTGGGAAGAGAAAAGGCACAGAGTCAGTCACCAGCCAAATACAGAGGAAGCAAGATGAGACTGCCTCACTGATAAAAGGTTCCAAGCCACGTGGCTAAACATAGACAAGAATTATGTTTTAATTTAAGTTGTAAGAGCTAGTTAATATTCCTGAACTAATAGGCCATAGAGTTTCTAATTTAAAAAAATTTCCCTAAAATTAGAATTATCTACTTATAAGATTATGACTAGGCAATTAAACTGTCCAAAATAAAACCTAAAATTAGAAGATGATGGATTATTTCAAATAACTCCAGCATCAAACAACGTATTTTAGAGCACAAATAGCTAAAGACAAAGAGGAGAATATATAGTCAATCTGGTTAAATAGGGTAATTGTTCAGTCAGTTAACATGCCTGCTGCCCTTAGTTGCTATGTTTGCATCTTTGGGCCATGCTGTGTTCATGATTATTTTAAGTTTAGTAATACTCTTATTACATTACATGTAAATGTTATATCAGATACAAGGAACAGAATAAAAGAGAAGCCTGGATCATTATGGGTGGTAAATTTTATATGATCCACGATTTCTTCCTTAATGGCTTTGCCATTTCTCCTGAAACCCATTCCCCCACCCCTTGCTCATTCTTTATCAGACCCTGGGAATAAGCCCTCCTCATGCCATGGAACATAAAACAGCATCTTGCCTCCATGTGTGCAAATATGATGCTTGGCCCACAAGGAGACTTATAAAAAGGAAAGCCATGGAAAAAGGAAAGCCACACCCATGAACTTCATGGTATGGAGAGTTAGAGCATTGTAGACTGGAGTCAAATCATGTTGGGATAGTTTTAGACCCTTTGAGAGATAATCATTGTCCACCCCATGTCTGGTCTATAAAGTCATTATAAGTCAAACCCCTTAAAATTCATTCGTAGCAGAACACGCCTTCCACCCATCCAAGGCTTCAAATGCCCTTAGCATCTGCAGAGCTTCCTGTTTTGCTATAACCCACCTACCTATGGTCTCCAGTGTATTTTGTAAACACCTTGATGTATTACTTTCTTTGTTTTGTTGCTATTAAAATTTCATGTAACTTCAACAGTGGAACTTGTCTTTCGGGTCTATAGGAATCTGATCTTGATTGCTCATTTGTTCTAAACCAAACTCTTTTACTCCTTTTGAGGCAAGACCTGTGTTTTATGTTGATGGCATCCCTTAGTTCCTCTTAAAAATGAGGTTGTATTTGATGTTTGTTTAAAACTCATATTGCTCATGTTAAACATGATAAGAAGACCATTATGCTGCATATGATGCCTTATCATGTACATTTAAACTCTTACATCATCATACATATTTATGAGCTTACCACACACATTCTTGAGTTTGGCTGTGGCTTATGATTACTGTAACAATTTTAACTAATATTTCTTATCTCATCTTCTGAATGGTTTCCTAAACAAAATAAATGGACACTATATATCAATTTGAGCCATTTTTATAATATTGAAAATGATGATCTTAAACTCGAGCAAAGATGGTCTAAACTCACCCTAAGAAAATTATCAGTATTATCCTTCCACTCAGAAATACCTAAATAAGGTATTTGCCCCCAGTCAGAAATAAAGAAGCCAAGGCTTTGTTACCATTGTAAAAATGTGAAGAAATGAAGTTTTTTCAATTTGGTGCTGGAGTTTAAAACCCAGGCCTTGTGTACGCCAGACAAACACTCTTAATACTGAGCTGCATCTCCTGCCCCTGTGAAACGTATGTTCCAAATGTATTTGGAGGGTTGTGCTATTACTAGCGTAGTCTAACTTTCTACGAAACTAGTTTATCCAAATTCTTTATACATTATACGCTGAGGACAAATGTCCATCCTATGAACGACAGAAATATCTGTTGTGAGATGTTGACTTTGTGAAAAAAAGCGGGGTCAAATCTCCAAATGACAGCTGGACTTCTCAGAGATGTCTCCTTCCGACATCATCCACCTCTCCCAACCCAGCTGCTAGTAACAGCCACATCTGGAATGCTAGGCCAGATCACTGTCTACTTTCCTCAGTGAGGAAACTTGATTCAATGAGACAACCTTGAGAAGGTGTAGTGAGGGGCTGTGGGCGGTTTCCCACCGCCCTGCTCTCGGCCACCCGCTAGCTTAAAACCCAAAATAACAACACACAAATTGTATTCTTTTAAACACTGCCTGGCCCATTATTTTCAGCCTCTTTCTCACATCTTGACTAACCCATATCTAATAATCTGTGTAGCACCACAAAGTGGTGTCTTACCGGGAAAGATTCAGCATGTCTGAACGGCTGGCTCCATCGCATCTCTCTCCCTGAGCAGAGGCATGGCAGTCTGTCTAACTTAGGAGAGAGGCGTAGCATCTGACTGAGCTATCTACCTCACTTCCTTCTTCCTGTTCTGTCTACTCCGCCCACCTAAGGGCTGGCCAATCAAATGGGCCAGGCAGTTTCTTTATTAGCCAATGAGAGTCCTCCATCAAGAAGGTGCTGGCATATTCCCTTTCCCTGTCTCACTACCTTGCCACGGCCGAGTGAGCCTGCTGCAGCTCGACAACAGGAAGGTGGCGAGATGCACGAGGAGCCATCATGTCAGGCAGCACGGCCCTGGAGCAGATCAAACTAACTAGCAATTAGCAGCAGCCCTACGTACACACTTAACCTGGAACCAGCAAACCCTGCCCACACCACCAGAGCACATTAGTCAGCCTACCTACGACCTAGAAAGAAAATTCAAGTGCTTATTGGTTTAGCCACTAAAGTTTTGAGGCTAAAATACACTTTTTAGCTCGAACATTCCTCAAAATGGTCGAGTTGGGAGCGCTAGCCTAATGGATGTTAGGCATAAGCCTCTCTTTTCCAATCTCTATTTTTGTTTCTCGGAGAAACACTCCATTGATTTCTTTCCCTCCTAATCACAGTCCTCTATATGACAACTCCTCCTTCTCCACCTCTTCCTCCTCCTTCTCCTCCTCCTCCACCTCCTCTTCCTCCTCCTCCTCCTCTTCCTCTTCCTCCTCTTTTACCACCACTTCCTCTTCCTCGCTTCTTCCTCCATTCTTTCTTTCCTCCCCCTCTCATGCATGTGTGTGTATGTGTGTGTGTATGTGCATGCTTTCTTGATAGATGTTGCAGCAAATTATAATCAAACCCAAATGATTACTGAAAGTCTGTTTATAATTCCTTAATAAGAGAAATTTAATTTTGAATGCTTAACATAAGTACATTTTAGTTCTAGGATAGGACTTAGAGGTGGGAGAAAATATTGGGGGGTTTTCTTGTTGTACTTTGGTTGGGTTTTTTGTTTGTTTGTTTGTCTGTTTGTCTGTTTGTTTGTCTGTCTGTTTAGAGTGACCAGAATCTTTTAATATACCAGGATAGTAAGAAAAAACAAAATGAATGGATATGAGTTAGAACAGGTTGAATGTTTCTTTCATTGAATAAAAGTACTCTTCGAGGGCATGTGTGATACAATTTCTCCAGGTCTTACCAGTTCAAGACCATGTTAATTCTAATGACTCACCCTATAAAAGAAAAACTCATTTCTCTTCATATGTTTGCCTGTTTATGTTAGAGACTCCCTCGCATGCACCATAACTATGTTGTTACAACATCACTGTGTAAAATCTGACTCTCTTTTCCTTGTCTGATGCACCCAATGAGGCCCACTGCAGATGAAGCTTTTTGAGACTGCTTCATCTTTGAAACTGTAAATTTTAATGTCTGTACTAGTACTGACAACTCTAATGTCTCTGGTTATACCTACCTCCATGTGCCACACCTGAGCAGAAGAGGGGGGAGTATTCTTCCCTTATTATGAGTCTCACACCTAGATGCATCCATACTGCCAAAGAAAAGCTTGAATCAGTCACATCATCCCCAAAGCTAAACAGTTACAACAGACGCCTTATTGTTCTCTTTTTCTTTTATCCCCCTTTTAATTTTCCTTTGGCAATCAACCTCCTCCCATAATAATCAGGTCATACAAATAGAACTCCAAGACAATTGTTTGCCCTAATCTTAGTGGTAGGTTCAATTTAGGATCAAAGTGAGATAGGAATCCCCCTCCCCCTCCATTGCCTTATGAGGGCTTTACCATGAAGCATCTGTAGACCTCATGTAGATGCTATGCTTTCATCTGTGTTCTCCCACCAAATGATCAGCTCATCATAGACATGGATAGGTCTGAGCCCTTTCCAATATCTCATTAATCCCTTTAGTCATCACTCCTCTGGGCTTCAGCCATGAAGGAAAAACTCAAATGACCTCCCACATATCCACTCTCCCGCGAACCAACCATGCCTACCTAGTGTCTGGCATAAGAAGTATGTGATAGCTATTTGATGAATGAAGGAATGTGGAAACACCCCCCCCCCACTGACTCACAACTTCAGACTCAATGATTATTAAAGCAGCAAAAGTGGGAAGGGAAAAAGTCTCAAAATAGAGAGTAGTGACCGGTTCAGGCTGCATGGTGCCCAGAAAATTAGCCAAGACAGGAAAGAATATAATTGATATTAAAGCACAACCAAATTCCATTCCTTTTTTTGTTTTCTATTCCACACTTCAAACTCTGTATTTCCTACTACATAAGCAGTAAGTGTGTGTGTGTGTGTGTGTGTGTGTGTGTGAGAGAGAGAGAGAGAGAGAGAGAGAGAGAGAGAGAGAGAGAGAGATCTAGCAAGTATTAAAATCTCTGGATTTTAGCCTATTCAATTTTGTGTAATCTGTATTCCCAACATAATCTATTCCACCAAAGAAAGTATGAGCACATTCCTTTTAATAGCTGGTGTTGATACACATAGCATTAGTAAATGTGCTATAAAGTAAAATGACTTATTAGAGCTCTGCATGGTAGTAAAATACTTTTTGTTAAAATATTAGCTGAGGTCTTACTAGAGGAAAAAATTCAACTGGGTTTGGGACTTGGTAGCAAAGTCTTCCAATATTTGAGCCAGTGGGGAACATCTTTCTGCTTCCTCCAAGGGAGCCCAGCTCAGCCAAAGCCAGATTTACAGAAGAAAGCCCTATGGCTTCTATCCAAGAACACTTGAAACTCAAATCATGTTGAATATTTTTATAAAGTCATAGAGCATAGCCCAAAGATTTTAAATTGAAACCTTAGCCCAGGACTACCTATTCCTGGTTTTAATTTGCAGAGTTTTGATGTTTCTGGATTGAAAGCAATAAAATATTTGTTTTTACTGTGCAAGTTAAGAACATGTCATTCCTTGTGAAACAACTTTTAAATTGTCTTTTAGAGGTGAGCATAGTGGTACATGCATTTAACCACAAATATTCAGGAGGCTGAGGCAGGAGAATTACAAGTCTGAAGTTATCCTGGGCCACATAGCATGTCCTTGTGTCAAAAGCAAGTGGATGGATGGATGGATGGATGGATGGATGGATGGATGGATATATAAATAATCTTTTTATCTCCAAAGTTACTGGAAGGCCAAAGGTCCTGACTGTAAGCATATGATTCTGCAAGGTCACTTCTAAAGAGTTTAAGAAACTTGTTCCTGAGATCTTCTGCATAGCATGGTGTGTATATGCAAACACTTAAGAAAGAAAGAAAGAAAAAAAGAAAGAAAGAAGGGAGGAAGGAAGGAAAGAAAGAATGAAAGAGAGAAAGAAGGAAAGAAAGAAGAGTTAGTTTGTGACAGCTTGCTTCTTTCTAAAAGTAATGTATCTCCTCCTAGGCTCTTTGTACAGTGTCTAATGCCCACATAAAATAACAAATCATACTCATAATTTCAGGTATTTTAGCATCTCTTCACCACATCAAGGTATTCATATCTTCATGTTGGTTTCTATCTTAGCTATGTTACAGAGGAAGAAAGCTTTTTCTATCTCCTGCTCCCGACTTGTTCCATCTTTTATTCCCCAACATCTAAAAAAATAAAATGAAAAAAAATGGGTACTAAAAGATGGAAAGAGGGGCTTGAAGAGAGGACTCAGTGCTTAAGAGCATCCTCTGCTCTTCCAGAGGACTTGGGTTCCATTCCCAAGGAATGCTCACAATGACCTGTAACACCAGTTCCCAAGGTTTGGACACCACCCTCGTCTGGCCTCTGTGGGTACTGCATATGGTGCACACAAACACATGCGGGTGAACATACACAAATACACATAGCTAAAAAAGCAAATAAATACACCTTAAAAACTGGAAGGAGAAACGGTTTCAGCGAGCTTGAAAATTAACCGTGTTTTTAAAAATATCTTTTAGTTCCATTGCCTCCATTTATATAGAGAACTTTAAGCTCCAAATGATTGAGTAGCTCAATCAAATCCTAGCTAAAGAGTGAAACCCTGCCACTGGCTGTTGTCCTTAGATGGCCTGTGTCTGTGGATTCCAAAACTATCTTCAGTTATTTAACCTGATGACATCAGCATACACTGTTTACAGAATCTCCTGTAGAAACTAAATAAAGATGAAGTAGTTCCTGACTGTCTCTTTGATTCTTGTTCCTACCCTGAAAATCCGAATGATATATTCTCAGCCAAACTAAAAAGAAGCCAAACAAGACTTACTAATATTCAGATAGGAATTTATATCTCCAACATTTATCAGAGCCTTTCTATGAATTTTTGATGCCAAATGGTTTACATTTACTTGTCATGGATTCTCATGTCATTCCTAAGAAATAAACACATCATCAGCTTGTCTTAGGCCATCCAGGTTGCTGCAAGAAAACATGGTAAACTGGCTGTGTATAAAAATAGACTAAGACACCAACGAGGCATTCATCTGCCTTAAGAAAAAGAAAAACTCATTCTATTTAAAATTGGAAGGATCACATCAAGTTATAAACAAAAATATCAAGCTGAAAATAGACATCATGGAAGATAATCCTTAGCTTCCTGGGGATCTTCTCTTTCTGCTTAGAAGCCTAAAACATTTGCCTGTTCTTGAAATTTTAGTCGTCGTAGCAGAACATATCTTATTATGCCTACAGAAAATCAAAGCACAAGTCAACGAGACAAGCATTTCTATGTCACTCTATGTTAAAATGGCTTATGTTTACGAAAATTTCAAAAAGATATACATGATAAACAAAATAAATATGAACCAGGAAAGTTCAGAAATAGGGCAAATGAAGAAAGATTTGAAGAGAGCTGACAGAACCCAGGAAAGAATTAGAAATGCTCCTAAAAATTTTTTCATAAATAACTAAATTAAGAACAAGAATGTATAAACAACATGTAAATATCATGGAAACACAAAGATGCTGTTCAAGCAAATAGGCTTAGAATACGGGTAAAGTTCAACATGAACACATACACACAAAATTAAATTTGAAGGAAAAATAATGAATGTAATAATGCTAAAAACATAAATAGAGAAAACTTCATAAAACAAAATAGATTAAACACTGTATCCAGAGTTGGATTTATTTTATAGCTGGTAAGACAAACCCCCAACAGAAAATAACCAGAATATTCCACTAAAACTATTGAACTTCCAGGGGAAAGGTGAAAATATCTTTATATTTTACAAGAAATTATAGATTACAGAAAACCATGCATACTAAACATAAACTTTTCAAGGAAAATAAATGTAAATAAAACACTTTCTACCAATTAGAGTCAGTATTCAAATATAAAAGCCACATCTTTTGAGAATATACAGGAAGTCAGACAATGTTATACCTGAGCAACTCACACAAGAAATCTCCCACTAAAGGATGGTACAAAAGAGTAAAATTCTGGGCTGAAGACATAGCTCGGCAGTTATAAGCATGCACTGCTCTTAAAGAGGGCCTGAGTTCAGTAACTGCAGCTCCACGAAATCCAACCTCTCTGGCCTCTATAGACACCTGTTCTCACGTGTACATACCCACACTCACACACATGTACTCACATGTACATACCCACCCTCAGACACACACACACACATAGACTCACATGTACATACCCACCCTCAGACACACACACATGGATTCACATGTACATACCCACACACACATGGACTCAGAATTAAAATCTTATAGGAGTAAATACCTTGTCGTGTGACTGCCTACTCATATGTATGTACTAATATGTATGTAATAATTACTAAATAATTAAGTTATGACTAGATTGCAAATATACCATGTACTATGTGTCATGTATGTGTATATACGTATGTATATGTACCGCACCACATTGGAGACTCACAGACACCCTCTGGAATAGGTACCAGAATTGGTTTCACTTTATACAGGAGAGATGGGGACGAATCTGCATTACGAAACTCAATCTGGATGGACGACCTGAGGGTGAAATCGAGCTTGCAGGTCAGGACAGTTGGCTCTACGGTCCATGTACTTGAATTCTCGTATTACCTATCATAATAAATCTTACTTTTCCAGTAAAAACGAGTAAATCATACAAATCATCATTTTTATTTTATACTTTCTATAGGACAGCACTTGTTAATTATAATTAATTATAACTAACTTAGGTTCAGTTCTGGTCATCTCTCCCTTATGCCCTGGCCTAAGCCTATCTATAGCTCCCTCTTCAATCCTACAGCAAACAAGTTGAAAGCCAAAGGACTTTAAAGGCAATTGTTTATTTTAATTTATATTATTTTAAATGATGTGTATGCCTGTGTGTCTATATCTGGGCAGGTACACATGAGTACAGGTACCCCAAGAGGTCAAAGACCTAAGGTACCCCTTAAGGCTAGCATAAAGCAGTTGTGAGCTACCGCACATGGGTTCTGGGAACTGAGTTTGGGTTCTCTGAGTCATTTCTCCAGCCCCGGAAATTTGTAATGAGTTAATGAAAGAGGAGGTGGACAGACTGTAAGAGCCAGAGGATCAGGGAGTTTGTTGTAAGATTGTGTCTCCTAGCAACATCAGAAGTGATACCCATAAAGTCCCACTAACATGAATGCCCAAACACGAACTGAACAAGAACGACACCAGTAAACATGCCCTAGTGGATGGGGCAAAGCCCAGCAGGCCTCAACCCTACGCAAAGAACACTACAGGTAGCTAAGTAGAACAGGGAGGGGGAGAGATGGTCCCACCCAGGGAAGAGCACACCCACTAGGTGTCCAGTGCCAAAAGGTCAGCCCTGAAAACACATACAAGTAACATTATATGGATGCAACACATAATATTTAGGCATATATGTGTATATACAAATTCATATATGCGTGCAATAAAAAGAGGCCATGGATTTGAAGGAGAGTGGGGAGGGGTATGTAGGAGGGTTTGGAGGGAAGAAAGGGAAGGACAAAATGTTGTAATTATATTACAATCTCAAAAATAAACACAAAAAATTAGTGAATATCCAAGTCAGATTAATCATTCCAATAATTCCAGATTAAATGTACCATTAGCAGAAGACTATAAGCAAGTAGCTCATTAGTTAAAGAACAGGTTTTTCTCGATGACTACCTTTGTTATAGAACTGTTGCTGATAGGCACTGGTTGGAGTCTGCGAAAAGCGTAAGGCTGGCTAAGAATTGAATATGAAATTGGATGCCTGCCCCCAATCATCTTCAGCATCCAAAAGTACGCTGTGTCTGGCCATGCCTGGCTTTGTTTACACCATGGCTATGGCCAGGAAAATAAGAATTCCGTTTGTTTTATAAAATATGCTGTTTTGCAGTTTCTAAACTATGAGTGTTGCAACTTGCAAATTCGTATTTTGAAATCCTAACCCCCAAGCTTACAGTATGAGGAAGCGGAGCCTTTGAAGGTAATTGGGTGATTAAGGCAAGTCCTCGTGAGTGGGAGTCATAACCTTATTAAAAACAAAAAAAAGAAGAACTCCCTTCAGGTGTGAGATGGTGCCCTCTATCAATCAGGAAACGGTTATTCTTGTTACTGACCTCATTTGAATTTAATTGGCCAGTGCCTGAAACAAAACCAATTGTTTATGGAAACAAGGACCTGCGCTGTTAAAGGTCCATCCTCCCAGAAGGTGGCGCTATAACGCTTGTAGCCATGGACAAACAGACTCCCGACACAGTTAAGTCTGAAGCATGGACTACTCATGACTTGGCCTGGATTTTGTTTTATACATTGATTCTCTCACTATGCAACAAAATATTTAGACATTTTTTTAAAAAAACAAAAAAAAGGTTCAAAAACCTAGAGGCAACAGCGATTGATTTTTTTTTCTCCAGAGCGGGCAGCCACTGACTAAGAAGTGAGCTTACTAAGGAGAACTAACGGCAAAACCGAAGCCTTGATAAGGAGCTCTTGGGAGAGTCTGCATTTGATCTACTGACAAAGCCGGAGAAGTGCAGCAGATATGTATCAAATCCATATGCCTCGGGGATAATTTTTGAAAACGTCATGAAATGTTCATCTCATGGTTAAAATGTGCCATTTAAAAGTGACCATTCATTGTGTGTAATTTGTCTGGAGTGTAGCCTTGCCTCTCCTCCGTCTCTCCCAATAAACTGAAGTGTACGTGTGAAAGCAGTAAGTGATTGTTGGAACCCCTTTTTGACTGTCTAATAGAAAATACTTTTGATTTTCTTCCTACTGTTAAAAAGGTACATCCTGTCCAGAGAGGAGAGATTCTACCAGAAGTGTGGAGGAGACCCATAGTGGCCTCAGTTTCTCTTTCTGTCTATAGGCTAGCACAATTTAGTCAGAAGAGCTAGAAATACCATCTGAACTGTGTCGTGGTTTTCCGTCAGGTCAGGGGTACAATGAAGTCATTGGCAGTGAGGTTACTACGGTGGCAGTGAGGTTCCTACGGCAACAGTGGCTTTGCCTGGTTCTGGAGTGTACTTAATCCTTCATTAGCCCCATCTTCACTTGCAGGATCCCACAGCAGTTGCTCAGATGATTTCTGTCCTCAGGCTCTGAACCAGATGCCACAGCTCCTCCCTGTTCCTCTGACCTTGTGTCTTCTGTTTTACCCGTTTAGCATACCCTGTACCAAATACTCCTCACATCATTTTCTGGGAACCCCATTATTCTTTCCCCCGATCCCTTGTATCACCTAATGATTTTTGTTGTTGATTTGACAAGAAACGGTGGCAAAGATGACGTAAAACTCCTATGCCACTTGCTACAGATCTTCACTAACAGAGCAATAGCTCACCAACTCAAAGAATATACACAATTAGTCCATCAAAAACCACTAACATTTTATTTCTCACTTTAAAATGGCATATGAGTGTTTTTTCAAATATGACACATATCCCAAAATTTTACATAACTTTTCTAATAAGTTATGAAAAAGAAAGAAAAATATTGATAAATGAATTTTTACAAGTCATACTAGAGGAAGATTAAGACACCATTCTATTATTAAATATTATCATCTGTCTTTAAGCTACACTTGCAATTGGTGAACAACCATGGCTTAGGCATGACTAAAGGTTAGCATTTCTTTTCATTATGCTAATGAGTAAGACAAAACAGAATGAAGGGCCTTTGTTCGAACTTTGCTTGCCTGGCAATTACGAAAAAAATTGGTTTAATGTAGAATAAATATGTTTCAACTTTCAATACTATTGCATACTGTAATGGCTATAAATATATTTTCAAAGTGTAAACTCTACTTTTCACATCTTCTCTGGTGCTTTTTAAAGTCTAAAAATAGAGAAACAATGAATTCAGTAATTTAGAATGGGTCAGCTACAACATACCCCTTTGATTATCACTGAAAGAAATAGGGATATTGATGGAGGAAATAAATATTTGTTTACTTTTTTATTCTTTGAATATTTTATATGTATATACATTGTATCTTGCACATAACGACGACCACCACCACTCTCCAACTCCC
Organism: Arvicola amphibius; assembly: GCF_903992535.2. NCBI lineage: Eukaryota > Metazoa > Chordata > Mammalia > Rodentia > Cricetidae > Arvicola > Arvicola amphibius. Next base: position 15,550,555 of record NC_052047.1, on the reverse strand, counting down.
CACAGTACCCTCTGATCCACCGTCTCAAATTCATGTATATATATATATATACAATATATATATATATATTGATATTGATATTGATATATCTCAGTAAGTCCACTGTGTGCCTGGATATAGGGTCATCTGCTCAAGCATGGGAAACCTACCAATGCCTTCACCAAAGAAGAGTAATTCCTCCTCTTTTAGCAGCCATCAACTTCTAATAGTAGAGAGCCCACTGGTGTAATAGTGGCAAGATTGTTTAAAGAAGTAACCAACTACTCTCTTGACTGACTTTGAGGTCTGTTTCATAAGAGGGAATTCATGTGTAGTATTGTAAACCCGGTCAAAAATCACAGCTAAGAAAGTCACGGGTCCTAGGGGAGAACCTTTCGATGCTAATATTATTTTACTATGTTACCAAACGGCCTTCTAGATATTTAAGCTTATATTATCCATAGATCTGTGCTGCTTTCAGCTTTGGTTAGAGAAGCTTCTTACTGTAGATAGTAGTAGTTAGGGCAGACTCATAAGAGTTCAAAGTACTGAGATAAAGAACTATAAGTGCTCAGCTATAAATGAGCAAGACATCTATATCAACACCCTGCCACACACACACACACACACACACACACATCTGGGAACATCACCTTAGAGGGTGTCTTAGTTAGGGCTTCTATTATTGGGAGGCGACACCATGACCATGACAACTCATATAGTAAAATATTTCATAGGAGTTGACTTGCAGTTTCAAAGGTTTAGTCCATTCTCATCATGGTGGGAACCTTGGCAGCATGCAGGCAAACACGGTGCTGGAGAAGAAACTGAGAGTTCTACATCTATATCCACAGGCAGCAGGAAGAGAGAAGCACACTGGGCCTGGCTTGAGCATCCCTTGTTAGAGGTAAATAAAGCAATAAATAAATCTTGTTGTTCACAGAAACTTAAGCAAGAAACGATGCTACCCAATGGAAAGTCTTATAATCCTTGTGTATAAAAACACGAAATTGCTCTAAAGAAATAAGTCTACAGAAAGATACCCCATGGGGTGAGGTGCATTGCATGCAGTTGAAGATATTAATAAAAAAATGCCAAGAAAACATGGAAGAACATGTGAGTGGTGGGCAAGAAGGCTGGGCCCAGGAGCATAGTGTGAAAAGATGGGAAGAACAGCCTTGTGTGGATGCCAATGAACCACTGACAAAGAGTGAGGGGAGACAGCATGAGCTTTAGACACGGTTCTCTAGAATTTGTGTTTATAGTGAAGACAGAATAAATTAGAAAAAATGTATTTGGGTAATTTAAATTACTTTCAAAAGGCGGGGGAAATTCAGGCTTAATACTATCATGAGGGAAAAAAACTGTAAAAAATATAATAGACTTACAAGGATCAAGGATAAAAAGAGAAAGGGTAAGGCCACATGAAGATGAAGATTCTTGGCCATCTGCTATATATATATATATATATATATATATATATATATATATATATATATACAAGAATGTGTGTGTGTGTGTGTGTGTGTGTGTGTGTGTAACTAATTAACACAGAGCACCAGCAGGCACTATTTTCAGAGAAATGCTGCTTTTGATTACAAATGGGAAATAAATCCAAGGAGTAAGAGAATTTTACTTATTAGAAATAAAACTAGAAACCAGAAACATGTTTCCTCAGTTCGTCTTCTACATCCTAAAGACCTTCCTAGTTTAGTATCTTGTATTTTCTAAACAGGTACTTATTTATGCCTTATCCAGAATGTAATAATAAAATTAGTTTAAAGAATTTTTAAAAGAAAATAATATTAAATGCAAGGACAGAGAAGAAAGGGAGGGAGGAGAAAAAGAGAAAGAAAAGATGCCAGACATAAAATGAGAATTCTTACATACGAACTTTACAAGGCCTGCTTGCTCCATGACAATGTCAAAACCCAAAGTAAACTCAGGGTTTGGTAGTTGTCTGTGACCTGTTTCTGAGTCTTCATCCTCAAGCAGAGGGTAAGTCTGAATCTTGGGAAGACCGTGGGAGCATCTGATGCAAATGTTGATTCACCAAAGAGTCCTAGTGGTCTGCTAACTGTTCACAGATCACAGCCTTGTGAATGGTCCCTTGCCTTTAACATCTGCCAGGGAGGCCCGGCTCATTTAGACGCTCAAGACAGAAAACATTCTGAAAGAAGCCACTCATTATCACAGTCTTGATCAGATACTTATTAGCCACTTCAGTTGGCAATCCTCAACTGGTTTCTGCTGAGAGTCTTCGGAAGTAAGCATTTTGTTCAAACATGTCAATAGAATAATGTCGATCCTGACACATGTTGGTTCCCTCCCCCTCTCTCTCTCAGTTTTACAGCTTCATCTAATTACCAAATACTTTCTTCTTGTTCACTGTCCTACATGGAAGTCCAGGAACTTGAAAAATCTTTAATATAATTTAAAAAGTAGGAGAATCATACAAAACTGCCTTATCACCAGGCGGTGGTGGCGCACGCCTTTAATCCCAGCACTCGGGAGGCAGAGGCAGGCGGATCTCTGAGTTCGAGGCCAGCCTGGTCTACAAGAGCTAGTTCCAGGCCAGGCTCTAGAAACTACAGGGAAACCCTGTCTCGAAAAACCAAAAAAAAAAAAAAAAAACTGCCTTATCTATGGTATACAATGAGTGAGTTGTGTCTTTGTGTTCGGTATGTCCAGATGGGAAACCATGAAGCCAAACAATTAAAATGAAGGACCAAGGCAGCTCATAAAGTCAAGATAAGAACTAAAATGCCACTCAAGATGGCTTTTTAGCTTGCCTGGCTCTTAGAGTTGGAGAAGGCATTATCATGACATGAAATATGGATAAGGCGTCTTTGGGGAATACAATATACAACAAGGTTTTTATTCCAGAGTTCCCAGTGATATCTTCAAATGTAATGTTTACTTTTCCTGTGTTATCCCAACCATTGTTAACTCAGCTTTGTGTACTGTGGTGTTTATAAATTTTAATAGGATTGAAAAGAACTAAATCCACAGCTAGTGGTTTATTTCTTCATTTTCTAAAGTTAGAGAATACATAAACATCTGAAGCTTCCCCATCCATTGAATCACTTCCAAAGAAAAGACTAAAAAAGAAAAGGCAACCTGACCAATGCGTAAGGTTCTCAAGGTCAGGTGAGAGTTGGGGGCCAGACAATGGCACCTGAGGAAGGTTTTTGAGTCTATTGGGGAAAACTGGGGAGCACCAGACCTAATCTTAAACCCAGGTGGCTCCAGAAAGGAAGGGTCAATGTTCGGAATCCAAAGGACCAGAAATCCAAACTAGATGAGAAGCAAAAGAAAAGTAATACATTTTGACTACTAAATGTTGGAAGAAACATGCTCATTTTGGCTTAGAAGGCAAGATTGGAGTCATTGCTTTAGTAGAAGGAAGACAGACCTGAGAAGTCTTATTTCTAAAACCCCTGAAAGTTTTGTTACATGCCCATATTCTTTGCTCCACAGTCAGCTTCCCTAGACTTGGAGTCTGTGGTTTTGGGTTCAGGTGTGGCAAGTGATCTGACAGCTACTCAGTGGAGAACACGTTGGGCGCCTCATAGCCTCCTGCTACTCCAGCTTCTCACTTTTGCATCCCAGTGCCCTTTTTCATCCCCCACCATCCTCTGCTTTCTTTGGATTCTGGTGCAAAGAAGACTCAAATGAAAGTGCTACATCCTTCTTATGGTGGCATGCTTTCAAACAATCTGCAGGCTCTAGGCTAGGGAAAGAGAGAATGAGAAATCCAAAGCATAGAAAAAAGCTGAGACTTGGCAGCCATCAAGTAATGGAGTCTGAGATGATTCTCTGAGCACGATAAGTAGTTACTCAGCTTTTACTTTGTCTCACAGGACTCTGGGCTTAAGGATGCCCTGGCATCTTAAGACTAACATCACTAAGATGGCTGGATGAATGACATATTTATTATCAAGGCTAATGATCCTTGAACCATTTATGAATCTCAAATCTCCCTTTGACAATACCACAACAGCATCTGGTCAATAACTGTCCACCACATGTGTTCTTGTGCACACAATCTCCATCAAGGTCAAGGTTCACTGGTTATAAAGTGCTATAAACAACATCAGCACAAATAAAGATTAAATAACCATGGAGTAGAGGAATAACAACTCAATTGAAACCAAAGTGGTAAACCATTCCCATCGTAGTGATAAGGCCGCAGAGAGATCCTTTAGTTGGACTCAAGCTTCCAGGAGAAAGTGGACGTCACAGGGAAGCCTCTTGGCTCTCAGAGTCATGGCTTAAATTGGCCATCTAGTCCTACATTATGTGGGATGATATGGGGGACTCATTGCTATGTGGCAATTAGAATAGGCAGACCATCAGCTAGGACAAGACCACTTTGTCCCTGGAAAAGGGCTCTAGTAAGAGTCTAAATAAATTCCAAATTAAATGGCTTCATCCCAAGCTGAGAGTGGGCTTTTCCAGAATCCCCCATTTGCCTTATTGACATGATGATGCAAGGAAGGAAGGAGTGAGAGAGGAAGAGAGGGAAGGCGGGAGGGAGGGAGGGAGGGAGGGAGGGAGGGGGGGAGGGAGGGAGGGAGGGAGAGAGAAGGGGAGGGAATGAAGGAAAAAAGAAAGAAAAAAGAAAGGAAAGAAGGAAGGAAGGAAACACACCTTCCATTCACCTCTGCCTGGGAGTCTGAAGTGCCCTAGCTTCTAAATGGTGGCCAGGTTATTTCCCTAGACACAGACATCACACTATGACCTGGAGAAATGGCTCGGTGTTTAAGAATGCTTGCTCCTGTTGATTTCAGTTTCTAGTGCCCACATTGGGCACTTAACAACCTTCTGCAACTCCAGTTTTAGGAGATCCAGCACCCTCTTTTGGTCTTTATCAGTGCCTGCACATGCATGAAATACACTTACATAGACATATACCGATACACATAATCAAAAGTAAATCTTTTATAGAAAAAGAAAATCAGCACATTATTTACATTAGACCAACAAGATCCAACACTATCTGGTCCTGTATGGGTTAAGCACTGTCACAATCAAACTGTGATGGAGACCCCCCCAAGTCAATAACATCACTTCTTCACTTCCCTAGATGTGTGAGTGGCTCAGTGGATCTGCTTCAGCCAGCCATTCTTGACAGAGTTGCCCAGGCCAAAGTGGGTGGAGGAGCCCAACCTTTGCATCTGTCTCAGCCTTATGACAAAATGCCAGGACAACTGTCATGTGGCAAACCTTTTCAAGCCTCCAGTCAGAGCATCAGGCTAGCATCTCAATCCACTTTGCCATGGCTGAAGATCAGCAGAGCCCAAGAATGGCCCCAACGTCAAGAGGCGAGAGGCACAGCTCACCCAGGGAAGATGTGAGTGGAGAAGCAGTCACCTTCCCCTTTTTTGCTTTTACTTCCTTCTGTTTAACTATTTTCACCCATATTGTGGTTTTTTTTTTTTTTTGCTGTTGTTCTTCAAGTGTGTAAGGCTCACCCTAACTTCAGAATATGGCTTCTTTATCCTTTATTAGTTTCTCCAGATATTCTGAGGCTCATTTTTCTTTGTATCTAGACACTTCTAAATGCTGGGTCTCCTTCATGAAGATCACCCTTGATTAGAAAATCCAAAATAGCTGCCTCACCATACATGCATACAGATACATGTGTGTATACATTTAAATACACACATGTATGTATGTGTGTGTGTCATCTTCTCTACCTTATCATCTTGCTTTCATTGTTTCAGAGATGGTTAGAAACATTTTTAAAGTGTGTATATTTGTTTGTGATCTGTCTCTGGAAGGTTACTGCATGTCCTTTGTAGGGACATATTTGTTTGTGATCTGTCTCTGGTAGGCTACTGCATGTCCTTTGTAGGGACATATTGTCTTCTTGATTTACTGTCACATTCCTAGCACCAAGTAGAGAGCTTGGAACATGGCACTAAGTGAAACCCATTGCTATTAGAATTGGAGATGGACCACTGAAAACTGAGTCTGTTCATCATGGACTCTGATCATGAAGCCTAGGGATCAGAAGGCCCTTCATAAATGTTCCTCCCCGGAAAGCCTTGGACATGATCTCTTGCTTGTGAATAATTCTGTGTCTGTAGAGGCTTACTGTATGTTTGTCCACAAAACAGCATAACTTTATTATTAAGGTGTCATATTGCAGTATGCCACAGAGCAGCTGAACGGATGCTGAATGCAAGAAAGCTCCCTCAGTCCCTCCAATAAGGAATCTAGCTGCTGCTTCTCCAGACAGCCTAGCACTGTCTTACGTTTCATCTTTACTAATGGAATCAAAAGAAAGAAACAAGATTGGAATTTTACCTGGACCCAGTGAAGGCCTCAGACAGCACAGGCCAGGGAACAAAGCCAGCTCGAGTGAGGCATTTTTTGGACTCCAAAAAACTATGTGGGCCTTCAGAGGCTCCAGATCACACTAATGGGCCTCGCAAGACCATGTTTGGCTTCAAGGAAGCCATTAATGAAGTTCAGATTGAAGCTGTGCAGCTTTAGTTTTTAAAATGTTTCCTTAAAGTTTTACAGGGAGCTTAGCTCTTCTGACATTTGCAGAAAGAGTAGCCAAGCTTTTGTTTGAAAACATGGTGAGATGCCTGCAATATTAATAATGGTGCAGCCGTAGCAATAAGAGGAGCATGGGGAGGAAGAGGAGGTGGAAGTGCAGGCTCCACCAGCTTCAGTCTTTGCAGACCTGAAGGGCTGCTAAACACGACCATGACCGACTCTCTTGGAATGCGCTCCAGACTCTCAGTGGTATTTTTTATTATTATTATTTCGTGGAGATAGAACGAGGGGGGACAGAAAGATGCTGAAATCTTCCATCACTGCTTTCTTTGTCTGATTCAGCACAGTTCTGTTTTGTTTTTTTACAAAAGGCCAAGTTCTAAGAAAGGTACCCTTGCCAGCATATTCTTCAAAGAGAGAGAGAGAGCTCCCTGCCCTGTCTCTGTGTTCACACTTGTATATGGGGGAGATCCGGCAGCAAATGACATGTCAAAGTTTGGGTAGAGAGAAACACCCCGTCCCGTGCTTCTCTCACATGCTTTGTTCAACAGGAGGGGCAAATATGGAACACAGCCGTGAATATGTGTGTACCTTTGGCCCCAGACTCCCCAAATTTGTGTCTAAAACAGAACTGGACAACTCGGGGCCATTTGGATTTCCAGGTTTGGGTGGAGTGGAGAAGTGGTAGAGATAGTGGGGTTAAGATTCAAAGACAAATAATAGAAAGTCCTAATTCTTGCTGACCATTGGGTTACTCTCATTGCTGAGATACACGCAACCAATCAGAAAGAAACCACAGATTAAAGACTGCTTCAAATATGATGGGAATTCAAAATGAAGAGGAAGAATGATCTGAATACTGTGTTCTAGGAAATGTTTGGAATAAAAGACTTGGGAAACTTGTTTAGGATCAGGTTCTCTGCATCCAGTGCCTACCCATAGTGCTCTTGTTGCAGAGAGTTCCCAGGGAGAAGGGAAGATGCACTCTGTTTTGCAGATAGTGGGTAGCCTGGCACGTGGTAGGAAAACAGATCCATTAGCTTAGTAGACCAGACACAGTCTACTAAACCCAAGAATCATCTCTATGTACCTAAGAGAGCTTGTAGAGAGAAATACCCCATTCACACTTTTATCCTGACATTCACCATTCAGTACCTACATGGGAAGAATGGATTCGTAGATGAATTCATTAGTCAGGGAAAGAATCAGAAGAGATGCTACTCAGGGTAACTCTGCACAACACACGCATTCTGATTCACAGTTGTGTACTGTAATGTTCAGCTAATAACACATTTAAGTTTGCATGGGATTTTCATACCCCCCAAAAAGAAAGCCCCTGAATTATCGCCATTGTTTTAACTTTAGTGCATGTCCAGGGTGCAGGGAGTCTCCATCCATACATTGTGGAGTTTTCATTTTTATTTTAAATTAATGTTAACTTCAACAGATTAAAACAGTACGTTTACCATCTATTACATAAGGTTTTACATAGTATATATGTATTGTGAAATGGCTGACATTGTTATCTTATATAAGTATCATTTTATGGTGAGAATGCCCTTAACTCGCTGCTTTCGCATTTTTCAAAAATAAAATATATTTTAGTTACAGTTAAAGTTTTAAATCTACATCTCCCAACCCTGCCCAGGGCCTCACAGCCAGCCTTTTGCACCTAGAATTTTCCTGTCCACCTCCATGAGATTAGTGAATTTACTTTCTGTATGAGTGAGGTCATACACCTGCTTAATTTGTTTACATAAAAATTAAAGTATATGATGAATTTTAAGGATCTGCATGGAGCCAGGAGGTGAATCAAGAGAACAAACCCCCATTATCCCAATAGCAGACAGTGCAGGTATGAACATATTATTTAGCAACTTTCAGAGAATTACAGGATCTTCAGAATCTGTACTGGGAGGAGAAAAGGAATGAAGGGAGGGGCTGTGTTTCTTCTCTACTGTAAGCCTTTCGGGTGCTTTTTTACATTTTGTCATGTAGATGTTTAAATTTAATGTGTAAAATAAAATGGTTAGAATTTTTTTAAATAAATTGCTGGAAAATACAAGATGACAGATGTTTTGCAGCTGCAATAGCCTTTAACTTAATGCCCGAAGTCGAGATATCTAAACAGTGAGAGCATGCCTAGATACTTTGGCAGTCTCTATCCAATATATACCTTTCTGGGATCAACCAAAAAGAGAAGCTATATGGAGTCCAAGCTAGCTTTGAGAAAGCATTGGTTCTTAAGTATTCTACCTTGAATGCAATTCAAGTGCAGCATCAATGAAAGAAAGCATTCACAGTACCTAAAAGCACCAGAAAGAGAGGAATATGCATGTCTGGGAGACAGTTCTGCATCGAGTAACACAGAAATCCCACAATTTGCAAAGACATGCTGTACTCAACGGACATTATATTGAATGGAATAATTCAGGAACCAAATAACAAATACTGAATGATCCTACTTGAGTGGAATCTAAAAATGCTAAACTCATAAACCAGCAGAGGACTGTTATAAGAGGTTGAAGAATGCATGAAAGGGGAGATCTTTATCAATGGGCAGATACTTTTCAAAATATCAAGTTTTGGTTAGATAGTGTGATGGCTAATCGTGGTTGTCAACTTCACTACATCTGAAATCAGCTAAAACTCAAGCATCTGGACGTGCCTGTGAGGAATGTTCTTGATTGTATCACTGGAGACAAGAGGACTCACTCTGTATCGGTGCTACCCCTTCTGCTGGCAGTCCACATATAAAGGAACATAAAAGCAGGAAGCTTTGGCTTTTTGCCTGTTTTCTCTGAATTTTTCTGACCAGTTCATTCACCCTGTTACTGACACATTCCTTCACTGTTATTAGAATCTGCTTCCTCAGGCTTCCAGGGAAGAGCAAAAACCAGAAGCTCTCCATGAATTCCTCAGAACTCCAGGACCTATTGGATGCAAATACCAGGGCTTTCCGAGTAACTATCCCTGTGAAGCAAGAAGGGAATCCAGTTCAACACAACTCAATATCCGGTGTTAGTTCAAAAATTCTAGAGTTTGACACCACGGCAGTTTATTTCAGACACATTTAAGCAGAGAAAATTCGGGTGGAAATGTTTCTTGGTGATAATTAACTTAATCTTATGTGTACAACAACGCTTAAGACATGTTTATATTGAAATTTTTTTACAAAGTGCATATGAGCTCTTCTATAAAGAGGGCTTCTACTGACTGAGAAACAATACTCACGCGTCTATGGAGACTGACTGAGATAAACATAAAAGTCTGAGGGAGTCACGTGTAGCCTGGCTCTACAGATAACGCAGATCTTGAGGCTATGAGCTATGTCCATTCCCAGCCTTATGAGTGAAAAACAGACTATATATCTTCTGTTAAAGAGATGCCCTTCATGTTTAACATTCCTGGTTTCCCTAGTGCTTCTCTGTGGGCGCAGGGATCTTGTGCCCTCTATACTTTGTTCTGTGATTATTCACAATCAACATCCAGTTTAGCGCCTCCCAGAGTGTCTGTGAAGTGCTCCTGAATGACACCAGCAACGTTTCTCTTCTGTGAAAATCAGGAAAACACTCGATGATGAGGTGAAGATTTGACCACTTTGAAGGTAGTAACAGCCTTACAGATCTCTGATTTGAGCATGGTGACTTCGAAGGGCTCAGAAATTGCACTCTAAATCTGGCTGGTTGTGAATAGCATTCCTGGAAATGGCTTTCTTCTGAATCATAAAGCAGCAACAACAGCAGACAACCTCTACCTTATTTGAGCACCACCTGTTTTCCCTTCGTCTGAGCCACATTTTGGATTTCCCAGCTGGTATCTACTACATATTATGCATGATTGTCCTTCAGCTGCAAACAGAAAAGTGTTATTGGACTTTGTTTTTAGTTACAGAAAATTATTTCTTTCTCTCTGGCAACAAAGTACAAGATTGTACCCTAAAATTTTTTCCATGTGTGTTTTCTATTAACTGTGTATGTTCATAATGCAAAGTTTATTAAGCCAAATCTCACAAATGTGTTTGTGAAATATTGCCTAACATACTGATTGCCTTTATTATAGAGAATGTTACTTATTTATTTACTTACTTATCTATTTATTTATCTATGTATTTTAAAGATTTGTTGTATTTTGTGAGTGTGTGTGTGAGTCACACATACACACACATGCTTGTGCACACACATACACACAGATGCTCATGAAGGTCAGAGGAGGCCTTGGATCCCCTAAAGCTGGAGTCACAAGCATTGGTGAGCTGCCTGATGTAGGTTCTGGGATTAGAACTCTGGTCCTCTAATAGACTAATGGGCACTCTTAACCACAGACACATCTCCCCATCCCCCAAATGGGGGCTTTTTAAAGTTTATGTTAAAAGATTCATAAAACAGTTATTGTACATGTGGTTCAAAACCTTAATAATTAAAGAACAATAATGACTACAAAAGTTTCATATAATCTGTCTTCTAGGTATTTAATATAGTATTATTTATAGTTATAATAATTTTCTAATATTACAGTTTTAGAAATGTTACATAAATTGTGAATTAATACTATATTAATACTATGCTGTACCTCATATTTATCTTTATGTAAAAATATAAAATATCGAAAGCAAAATTAGATATGTAAATGAAACAGGCCATTCACAAAAATGGGTGTCTGTCTTCCTGTAACCTTCTCTCGTCTATCAATGTGTTACTTACACAGTTCATGTTCATTCCTGCCAGTAGGGTGAACTCTACCATATGGATTTATTATTTAGCAAACATTTTTTGTTGCACCTCTCTCATGCATGCGCACTCCAATTTCTAAGTAGCACAAGCATCTCAGAACAGCCCTATTTGTGAATACATCTTTGGATACACAAATTTTTACTTTCCAAAGCATTTTCCTTAAAAGTGAATTATTGGGTCAATTGTTGGGCACACTTCAAATATATATGAATCCAAATTGGCATTTGGGAAATTTATCTTAATTTCTAACCTATCACCAATTAATAAAATTCCTTTTCATTCAAATATTTCACAATACTGAATTTTAATCTTTTTAGTCATTGCCCAGTCAATTAGCTGGCCAAGACTGAACTTGCATTTTTGTTTATTATTGAGATGGAATTTTTACTGTTTATAAGTGTTTCCTTTTGAATTGTCTGTTCATGCTTGCTGTTAAACTGTTAGGGTGTAGAAATTTTAAGAACATTCCAACTTTCTTATTAAAAATAACATTTCAATTGCGTGCCACTCTGAGCTCAGCCTGTTGTGCACATTCACATGGGAAGACTCACAATTGCCCTGTTGCCTTCACAAGATTTGCCAGTGTCTGTGTCAAGACAAACTATTTCTTAGCCTTACAAAACTACAAAATAATCATGAAATATTGTATTTTGCTTGCCATAGAAACATGAGCAAGAGGTGAGTCAACTGAAAATGATATTGACTGGGTTTTCTATTTCTCTAAATGATACCCCTTGAAAGATATTGAATTAAAATTGTTATCTCTTCTCTCCTAAAATCCCTTTGCATACACATATTTATTCAAGAACTTATCAATTATTTTTCCAACTTACAAGTTTTTGTTTGTTTTAAATTTCTCTCAAATATCAGTAACTCTTAAGCTTTAAAAGCAACAGTTAATACATATAGAAGTCCTTTTCTCTCCTTTATTTCTCCACTGTTTTGTTATGGTTGTATTCTTCACTGCTATGAATGAGTGATACAGCTTTACCATGATCATAAGAAGCATGCACCATTATAAAAGTGTAAGACAGTGTTCTCGAAGGTTGATTGTGCTTTCCCAAAGATGGATACTGTCACCTGCCGTGTGTGTAAATGTTACTTTATTTGGGAACAGATGGAATAAAGCTTAAGATCTTGAAATAAGATCATCGTGAATTATCCAGGCTTTCATAAAAATGGTTCTGACAAGAGGTATGGAAAGGGGATAAGTGCAGAGAGCAGGGTAGGAGACAGTGTGACTGACAGGCAGAAAACAGAGTAATACCTGGAAGGACACCAACGGCTAAGGCTGAAAAACATCAAGAAGGAATCTTTACCACATCTTTGGAGAATGGCAAAGATACCTACATCTAACACAGAACCTCTAGAACAGTGAGGGAACACATTTCTGTGTCTTCAAGTCACCTGTCTGTGGCAGCTCTAAACCATAGCCACAGGGAAGGAGAGCATGAATTGACACAAAGCTTCTCAATTCAAATGGAATCTTCCTCATTCTAGAAGCATAATTGTACAATTTGATGACATGTCTCTGGAAATTTGAGACTCACGGTTCAGTGTTAAGAGAATAGTTTCTGGAATCCAACTGCCTGTGTTCAAGTTTAAATTTTACCTGTTGTTTGAAGGATTGGAGATAGCTTTATTGACAAGTCGGAGACTTAGTTTCTTCATCCAAGTAAAGATGATGCTAACGGCGCCGCATTTCCTATGGCTCCGAAAAGACACCATGACCTCAGCAACTCTTATAAAGGAAAACATTTCATTGGGACTGGCTTACAGGTTCAGAGGCTTAGTCCATTATTGTCATGGTAGGGATATGACTGTGTGCAAGTACACATGGTGCTGGAAAAGGAACTGAGAGTTTGACATCCAGATCTGCAGGCAGCAGGAAGAAAATGAAACACTGGGCCTAGCTTGAGTACTTGAAACCTCAGAGCCAACTTCTTCCCACAAGGCCATGCCTACTCCAACAAGGCCACACTCATAATAGTGTCACTCCCTAGGGATCCACGGGGGCCATTTTTATTCAAACCACCACATCATATCTCCTAGCTCCCATAGGTTGGTAGCCATACCATAATACAGAAATTCATTCAGTTCAACCAGTCCCCATAGTGTACCAGTCTCAACCCTGTTTAAAAGTCCAAAGTCTCATTGGAGACTCATGACAATCTCTTAACTGTAACTCCCTGTAAAATAAAAATCAAAGAGTAGGTCACATACTTCCAACATACAGTGGCACAGAATATATATTACCGTTCCAAAAGCGAGGAAAGGAAGAACCAAAACAAGATCAAAACCAGCTGGGCAAACTCTAATCTCTGCATCTCCATGTCTGATGTCAAAGTGCTATTCAGATCTCCAACTCCATTTGGCTTTGTTGATTGCAACACATTTCTCTCTCTTGGGCTGGTTCTACTTCCTGTTAGCAGCTCTCTTTGACAGGTATCCCACAACTCTGGCATCTCAATGCCTTAGGCTCTCCTAGGCAATCCAGGTTTTATTCTTACAACTTCACTCAGTGTGTCCCCATGCCTCCATGCAGAGATGCCCCTGGCAAGCCTGGTCTCAGTGGTTTCCCTTAGTCATTGAGAGAAATTCCACAACGCTTTCCTTGAATCCTTGACTTGAAAGCCAGAACTACATGGTTGAAGCTGTCAACTTCTGTTGCTTCCTGGGACTGGAGCATAGCTCTCTTGTTCACACTTTCACCAGCTTTCTGTATCTGATGGCTTCCTTCACTACCTAAGCTTGGCTGTCATAGAACTTGCTCCGTAGACCAGTCGGACCTCAAACTCAGAGATCCACATATCTCTGCCTCCCGAGTTCTGGGATTAAAGGAATACACCATTGTGCCTGGCCCTAAACTTTTTCTTAATTCCTTTTCACAAGTTGGGAGCTTAGCTGAGCAGGGTCTTGTCCTAAAGTCACCACTTCCTTTATCCAGTTAGGATCAGGCTTTTCTTTACATTTTTTCCTGGCTCTCCTTTTCTCTTCAAATTATACACTTTAAACTTTTCCTTGTTTAGCATATTCCTTTTCGGTACAGATCTGCATAAGTGTGGCCACTAATAAATGAGCAACACCGTCAGTGCTAGGCTAACTGGAAATCTTGTCTGCCAAAGCTGTTAGTCCATGACGCATCTATTTAGGCGTAGGCAGATTTTTTGAACAAGGGAAGAAAGCACCTACATTTTTCACCAAATTATCACAAGAATGTTCACTAAGACACATACTAATATATGTCTGAAACCTCTTGGGTCAAACCCCCACAGCTCAAATCACCCTCAGCCCCACTGTCTTCCATTGTCCTACTAGTATGACTTACTAAGCCCTGTTTAAAGCATTCAATTGCTTTTCTGATCTAAAATCCCAAAGTCTACATTTTTCCAAATGGAAGCATGGCCAGGCCTAGCACAACAATACCCCATGCCTGGTACCAAAGCTGTCTTAGTCAATTTCCTATTATTGTGAGGAGACACCATGACTACGGCAACTCTTATATGAAAAACATTTAATTGGGGCTGGCTAACAGGTCCAGGGGTTTAGTCCGTTGTCGTTATGGTGGGACGTGTCACAGTGCACAGGCAGACATGGAGCTGGAGAAGAAACCAAGAATTCTACTTTTGGACTTGAAAGCAGTAGGAAGAGAGAGTTACTGGGCCTGACTGGAGTACTTGAACCCTCAAAATCCACTCACAGTGACACACTTCCTTTCACAAAGCCACACCTCCTAATAGTGCCACTTCCTATGAGCCTACATGGCCTTTTTACTCAAATCAACACAAGTACCTACCTAATAGGCGTGTCATAAAGATGATATGAGTTATGTATGTTAATGTGTGCCCAGTGCTTAGATGTCCCATACAGACGTGAATGAATGGATGCGAGGAATCACAAGCCTTTTTACACTCACACTCTTCATATGTGTTCATATGTGTTCTAGCCTGCATGAGCTCCCCAGGGCCGCTGTAATAAGGGCCCCAACATGAGCACCTTAAAACCAGAAATGATGCGCAGCTTTGGAAGCCATGTGTCTGCAAAGATGGTGTGCGCAGGGTTAGTTCCTCAGAACAGCGAGGGAATGACCTCCCCTGGGCTTCTCTCAGAGATATCTTCTCCCTGTATCTCTTTCTATTCAAGTCTCCAAATTTCCCCTTCCAGTAAGAACTCTAGCCATACTACAACAGAATAAAGTACAAAAGATCGATTATTAGATTAGGAAACAGACAACATAATACCTGTAGAATTAGGAAACATCGTGGAAATAGAAACATCTCGGTTACTAAGGATTTTTTCTAGCTTACTGTCTGAGAGGACTAAGTCTTCTGTGGCAGTGGGGGCACGGTGGAGGAGAACAGTTCACATCTCCGTGGCCAGGACTTGTAGGAAAGGGGCCAGGTAAACATAAAACCCAAAGACCCAAGTCACCCCTTCCCCGCCTAGACCTCACCTCTTAAAAAAACCTCCCAAAACATTGCCGCCAGCTGGAGAGAGACCTGATATTAAAGCCAGAAGCTGTGGGGTAGTCTATGCTGAAACCGTGCGTCTTTCTTCCCCTGGCCAAGATGCCAGATTCAGCTGCCGAGGGTCACATTCCCAACACTTCCTGTCTCCTGTGACCCCACTGCATCTTCATTTTTACCCTCACGACTTCACACATGGCCTGTTTGGGGTTTGCCTGCAGGAGTAGTGCCTCTGTGGACCCAGAACTTGCATGCGGTGTGCCTGGAAAGCCAGTATCTTATGCTTGACGCAAAGCCTTCTGCCTGATTGATCAGCCATCGGACCAGTCAGGGTCTTGTCTGTGAATGTTTGGGTGCTGAACTTAAGACTAAACTGCCCCAGGTGTTCCTGTGTGCACAAGGCTCCCCAGGAGACTCTCCTCTCAAGGGAATGTCTTCGGTTGACACAGGAGACTCTCCTCTCAAGGGAATGTCTTCGGTTGACACAGGAGACTCTCCTCTCAAGGGAATGTCTTCGGTTGACACAGGAGACTCTCCTCTCAAGGGAATGTCTTCGGTTGACACAGGAGACTCTCCTCTCAAGAGAATGTCTTCGGTTGACCTTAAGGTTTCACTCTCTGCAACCCATGACAAAGCAGGGGGTTTGCACTCAAGGCATCCTTTCCTGTTTTCCCTGTGCGGCATTCCAGGCATCTTTTAAAGAGCTAACCACTAGTGATCCGGTCTTCCTTGCTTATCACTTTCCACCCATTCCTTTTCCAGCCAGCTTCTACGATTTTTCAGATTTTTCCATGCTGTTTTTCTCCTGGATGTAAACCTGGCAAAAAAAAAAACCACCAGCAACTACATGTCACAGTTCGGGTATCATGTGGTATGAACATTTCCTCAACCAAACCCCTCGGTCTGTACTTTAGAATTTAGCTTCCCACAAGGTTTCAGTACACTGAAAATGACAGACAAGTTGTTTGCTTCTTTAGCAGAAGGACTACAAATGGCCTCAATCCCATCTGAACCCTCATGAGTGTGGCTTCAGTCTCTATATTCATGAAAGCATTACAGAGAAGCATATAGCAAATCTGCTAAGGCAAAGACACGGGCAGACCTAACAAGGTATGCATAGGACTTCTTCCTACAATTCGTGCAACATTTTAGCAGGATTGAAATTACTTCAAAATTTAAAATGTATAGGAGGAAAAAGTGACTATATAAAGGAAAAAAAAGACACTTAAAACACGTACCAGAGTGGTATAATTTATATCAAAAACTATACTCTATGCTTAGGAAAATGATATTATATATTGCTGTAGGCTTCTCTGTGTGTAAATGTTTGGGATGATCTGAGAGTCAAATGCAAACATGATACCCTCCTATCCCTAAATATTTCAGTGTGTTTATCCTACAAACAAGGGCTTAATTCTTACATAACCATTGTTGAGACTGCTTTGGAAAATGATATTCTTTGTTATCCCACATCTTGGATAACTTGTGTTTTATTTTACAAACTTGGATTGAGGTAGGAAAAGGAATGTATCAAAGTAGTCAGACAAGAAGACAGCAACTATGGGAAAAGAAGTGAAGAGAAAATCTAGTTATAAGTCCCAGAAAAAAATATTACCCAACCACATGAAATGCACCACATCCATGGATACTGAAGAGTTTAAGTTTTCTTACTACATCCCTGTGGGTTATGGCATGCAGCCACCATCTCAAAGGTTGAGAATGAGTTAAGGCACAAAAGAAAGCCACACAACTACAGTGTAGGGAGAATGAATGTCATATTCGTTTTACACGTGAATGTATATGTAGAGCAATATAATTCATAAAGTTTTCTGCTAAAATCATTGCTCATTTAATTTCATAAATACGTTTATAGGAATTCATTTGTGGGAGTCAGCCTCATTATGCATGTCCACCTTTAAGTAGACCCCTCCTGCACTGAATGGGATTCCTTGTGTAACCAGTAGGCTTTTGAGAGCACTATGGAGCAAAACTTCCATGGTTGTTCCATAAGACATTGACATTTCTGTCTCACTTCTTGTTTGGCTACTCTCAAAAGAAATACATGTGTTGTAATTACTCAAGCAGCCCATGGGAAAGGTCCTATAGGTAAGGGACTGAGGTTTTTTTGTCCTGGAGAAAAGAGCAATTTGGATGTAGATCCTCTAGATGACCCCAGGACTGGTTTGGACACCTTCCTTGCAATCTCAGAAGGCGTTAGCCAAATTTTCCAGTTCTGCCACTCCTAAATTCCCAGTCCAAAAGAAATGATGAGATTAATTTCATAAATCATAAGACAAAGGGGCAATGTTGGGAACAGGCAAAGACACTTGTCCTAAGTACTGCCATTTTGACTTCAGACCCAATTTTCCCTCTATGAATGGAACAACATTCCAGTTCCCAGACCCTAGGGGAGTTGGGGACTTTCCAGAACCAGCTTCCTCCTTAGGCAACAATAGTTTCCCAAAACATAATGACTGTTCCTAAACACAAAAGGAACAAATGAATCTGATTGGTTGGGCTGAAAAACTTACATTCTGTGTTGGTTGACAATGATGAAACCCATAAGGAAAGCCCCTAATCTTCGAATCCTGATTGATGGAAAACTGAAACTGTGATTTGGCAGTTACTGTGGTTTCTGTGCTTATAAACCCAGCTCGAGACCCTGCTTGCAGCTGCCAGGAGAAGCAAGGCTCCTGAGTCCTTGTCCTACAACCCTGACTGATCAGTAACCCTGCTTGTATGATGCAATATATTAAAGATTTTGCTGTTTCATGAGTCCACAGGTCTTGTCTCTCTCTTTTCTCATGGTGCACAATGGGCACGGTGTAACAGCTGCTGACCCTGCTCCTAAATAAGAAGCATTTTAAAAGTAAATTATATAGAAAAAATAATAACTAGGGCTTCTCTAGCCAGCCAGCAGGCAAGTTTCCAGCAGGTAGGCTACTCAAACAACCCCATCCCATTCATTGGACCCTGCAAGCTACAAGTCCCACTCCACCCCTAAACCCGGCTATCCCCTTGCAACCTCAGTGGAATTCTGAAACACAGCCTGCTAATGCACAGAGAGGACCAAGAGAGTCCTCGGTGGAATGCTGAAACACACGGTGCAACTACACACAGAGGACCAAGAGAGGGACTCTGAAGCATAAGCTGTGACTGCACAGAGTGGACCAAGACAGCAAACCAAGAGCATAGACCAAGAGAGACCTCAGTGGTTCCCTGAGACAGACAGTGACAGTACAGAGCAGAGCAAGAACAGTAACCAAAGACACAGACAGCCAAGAATTGGACCAAGAGGCAAAGACACTGCCAGCACCAATTGGAAGAGATGGGCCAATGCAAGAATTTATCCAACAACCTAAAATGCAACATGGTAACACCAGAATCCAGTGGCCATACAACAGGAAGACTTGATCATCCTAACCTAGAAGAAGCAGAAGAAAACAATTTTAGATGTAACTTTATGAGGATGATGGAGACCTTTAAAAAGAAAATGAAAGATTCCCTTAAAGAAATGGGGGAAAAGACAAACAAAAAAATTAGAAGAAATCAATAAATCTCTCAAAGAAACCCAGGAAAAAACAAACAAGTGAAGCGAACAGTTCAAACAGTTCAAGACTTAAAAAATGAAATAGAGGTAATGAAAAAACATAAACTGAGGGAATTCTGGATATGGAAAATCTGGGTAAATGAACAGTAACTACAGAGGTAAGCATAGCCAACAGAATACAAGAGATAGAAGAGAGAATCTCAGATGTTGAAGATACTATAGAGGAAATAGATTCATTGGTCAAAGAAAACATGAAATCCAACAAATTCTTAACACAAGACATCCAGGAAATCTGGGAAACCATAAAAAGACCAAAACCAAGAATAATAGAAATAGAAGAACTCCAGCTCAAAGGCACAGAATATATATTCAACAAAGTCATAGAAGAAAAGTTTCCCAGCCAAAAGAAGGATATCCCTATGAAGATACAAGATGCTTACAGAACACCAAATAGACTGGACCAAAAAAATAAATAAATAATAGTACCCTTGCCATATAATAATCAAAACATAAAACAAACAGAATAAAGAAAGAATATTAAGAGCAGCAAAGGAAAAAGGTCAAGTAACATATAAAAGCAGAACTATCAGAATTAGACCTGACTTCTCAATGGAAACCAAACCATGAAAGCCCGAAGGTCCTGGACAGATGTGCTGCAGACATTAAGAGACCAGAGATACAAGCCCAGACTACTATACCAAGCAAAGCTTTCGATCACCATCGATGGAGAAAAGAAGATATTCTGTGACAAAATCAGATTTAAATAACACCTATCCACAAATCCAGTCCTACAGAAAGTACTAGAAGGAAACCCCTAACCCAAGGAAGCTAACTACATGCACAAAACACGCAACAGATAACCTCACACCAGAAAACCCCAAAGAAGG
Source organism: Arvicola amphibius (assembly GCF_903992535.2). NCBI lineage: Eukaryota > Metazoa > Chordata > Mammalia > Rodentia > Cricetidae > Arvicola > Arvicola amphibius. The sequence goes on along the minus strand of NC_052047.1, from coordinate 15,530,427 downwards.
GAAACAAACAAACACTACCACTGAAAAATAATAGGGATTAAAAGTCACTGGTCATGAATATCTCTTAATATCAATGGACTCAATTAACCTATAAAAAGACACAGGCTAAAAGAATGGATATGAAAGCAGTATCCATCCTTTTGCTACATTAAAGAAACACACCTCAACCACAAACACAGACATTACCTCAGAATAAAGGGTTGGGAAAAGATTTTCCAACCAAGTGGTCCTAAGAAACAAGCTGGTATAGCTATCCTAATATCTAACAAACAGACTTCAAACTAAAAACAATCAGAAGATGTGGAGAAGGACACTCCATATTCACCACAGGAGCAATCCATTAAGGTGAAGTCTCAATCCTGAACATCTTCCCCAAATACAAGAGTACCCACATATATAAAAAAAATACTACTAAAGCTTAAATCACAATCAAACCCCCAACACTAATAGTAAGAGACTTCAACACCCCACTCTCCCCAATGGACAGGTCAACTAGACAGAAACTTAACAGGCAAATAAGAGACTTAACAGATATCATGACTCAAATGGACTTAACATATCTACAGACCATTCCACCCAAATACAAAAAATATACCTTCTTCTCAGCACCTAATGGAACCATTTCTAAAACTGACCGCATACTTGCTAAAAAAAAAAAAAAAGCAAACTTCAACAGATACAAAAAAATGGAATAACCCCCTGTATCTTATTGGTTCACCATGATTAGAATTTAACAACAACACTAATTGCAGACTAATTAACACTAATACATCTCATAGAAATTCAACAGTGCTCTATTGGACCATCCCTGAGTTAAGGAAGAATTAAAAAAACAATTAAAGACTTCCTAGAATTCAATGAAAATGAAGGCACAACATACCCAATTCTATGGGACACTATGAAAGCAGTGCTAAGAAGAACGTTCATAGTACTAAGTACCTACATAAAAAAAGTGGAGAAAGCTTACACTAATGACTTATCAGCACACCTAAAAACTCTAGAACAAAAAGAAGACTCACCCAGGAGGAGAAGAAGACAGGAAATAAGCTGAGGACTGAAAACAATAAAATAGAAACAAAAAAACCAATATAAAGAATCAATGAAACAAAAAGCTGGTTATTTGAGAAAATCAACAAGATAGACAAACCCTTACCCAAGCTAATCAAAAGGCAGAGGTAGATCATTTAAATTTACGAAATCTGAAATGAAAAGGGGGCATAACAACAGACACTGAGGAAATCCAGAGAATCATTAGGTCCTACTACAGAAACCTGTACACCACAAAATTGGAAAATGTAAAAGAAATAGACAATTTTCTGAATAGGTACCACATACCAAAATTAAATCAAGACCAGATGAGCAATTTAAATAAAAACAGAAAGAAAATAGACGCCGTCATCAAAAGCCTCCCAACCAGAAAAGGCCCAGGGCTGCATGGTTTCAATGCAGAATTCTACCAGAACTTCAAAGAAGAGCCAATACCTATACTCCTCAAAATGTTCCATATAAAAGAAACAGAAGGAGCACTGCCAAACTCTTTCTATGAGGGTACAGTTACCTTGATACCAAAACCACACAAAGACTCAACCAAGAAAGAGAATTACGGACCAATCTTACTCATGGACATAGATGCAAAAATACTCAATAAAATACTAGCAAACAGAATCCAAAAACACATCAAAAAAATTACATGTGAGGGTGTGTGCATGCAGGTGTTTGTATGTGCACATGAGTGGGTATACATGTGTGTGTGTAGGTGTGTGTGTTCCTGCATTTATTTCTGATTATGTGCATGAGTCTCATCAGGGGTTAATTACTTGACCAAGGACAATTTGACAGTTATGGGCTATACAGCTGAGAAATATGACATCCCTCCTCTAGCAACCACTGACTGCTTCTAGCTCCTCAGACAGGGTTATGGCCTTATAGGTTCCGCCCCTTTCCAAGATGGAATGTTGATAAGGCTGGATCTCTACAGGTCTTGTATAGACAGCCACTGCTGCCGTGAGTTCATGGATGCAAGAGCCGTGACAAGTCCAGAAGACAGCATTTCACAGCACTCTCCCCACCCTCCAGCTCTTCCATCTCTTCTGCTCTCACTTCCAGTATGTTCCTGGAGGTGTGGGGGATGTGATATGTGTCCCACTCAACAGTCACATTTTTTTCAGCAGTTTGACAAGTTATGATTCTCTGCACTACCTACTTTCAGAGGGAAACTGCTTGGATCAAGTCTGAGAACAAGATTTTGATGTGGCCTGATCTACATGGGGAAGTGGTTTACTGTTCTATTAACTTCTGCCCATGTAGCCATTCTTCCCAAAATAACCAAAACAATGTGGCTTCCCATGTAGCCAAAACAATGGGCATATCTCCTTTGCCTTCTTCCTTGCATATCCTGCCATCTGTGGCCTCATATTTACAGGCAGGCACAGTACACACAGAATGGGTCCTCTGACAGTCTAAACAGAGAACAAAAGAGCTTTATATATACATGAAAATTGTCTTAGGGTTTCTATTGCTGGAAGAGAAACCATGACCACAGCAACTCTTATAAAGGAAAACATTAAATTGGGGTTGACTTACTGTTTCAGAGGTTTAGTCCATTATCATTATGGCAGGGAGTATGATGTGTGCAGGCAGACATGATGCTGGCCACATCTTGATCATAGGGCAACAGGAAGTGGCTGAAGATCACACTGAACAAAGCTTGCATAAAAGAGACCTTAAAGCCTGCCCCCACAGTGACATACTTCCTTCAGTGAGGCTTCACTTACTCCAACAAGGCTATACCTACTAACAGTGACATGCCCTATTATCTAATGGGAGTCACAAAAGTCAACCTTAAACTCTTTATATCTTAAATGGTTAGAAATTTTAATCTGGAGAAGATATGTTTGGTGAAAATGGAAAGTATGGGGTGGGGGTGCATTCATAGGAATCAAGAAAACAGTCTCCAAACAGCTAAGGGTTCTAACTAAATCTGGTTGTATGTGTTGTGTTGTTTCCAACTCCATTAAAGTTACCTAAAAACAAGTAAATAAATTACAAATAAGCAACAAAACCCACATTTACTTCCATCTGCTGCCTCTTACGTGGTTAAGTGTTTGATCATTTGAAATCACCAGTTTTCTATCATAGCTTTTCATAGTGCTGATATTTATTTCATAATGAGGGTCGATGTGTGAACTTCCATGCAGTTTCAGATGGCACAAGGAGATTCTCTATCTTTGGATTATAATCAAGATTGAGTTATATGGTTCTCTTCAGACAACATGAAGTTCCATGTAATTAATTCAGAAACATAAAAAGAACCCACCAGGTCATTGATAAGGTGGAACGCTATAGCTAGACAACCTAACTCCAAATGTTAAACAAGGTCCTTGTTTTAACTTTGGGCTGAGCAAAAAAATCTGGGGTTCTTTAATCAGGAGCCAACAAATGAAGAGACATGGACATGCTTCTGATTGTGGAAAGATACGAGCAGACCAGAGGAACTTGAATGGCATATCACTTGCTTCAAGACTTAATTGGTTAGAAAAAAAATAAGGAAGGAATTTCTACACATTTAGACCAGAAATTCTTTTGGTGTGGGAAGTCCTTCTGACTGTGTGTTGTTTTTATTGGTTAATAAAGGTGTAGATCAGTTGAAATTTCAATTTCTGCATTAATAATGGAACTTTAAATAGAATGAAGATTCAAGGTTCCTATGTGCACAACAAGTGTTCTTGGGATATGTTTATTTGTTCAAATGCTGTTCACTTGACACTGTGTGTGTCTGCCAGTTTACTGGTACATAGACATATAGCAACTCCTACCAACCCACAAGTTTAATATTGGAAGCAGATACAACTGATTGCATAAAATCAGTGCCTGGGCAAATATTATTACTGTGACCCGGAGGTAGGAAGCTGCCATAGGACTGTCAACATTGTCTCTGCTAGTTAGCTAGTGAAAAAAACACTGTGACTAAAGATGCAAGCCAAAGCCACAGTTATACTATTATGGTTCTGAGGCTTTAGAGTGAAGACATTTACCCAAATACCACCTGAAAGAGAAACCGTCTGAAATCAAATTACCATGTTGAAGAAGAGTTAGAAAGTCAGGAAAGAACATGAAGACTGGAGATGGTTAATGAGAGACCCGGAAGCGTTGATGGGGAACTGAGCCAGTGGAAAGTTCACTAAATGAAAACCCACATCGACAGGGAGGTTTCTATCTGGCTTTCAGCAATCTGGGCATATTCAAATGACAGCTGATATGATGCCATTACCCCAGCGTATCAGGCAAACACAAAAGCAGGTACCACATGAGACGTTGTTGACACCCCTGCAGTTCCAGTCGTCTTAACAGAGTTAAGAAGACTGATTTTTTTTTCTACTCAATCAGATTAGCAGAGCAATATGGAATTCTGGAATTTGAATGATCAAATCACTATCTCACAGAAAGGAAGAAGTTCAAAAATCTCAGAAGGAAGTATGGTGAGCACAAAGAGACCACAGTTCGATGGGTCTTCTCCACGGGAAGAGGGAGCAAGAGTCAACGTTCTCCCAGGAGATAGATACTACAGGTTAGCTCACCTGGCCTACAGGTCTACCTAAGGCTCGGAAGATCATCAGCCTGTTCTGGAAACAGAACCCATACTACCATGAGTCTTAAATCATGAAACATAACACCACCTCTGGAAGTGTAGAGGATAGTCTAAGACATTTCACCTTCTCCTGGTTGACGGAGCATGCCCAGACATTAGATCTACTTCCTCACAGAGCAGGTCCTTGATCTCCAACACAACACTGCTATTGGTCTGTTTCACATAAAAGTGAAAACTGACCAGTAATGTTGTGGTTCTGCCTTTCTTCTCAGGCAAGTGGAACTATGGGCCAACTTGGGTTCATGCAGTAGAGTACCCTGGTAGTTGGTATAAGTCAAAGGAATAGAACCTGTTGGCAGCAATAGGGGTATATGGGCTAAAAGAAAGTTAGATCTTAAGGAACTGATCTTAAGGAAGTCAAGTCATAACTAAGGTTTATGATCTAAAATCTTATCTTGTGCAGACAGACCTGAAGGGAATTCCTACATAAGAATTAGAGAGCCAAAGGGAAAGGTCAGCAGGCCCTCGGCTACCATAATGATATCAAAAGATGGAGCCATTTCTTTTTCTAACTTCCTGCCTCCCTCAGGCTGACATCCTGGTTTTTACTAGTAAGACTTGCCTTTGCTTCTTTTGTTTCTAAAACTTGGATTTACCTGTAAGAAAGTTAATCGTGGAAGATGAATACCATTATGATTTGAATACACAATGTTCCCCACATGTTCTTGAGTTGAATTTTTTTTTTTTTTGTCCCAGCTTGGGTGTTGTTTTGGGAGATTCTGAAAACATTAGGAGGTGGGACATATGTAGAGGAAGTGAGTCACTGCAGACGTGCCTATGAGGAGTTTTTCTATTCCCTAGACCTTCCCTCTTGTCCCTGGATGCCCTGAGGTGAGCTGTTATGATTGTCAACGTGCTCTCTGACGTGACATTCTGCCTCGCCACAGCCTACAGCAATGGAGCCAGACAACCAGAGACTGAAACCTGCATGGGAAAAAAAGAAATCCTTCCTGCCTTAGACAATTTGTCTTAGGTATTTGTCTGTGACATAAAAATTGACACATGTACGGACTGTTCTCACAATCCAGTGATTGCCTCATATCCTGGAGTCAGTGAAGGTGTTCTTTAGACTATCCCACGAAACTGAGGAATTGTAGTTAAGAAGTATTATGGGTGGGGGCACTGAAAAAATGGTTCAGTGGTAAAGAGTACTTGTTGCCCTTGCAGAGGACCCAGGTTTGATTCCCAGCTCTCACGTGGTGGCTCATAACACTGTAATATATCATATCTGTAACACTAGTTCCAAAGGATCTAATACCTTGTGATGGCCTCTGTGGGCACTGTACACATGTGGTACATGGACATACATGCAGGCAAGTAAAACAATAATTTAAAAAGAAACATTGCAGGACCCTTTTCAGTATAATATTCCAATTCTCATAACATTCTGTTTCTCCTCTAGAGAATTTAAGGCACATCTTTTTGATCAAGAGGTGTTACTCAGTATTTACTTTCAGAACACATTTTGTATCTGAGACATAGGGCTGGAGTGGTTTCTAATTTCAAATTAGATGGTGAGGAAAAGAAATCTGGATACTATTAAAATTATACCTGTATCATGCTAAAAAGGATTTTTCAGCAATTGTCAAGCCAACACATCATCTTGCCAAGCCCATAAACTGCTTCCAGAAGCAGATGGGATTTATACCGCAGACTCTCACACCTCAGGGGAGGGAATCTTTGAGTCAATTAACCCCTTGGCAGAAGGATCTAATCTGGAGGAGTTTACACACAAAATCCAAAGATACTTTATCTAGACTTCTAGTGTGTAATTTTGTGTGGCACCTTCTCCGAGGCAGAGGAGTTGCAAAGTTTAATGATGTCTCCTCAAACCGCAGGCTCTCCCTCCATGTGTTCTCAGGGGTATCTTTTGACAGGGCAGGTATTTTGCCACAGTTGAACTTACCATTCAGTCTCTCTGAGATTTTTACTGTAAATGTCAATCCAGGAATTAAGAAAGAAAAAAATTAGCATACAAAAATGTCTGTGTATGATGAAGTAGTACTGGTCTTTCAAAGGACAGATGCTGAAGAACTGGTTCTCCGATAAGATTTGCCAATGAGATTTTGATATCAATTTCAGAAAGGACTGTGGTAATAAATTTAGAGTTCTTGTGGGAAGCATTGTCTGCCAACATAGCTTAATTTTCTCTAAGGTGTGTGTGTGTGTGTGTGTGTGTGTGTGTGTGTGTGTGTGTGTGTGATGTGTATCCCCATACAAGGCACAAGAAACCTTTGTTATGATAGTCCAAGTGACTCCAAAAATAATATAGATTATAGTTGTACCCCTGAGTACACACAAAATCCAAAGATACTTTATCTAGACTTCTAGTGTGTAATTTTGTGTGGCACCTTCTCCGAGGCAGAGGAGTTGCAAAGTTTAATGATGTCTCCTCAAACCGCAGGAGCTATTCAAGGGCTGGGTGATGGTAAGCTCCTGTTGTTGGAGATAGCACATACTTTGAGCATTGTAGTGTGGAGCTGCGGTCTGCATTCCCGCCTGGCTCCTGGCTGCCTGGCTAGCTCATGCCCTGAAATAACAACACACAAACTGTATTCATTTAAACACTGCCTGGCCCATTAGTTTCAGCCTCTTACTCACATATTGACTAACCCATATCGAATAATCTGTGTAGCACCACAAGTGGTGTCTTACCAGGAAAGATTCAGCATGTCTGACCTGGCGGCTGGCTCCATCGCATCTGACTAACTTCTCTTCTTCCCAGCATTCTGTTCTGTCTACTCCATCCACTTATGGGCTGGCCTATCAAATGGGCCAAGGCAGTTTCTTTATTAACCAATGAAATCAAGACAAATAGAAGACTCTCCCACATTAGAGCATAGGACACAGATGGCTCAAGCTGAGTCTGACCATATAGCCCCTTTTCAGAAGCCCAGCTTCCAAGGTTCCAGAACATACTATGCAAGCTGCCAAGGGAGGGAAGCAGCTAAACTGTCCTACCCGTCTAGAACAACTATGAGCCACGATAAGTATCATCATGACAAGATATGTGTCAAGATGCACTCACATGTCAGTGACTTAAGTCTAAGTGGACTTAAGGCTCACCCAACAGGAGGGAAATCATGCCTGTACTAGAAACTCAGCCAGCTTCCCAAGCCCAGTGAGGGTATGGATTTTAGAAAAGAATCTACTATCATCATTTTACTAGACCAGCTTAATTCCTTACACAACCTAAATTTTATCCTTATGCCCACAGGTAAGTGTAACTGCCAGTCTGCATCAAAGCTTCCTTTTGCGACAGAGAGAGACCATCACAGAAAATCACAACTGGACACCGTGCAGAGATCAATGCAGTACGGGGCTCTCAGGCTGTACACATGCATCTAGCTCACAATCCTACATATGGTTCTCAAGAAACTTGGAGGAAGAGGGGAGTCCGAGAGGCTATGTGAGTCAGAATACCAAGAGGTCTGTTATGAAACAGTATCTCCTAGAAATGGCTGCATAAACAAAACCAGGACAGTGGCAGTACCAATTGATATTGTAATGTAGAGGGTGAAAATTTAGAGGGGTCCCACCCTAGATAAAGAATTAAAGGCAACTAATGACTGCAGGGAGAAAGAGAATTGGCCTCTTCCAAGAATGAGCCCCCTCATTGGTTGTCCAATGCAGAGAGTGGTCAGCCTTGAAATCATATGCACAAGCAACAGCCGACTCAG